>NC_079534.1:14076207-14403707 GCF_003711565.1 Takifugu flavidus | reverse complement strand
AGCGCTTCCAACCAAGAAAGCGCAGGTTTTTTGCAGATAACAGGGCAACTCCCAAACACAAGAAGAGGAAATTAACATCCCATCAACCTCCGATAGCCTTTCCTGTCTCGGAAAAGTTTCCGAAAATTCCCCTGAAAAAGTCAACAGTGAAGTTAATGGCGTGAGTTTCTAATAAGGTTGCTCTTATCCCACAGGGGATTCCCATCTTTTACTTTGGAGTTCATAATGAGGCCGTGTGCTGTTGCAGAGGTAATCAGTGTCAGTGTAATAGGAAATTCCCAGCTAACGCAACACAAATCTATTAGCAGCCTGCTTCTGAGGAGGCCTCCTTATTTTGCATCTTTAATCTGTAATCAGTCCATGTGAGGCGCAGACGTAATAAACAGGGACTTATGACCTACATATCATTCCAAGGATTCCTTTCTTCTGTTTCCTAAATTTGTTTTTTGTATGTTTTTCATCTACAACCCCTTTTTCTTTCTTTTTTTTTTTTTTTTAACAAAAATAATAATTCCCCCACCCACAACCTGCCAGAAACTGTCTGCAGAAGATCAATAAAGGCGCCCGTGACACAGATTGACGTGAGGCGCTTTGGTAAATTCAAAGGCCTCCCGAACTACAGTAAAGTTGGTAAACAGGCACATATGAAACATCTATTTGGAGGCGTCTGGAATCTGCCGGGGGGTCTCGGCTGCATTAAAACTTCAATCTTAACAATGCTCCCAAGCTCTCCCCCTGTCAGGCGGCCCTCCCGAAGTTTCACCACCTTTGCCTGCTCCCCCGTGCACCTCTGGAATTCTCTCTCAAACACAAACAAACTGTGCTCTTCCGTCCTCCAGGACTCTTTGCTACT
This sequence comes from Takifugu flavidus, assembly GCF_003711565.1. NCBI lineage: Eukaryota > Metazoa > Chordata > Actinopteri > Tetraodontiformes > Tetraodontidae > Takifugu > Takifugu flavidus. The sequence goes on along the minus strand of NC_079534.1, from coordinate 14,402,854 downwards.
TTCATTAGTGACAAAAGGAGCTGGGAAAAGGCTGGGCTCGCCAGAAGCTGCCTGACGTGGCTCCGACGGAGATGCCTGCGTAAATATGGAGAGGAGAGTCAAGTGTGGGTTTTGGGGAGCAAATAGGCGACAACGGCAACATTGTTCAAGTCTGTGCTCCAGGGAGAAGGAAGGATTCCAAATCCGAAGTATTTATCCTACCTACTCGTGGAAACGGATCGTTTCGATGGATAAACGGCCTGGAAAAAAAAGCTAAATACAGGCTCCAGTTTTCAGAATTTCAGATGCATAAATGGCGCAACCTCCTCAGATCGCCCACGCTCCGGACCACGCCGCTCCCTGGAAAACTGAGCAGCTAAAGTGCAGATTTCTTTTTTTCATCATCACCCACAGCTTTTTGAGTTAGACATCAAGATGCCACAGCGAGAGTGTGTGCCGCGGCATCAGACGCTTCACTCTGCCTCTCGGCGTTCCCGGCAGCTCCCCAGAGGAAGCCGGGGCCCGCGGGTGGCGGGACCCTTCGGCGGTTCTGGCTGACCCTTGACCTTCGCTTACCTCCTGCTCGTTTGGCTCCGGCTGCACGTTGTCCGAAAAAAAAAAGGAAGAGGAAAGAAGAGAAGAGCATAACTTTAAAACTGGGAGAAAGTTGGGATCCCAGTGAAGTTTCTCCTGTGGAATTAATAATCACTGAAGGCTATTTAGCGGAACACTTTTGCAAATGGTGAAAAACGGCGGCTTAAAAGCACAGTCGGTCAATTATGCTCGTTAGAGGAGGGCAGATACGCAGACATGCATGTACACCGACCCCACACACACACACACACACACACACGCGTACTTGACTTGCCTCATTAAAACCCATCCAGCTACTGGAACTCGGAGATGTGAGTGTTTCCCTTGAGGAGTGGGGCACGTTCATTTTGAGAAAGGCAGAAGATTCAACTTTTTTCTTCTTCTTCTTCTTCTTCTTCTCCTCGCTTGCTTATAATTACAGAGATTGCTGGAATGCATGACCCTGAGAATAAGGCTGAGTCCTGGGAGAGTCCGCTCGACGCAGCACCGTCTTCAGTCTTACTCTCCATTGTGCGTCTCCCTTGTTGATGCCACCCACACCAGACGTGAGCGAGGTCGAGGCAGCGCTCCCATCACTGGAGCAGGGCACCTTGGGGACTTTGTCTCTGCTCCAACTAAACCAACTCCTGAGGCTGAGGGGAAACAAAACAAGTCAAAGTAGCAAGTGACTTAAAACGCTGCCCTTTCCGAGCACGGACGCGAACACACGGCAGGAAAAAAAACAAACGATTCGGCGTTACGAAAACATGGAAACCCATGAAAATCTTTCAGCATCGTCGAGCAAAGGGTGAGAGCAGCTTCCCGGTTTCACGATCAATCACACACTGGACGGGGCAAATGCAGAGTTCACGATGAATTCCTTAAGAGAAACTTTGCCGTCCTAATTATAGTTTTGAGTAAACAACTAAAACTACAGCGCCGTTGTTGTGGTGGAACAGCGAAGCAGAGAGGATGCAGAGGGAGTGGTCATCGTCATCGGTGACCTTCCAAGTGGATTTCCACAACTTCCACCTTCCCCAGCCAAGGAGCCCCACGGAGCTACTCCCAAACCGGGTCATTAGCACAGTGGTGTCACCAGGCAGCAGATCGCGGGCCAGAGAGGGAGCGAGAGGGGGACTCCTGGCACCGCGGTGGCTGCTGTGCGCTCTGACATTCAGGGCTGGCTGATCTATGGGGCTGGGGAGCCTGTGCCCTTGCTCTGGGTCTGCGTGAGGCGAAGGCCCTGGCAGCTTTCCCCGCTCACTTACTCCATCATAAAACTCAGGGCACGGGACGCGTCGGCGCTTGTTTGCCATGTTCCGATCGCAGCTGCAGGGTGAGATCGAGATGGAAGCGGAGGTTTTGTCAGTAGCGCCGCCGGGTGTCGCTCTGAAGCGCTCCCACGCCAGTGGCCGGGTCAGCGGGGGCGCCGCCGCATCCCCGATCCAAGTGGAACAGGTAGAGCGACGCCCTGACTGGCTGCCGACTGCAACGTCTCCTATGTAAAGTTTACAGATTGGACTTTTATGCACGTGTCATGACAATAGGCCCCAGAAAGTTGTGTTGCTGGCATGAGGAATGCCATTTAGCCACAATGGGAAGGCACCGTGGTGCGATCAAAAATCATTCTATGGGTTTTATGTCCTGCTCAAATGGCTTTGACCTCCACCGCCTGTCTCTAGCAAATGGTGACCACTATGAACGCGCCAAGGAGAGGACCCCCCGGGGACCTTACCGTGAGCCAAGACGGACATAAAAATCTCCCGGTGAAAGATGGACGTTCTCCACTTGGCACCGCCGGGCGAGATGAAAGGAAAACCTTTCAACATTTCTTCTTTTTTTTCTTTCTCCTGAAATGAGAGTGATCCCCCCCCCCCATCATTATCCCCCTCTCATTAGGAGATCTTCTCTGTAAGATGAGATCGAGCCTTCTCACCTCTGTGTGTCCTACTAGCGAACTAAACTGCAGCGTGGACGCGTCCTGCAGAACATAGTAAACACAGACTGGTGCTAATGTCTGAATTCTGGGTTCACTGGTCCCACAATCAATTTAATAATGTTATTTCAGTCTCCACATTGAGACACGATCAAGTGACAAACCCTCTGGTTTCAGCTGGATGGATAATTAAAGCGCACTAAAATTGAGTGTGTAGTCTGGACTTTGTAGCCCAGAGAAGAAAGAATCCCAAAGTGAATCAGGGGCCTTGAAGGTTTTTGAACGGGTGCATTTACCACTGCAGCAGCGGATGAAATCTGTGCTGCTCTCTCGCTGAGTAATGAGCTGCAGTGCAAATTAAGAGCAGCCATCTTCTCATCAGCATGTCCAATTTACCTCTGGAACGTCCCTGGAAAATAGGCAGGCAGCTGCGCGGAATGGCGGGAGTGTTGTGGTCCTCCGAAAGCACGCGGATTAAAAGAAAGGCTCGGAAGGATTAGAAAAACCCTCCCTCCCAGGACGGGCGCACATTATTCATCCTTCCACCTCCAATCCCTCATCCTTCTTACCTTCTTCACTCACACCCGCCCACCACCTTCCTGGCTCCCCGATGGCCCCCCCACCCCCACCCCCACCTCCACATCCCTGACAGTTGCAGAAGACCCGGGACCCTCTCTCCGGACCGCGGTGGCATGTGTGGGGAGTTGCGATGGTGTTAATTAAAAGAAAAGGTGAGCACACACGGGGCTGGCAGAGAGCACAATCAGGAGGTTCCTCAGAGACGCCCAGAAAGGGACCGGCGTCCTCGGGCGGCTGGGGACCGCGGGATGGGGGAGTGATTGGACCATAAAGGATGGAGGGAACGTGACCCTGAAGCTACGGTGCAGCCAGAGGGCGGAGCGAGTGGTTCTGCTCACCTGTCTCTGCACATGCCTTCGTTTGGAGCTGATTAGCGTGTCCCAGAGAAGGTCTCACCTCCCTAAACACCACACACACACACACACACGCGCGCGCGCACACACACACACACACACACAACACACACACACACACACACACACACAGACACCTTCGTTAGACAGCTGGACGCGTGCCAGAACTATTTGGAGGAGAATGTTGGGGAGGTAAGGAGAAACAGACCGAGTGTAGACGAGGAGAGGAGCAGGCAGGGCCGTCCAGAGAGGCCGGTGGGGGGGGGTCAGAGGTCAGAGGCTGACGTTGGACTGGGATCACACAGAAGATCACGTCTCTGAGAATTAGCAGGTGGAGATCCGGCCCAGCTGCAGCCGCACCGTCGGAGGAGCGACATGAAATAATGATAAATGATCACATCGCCCAGCTCAAATATGTAGATTTATTTATTGAATAATTATCTTAAAAAAGGTGTCTCATTTGGGGAAACAGTTGGCCTACTTTAGGAATGCTCATACTAGTGGGGGGGGGGGGGGCAACAACTGGGAATAAATGATAAATGGATCACACTTCACAGCAGCAAGAGTTTAAAAGATTAATGCACTTAAGTAAACTAATCACACCAGATCACTTTGGTTTTCCAAAAATAAGTCGCGTTCAGCTTCTTCTTCCCGGTCGGAGCGACCAGATTCTTCTCAAACGTCTCTCTCAGGTCAACACGTTGGGGCGATCAAACATGGCGAGCTGATTGCCACATTAATTAATTGCAATAAATGCTCGTGAGCTTTTAAGACAAACAAGAGGGAGTGAAACAGTTTTTCCTTCCTTTGCCCCCCAAACAAGCAGAGATAATTAAACGTCTATCCTCGGAGAAGAAGCGTTCCCACTGGAAGGTTGTTTGGTTTAAGGATTTACTCAGTGGTTTGACTCGCCAGGGACCCTCCATTTGAATCTGGAGGTTTTATATCTCTAACAAGGCTTTAATTGCCAAGGTAACGGACCACCTGATTAAACCCGACAATAAGTCTGCTTTATCTGCGGACTGGAGCGAGTGGAATGGGCTGCAGGGATGAGGGGGAACGTTCAAACCGAGCAAGCATATTAATGCTGCTTATTCAAATAAAGTGCAGATCAAAGGACGTCCGCGCACCTTGACAGGGTTGATTTCAGCTTTAGAGGGGCAACAAGGAATCGAGCAAGAGCGGAGGAGGCGCCACTCCAAGCCCGGGCTCCCAGGCCACGTGCCCTCCTTATTGTAACGAGTGCATTTCTCTCCTCAAACTCTGACTGCTGAGAGTGTGTGTGTGTGTGTGTGTGTGTGTGTGTGTGTGTGTGTGTGTGTGTGTGGGGGGGGGGGGGGGGGGGGGGGGGGGGGGGGGTTATTCTTCAGAGGAGACAGGGAGCGTCTGGTGGTGAAAAACTCTGTGTTCAACTCCCATCTCTCCTGTCAGAGGGCTGACACGGGGCATCCGGGGACGAGGGGCTTTTGCTGCACCGAGTGTGGACACTGGCCTAGTTCCCCCCCCCCCCCACACACACCCCCAACCCCAACCGCACACCTCCGCCCCCACCCCCACCGCAACATCCCACTACAAAACACTGCTCAGCCGCTTCATCTCATCTGTTCGTTACTGTCTTCCTGACCTCAATGAACTGCCCTGCACACCCCCCCTCCCACCCCCCCCCCCCCCCCACCCCTCCCCCCACCCCTCCCCTCCAGACCTCCACCGCCTCATGCGGCTGCTTCCACTGTCTCCAAACCATCTCTTACTAATGAAAGCCGCATCATTTCCTGTTTGCGTCCACAATCCAGGGGTCACAACAGATGGAGCAGATGGATGTTTAATGGTTTGTTAATGGGAGAAGGAGCTTCCTCCCAATAAAACCAGTATATTAAAGCTCCCGACACATCAATGCAACAATGCTCACCAAACTATGCAGTAAAACCCCTGATTTGTAGTTCCAATTGTTGTACAAGAGCACTTTGATCAAAGGCGAGCAACAAAATTTCCCTCTAAGGAAACTTGTGTTTGAGTGACAGCAGCTGCAGGGGAGACGACCTGTTCTCATCCGAGGAGATGAAAAATGGCGTTTTCGGCACATCCGGGAGTGACGCTTCTCACCTAACGGCTGTTAACACGCGGTTCAATCTGCTGAAGACATCCGCTCAAGTTTGTGGACGGAAAATGCTCTTTGTATGTCCACGTAAGACGGGAAAAAGTCTTTCCGGACAACAAAATTGAAGCTTCTCTCCATAAAATACGGCTGACATTCTGGAAACATTTCCACGGAAATGTGCCGTGTCAGGACGGCTCAGCCTCTCCCCGGCAGGTGTTAATGGTGCCGGTTGCTGTCGTGTTCCAAAGCCGGGCTATTTTTGATGGCGATCCCTTCGCCACACCGGCAGCACTCTTTCATGCTGCCAGCCCAGGGAATCCTCCCGGGATACAGAGTGCGCCTCTTAATTTCCCCCGGGATGCAGGCAGGAAATATACACTAGTGATTTCCTGAGGATGAGACGCGTGGAGAACCTTCGAGGAGGAGTTATGAGACATCTCCTGCTGGGCCGGAACAGCGCTAAAGTGCGCTAACTTAGGAGTCTATGCTTCCATTTTGTGTGTGTGTTTGTGTGTTTGTGTGTGTTTCCCAGGCTGAGGGTGGAATTGCGGAAGAGCAGAGCAACAAGGTGTGAGCCGGTGCAGCACAGTGAACTAGAGCCCCGGGAGACTCAGTGGCCCAGCGGGTTTGGTTTGTAGCCCCGTCACACACTTCTGAGGGGTGACGCGCCTCACTGCTCCGCTGAGGGAGAGCCTCTGCCATGTTTACTGTCATGTTCCGAGGAATGCTGCGTGGCTTCAAACACATCAAAGGCATCTACAGGAATACTGATACTGGGAATGCCGTGGGGAGAAGCAGACATATTCCTGAAAACACACATGCCATGACTGCAACATGACCCCCTCGCAAACGGAACAAAAAAGCAGTTCCACCCGTCCAGACGCCACTTTTCCAGCATCAAGCCGCGGATGCGAAAGTCTGGTTCCCGTTTTACACGTTCTCCTTCACGCTGGCGCTTCTGGTTCTAAATTTGCCAATATCTTCTTTTGTGGGCACAGCCGTTGCCGTGGCAACAACACCAACAGGAACACCTTTGTTCTTCTCGTGCGAGCTGATCGGAAACGTGACTTTCCCCCCCCCCCCCCGACATCTGCGGGGATTTATTATTTTTTTAAGTGCAAATGAAACACTTTAATTACGCGGCCAGGAAAAAAAAGAAGAAGAACTCTCACATTTTTGAAAAGGATCTCGTCAAATTGGTGCGTGACAAAACAGGCGGCGGCGCGATATCAGCTCAGCGCCTTGAACCTGTCCTCTTTCATGCCGCTCACTCCATCAGCGGCTTCCAGGGCGCCGCGTCACATGATTGGGTTTGATTTATAAAGACGAGTCGAGACTGATTTCACTAGCAAAGAGCTCCCCGCCCGGCGTGCTGTTTGTAGTGTTGACGAGGGCTGAGTTGTTTGCTGTGCCTCTAGGCGTGAGGATGAGGGGGGGGGACCAGCCTGGAGTTCCTGCCTGGCTCAGGGGGAGGTTGGACTGGATTAGACGGCTGACAGCTGGGCCACATCTCTGGAGGCGCGGGGGCAGAGAGGCCCCCTGTCTGCCTGCCTCTGCACCAAGTGTCAATTTGAACATGAAGGAAGGATGGAGCGAGCCAAAGAGTAAGTGAGGGAAGCGGGGGCCACTGCCGGCCCGTGTGGGCTGCCATCAGCCGTGCATGAGGCGTGCACACCGTTAGGCATCAGGAAGCACCCTGTTTATTTAGCTGCTTTGGACAGGGATGGGGGGGGGGGCAGAAAGGCACACACTCGGACGACCACCGACACAAAACAAAGCACCTGGACGCGGCCGCGGCTCCTCGCCCCTGGCGCGTCGTCCTGGACGCGCATGAAGCGGCTCCCCCTGCCCTGCGTGTGTGTGTGAGTGTGTGTGTGTGTGTGTGTGTGTGCGTGTGCTGCTGATAATTGCATCTGTTCCAGAATCAAAGCCAAAGCTGCTGCTTTTATCTGTGCAACAACGCCGCTCTCCTCAGGTGGCACCTGCACGATCAGGCTCAGTCGGGAGGACGACTGGAGACCGCCGCTAGCTGCAACGTTCCCAACTTCCTGATAACGATCCCTCCTTCATCCCTAACGGGAAGAACGCTGCGTTCCCTCTAATGGGTTCCCTGAGAGACCGCGTCGTGTGTCTCCCAGACTCGGCCGTGGCCGGGATGTGGGCCGGAGTCGACTTTATTAGCCGCTGATGTTCTAAAGTGATTTATTTTTATAAATGAGTGCGGGGCAGCGATGCAAGTGGGGGTGGAGGCCAGTATGTAAATATGGACCCTCATTAAACACCACCACACAACATTATCTGCTCTTCCTCTGATTGCCTGCGCGCATTAACGAGGTGCAGCCATGTCTGCTCGCTAATGACAGTGTAATGATCACAGAATCCATGATGAAATCATCAGAAGGGCCGACCAGCACCGCCCATGCACTCAGGTGGAGCGCCCCCCCCCCCCTCCGCTCGCCCATTAGAGGAGCTCAGATGTGATTAAAACTTTTTCGAGTTGACTGACCTTCAGCTCAAGTCGATCTTCACCTCGAGACGATACATCCGGATCTTTCCGTGCGTTCCTCACCATCCAAATCTAAAAGGAACAAATATTTGCCCGTTATTGTGTGCGTCACATCGTTTATTTTCACATTCCTGTCATGGAAATGAATCCTCATGGGTCATAAAGTGGAGTAGAAATATTGCTGATTACATTATATTGATGCCACATTTGTCCCTCCCTGTGCAGCTGTGTGCGTTTATAATAAATGTTGTGTTACGCTGATGGTGGGGTTGGAACTGAGCCTCAAACTTTCCTGTGAAGTCGGGACGCGGCCCTCTGGGGCTTCCACCAGCCCATTTCTTCCTGAAGATGGGAATCTTTATGGCTTTTTCCACCAACGAGGAGATTAACCCCACAACACGCAGACATCTTATAGTTGATCTGAGCATCATTAGTCCCCATTAATAACTCATGGAAGTGCAAATAGCTTTTTTTTATCATCTTAATTACATGACATCTGAGGTCTCATCTAACGACGAGACTCTTCAGACTGAGACGGGCTCTGTGACTTTAGAGGTGCTCGTGTGTTCTTCTCCTGACACGCACGCCTGACACACTTGTGCGCGCGCGTGCACGTGCAGGACGCCACTGCCCATTAGAGAGATGGATTGACAGGAGTGCAGAATAAATCTTTGTGGCAGTGAGTCAGAAATATAAATAGAGCACCCAAGACAGATTTGTCTGTGGTGTTGATGAAGCTACCTTTGGGGCCGCGGCTCTGTCTCTTTAGTAATGAGGACGACCGCAAACAGTTTGCCCGTCTAATGAGGAATGATAGGTTTGGAGGTGCCGTCCAAAAGAATTTGCAGCTCGCTTAAGCCTCGTCTGCTGCCACTGTTCTGTCAGAATCAGCCCCACCTGGTGGCACCGGGGGGCTCCTGTGTCCCCGCGTGGAGGCTCCAGACACGTGCTTATACGTTGGTGTTTAGCGTTTTGTCCCCTTCCCTGCCCAGCGGGGGGTCTGTTTCTGTATCTCAGCTGATCTGAGCTCGTTGCGGTCTCATTTATTCACATATTAAAGGGCTTCTGGAATGAAACCTAGCGTCACGTCAAAGCGCTTCTGCATAAAATCTTTTTTAAGTGCCTGTAATCAGAACTTATTTTCCATAAGAATAAGCACCATTACCAGCAGCGGAGTTGTTTTAATTAGATCAATAAATGCTGGTAAAATCAGGTAGGCCGGGGAGGGAACGTACGCCCCATTATCCATTTTATCATCAAAGCGCGCCTTGTGCTAATTATGCTAGCAGAGCCCAGCCAGAGCCGCACCACTAGAGACTGATAATAGACGACTGCCCAGGGTTACAGTGATTGCACGCCGCAAACTCCCTCTGCACCGTCTCGTCTCGCCGGACAGGTTGCTGATATTTGTGCCAACGTGGGATGAAAAACAGCATTAAGAAGGTGTGACGAGAACGCCGAGTCTGAGTCTGAGAGCCGGCCTCCCATTAGAGTGCTATTGCTAATCAATGCAAGGCATTATAGGTGGCATAAATCACACTTTGACACCTGCTGTATGGGTCGTTAACAGAGAAATCACCAGGGAGAGGCAGACAAAAGCAGACAAAAGCAGACAAATGCTGCTAGCACGGCGTTAGCAGAGTCAACGGTAAGTTGAAAGGGTTTCGTGATGTCACTGACTCCTACATTCCTCAGAAAATCCACCGTCTGGATGCCGAGAGGCCAACGGACGACTCGTCCGATTACATTTGCGTGGCCAAACTAGCGCCGACCACCGCAGGCTCCTCAGATATTGGGCGGCGAGGAGAAAAAGCAGGTTCCTGTGAACATTTTTAAGTCGTTATTCTGAGTAAAAAGGCGTGCAGGAAAGTGCACACGCAGGCATTTGTAACCTGAATGCGGTACAGAGGGGGACCATCTGAAGACTCGCAGGCCCTTTGATGTCTCCTGGATATGGGCATAATGCATGTGTAATTAATAAGCCATTTGCATATGATGAACTAGGGCACTTAGTCAATGTTCTCGGGATACAAATACCTGAGGAAAACAATAACAGCGGAGAACATTAAAAAGGGGATTCTATGCAAAAAAAGACAAATCTATGGCCCGCTTCGGATTAGAAATACATTAGCAGCTAATTATATCCTAATTGCCAATATTTTAGCAGGTGTTTGTACTTAACCAGTGGTAATGCCCTCCTGGAACAGGCTCATCAACACCGTCCCCGGGTGAGTTCCACCAGCCCTCGGTGATCACGGCGTGACAGGTTGGTCGGAAAAAAGGTGTAGGACAGTAACGACGTGGACGAGGCAGCAACCATCTGAGAAAGGGGGGGGGGGGGGGAATCACACGTCAGCCTAATTGTAATTGTAATGCAGAAATGTGTCCATGAATAAGGGAAACGTCGCCATAGTGAGGGGATATTAGTGCTGAGAGCACACAGTTTGAAGTATATCTTTGAGTATTCATTTTTCTCCCAAATATTTTCAAAGCAATCAGAGACTCCGGGAGGCAGAATTCTCTCTCCTAATCAAACAGCAAATGTAACCCGGCGCTTGATTAAATATTGAGCTTAGAACCTTCAGATATCTTTTTTCATTGGCCTGCTGGCATTCGACAGCGAGGGAGCATCAAACCCCCGTCAAGTCCCCGGAGATCTGGAGACGTGCCGGGTGAGACGGAAATAGCAAATAAACACAGCGTTCCCGGGCCTCCGTGGGGTCGAGGAGCACGAGGGACGCCAGCCAGGTCACGCGCTTTTATTGTTGTCGCGCTTTTATTGTGAAACCGGAAGTGGAATGCGTCTGTCCCTAAAGCTGCCGTGGCCACCGGGGGTTGTGTCTCCCTCTATAGGCGGCGGGTTTGTGGGTCCAAACGGAGGAATCCCGCCGCCCGGTCGCCGCGCGCCACTTATTTCCCATTATTTCCCCAGTTCTCAGCTTAATACTCAGCCTTGCGTCAACTTTCTGCTCCCTCTTTTTTTTTTTTTTTTTTTGTTCCACCCTCTCCTCTCACCGTTGGATCGTTCGACCTTGAGCGAGACGCCGTCGGGGTGCTTTTTTAGAACATAAGCGTTGCAGTTTCCCATAATCCACCGGGAGCGCGGAGGTGAACGCCGAGGCCCAGTAGCACTCTGAGTGGCTGGCAGCGGATCAAAAGCAAACGAGGTTCCTGAGCTCATTCCAATTATAACGGCACACACTATCAACTACAAATACAAACAGCACGTAAGTGATAGTGCTGGTGGCCGGGAGGACGGCTGCCAGAGAGCAGCCAGCATGCTAATCAGGATAACTCTCGCCATGGGCTATTTAGGGAATAGCCTCTTATCCTGCCGACTCCCCCATGCCTCCGCCCGGGAGACGGAAGAGAAAGAGGGGAGAGAATTCCCCGAGTGCTCAATCCAAGGACAAAATATGAGAAAATGGATCTTTATCTTTGCTCTCGGCCAGTATCCATATTAATTATCTATATCATATATATAAAGATGACTGCGTCTGCACTGAATAGCAGGTTAGGACATTTATGAAATTATTAAGGAATAAGCAGCAATGAGCGCGTCCGGGTTGGTGTTTTGACCCCGGTCGTGACCTTTGGCGAGAGGTCGCGCAGAAGAAAGAAACAAGCTTCTCACCGTCTCTCTCGCTCATTATTGGGACAACACCTTCCCGAGCTTCCCGGTTCCTATCAGGTGGACCAGGCTGGGAGGAAGTGAGATGTTCTGGAGCAGCTGCCCCCCCCCCCCCCCCACCAACCACCCTCCCATGAACAACCCCTCAGAGTTTGGCGACTCTCCAGAGCCGTGCGGGGGTGGCGGAAGCCTGAGCGAGAGGCCTGAGCACATTGTGGCTCGGCGGGACCCCAGCAGCTCCGGCCTGCAGGCACAACTCTCAAGGACACGCAGAACTGGGCCAGAGAACTTCCAGGCCTCCCACCGGTCGGTGCCGGCTGGGAGCGAGAGGAGGAGAAGGGGCAAAGTTTGCGAGCGGGCGTTGCCAGGAGAGACGCTCGGATTCTCCTGATCAGCGAAATGATTTAAAAACAAAGAGGTCAAACCTGCAGGTAGGCGGTAACCATGGAGACAAGCCTCATAAAGGAGATACAAAGAGTGAAAGCATGTGACCTGGACGTTATTATGTTTGTGTGTGGCGAGCTCTGTGATCTGCTAGTCAAACACAATTACTGACATCACAGCGAGCGATACGAGCAAACTGATGGCTCAGCCACCCTCACGCCGCCGCCGCCGCCGCCGCCGCCACCGAGGGAGGAGAGATTCCGGGTTTATGCATACAAATAAAAGCGTAATCTGGCGGCTTGCCGCTCGACTAAATCCAGGAGTTTTGCGGTGCGAGCGGATCCTTTCTAATCTGCATTCACGATGAAAGATTTCCCCCTAAAAGAGGCCAAATCTTTAGCGGCGCCGATGGCAGCGGAGCACAAGTCCCCCCCCCCTGCGGTTGATTGCAGGCCGGCCTCCTCCGTTCCTCTTTATCAGGGGGAAGGAGCCACGCTGATCTGAGATGGAGGACCCCCGACCAGAACTTACCACATTGACCCATTCCACCATCCTGGGCCTCTAATGGAAGTCCTGGGTGTCCAGACGCCTCCCCCGCTCAGACGCGGACATCAAGTAGCGCCGGGCTCATCATTGGGAACAGCGGGCCGCCAGCCCCTCCCTGCCTCTCCCTGGGACGGCCTTTTTGGGAACATTGGGGGCAGACGTGTCCAGATGAGCACGTTCTAATTTGCGGGCCCAGGTTAATGCTCTGCCAGGAGCCCCGCAGGATCGATATTTTATTTCCCTAAAACGCCGGCGTGGTGAGAATGGGCTCACGGGGTGCTTTTAATACCGCCGCAGTTCAAGTGATGACTGGCTGCTATCGATTGTGCCCGCGTGGAACTACGTGCACCTTCTGGGGAAGGATCTATTTGTGTCGCCCAGGGTTGAGATGGGAGCGCCACTGGAAGAGGAGCGAGCTCAGCCAATGAGGCTGGCGAAAACATCAGAAGAGCCACGGTTCCATGATGACCCGAAGGGGAAAGAAATGACCACAATTAGCAAAGCTGCTATTTCACCGGGACGGGACTTTTACGAGGGCGGAGCGCGTCCAGGCGCGCACGCTCACGCTCACCGTTCAGCGCCAAACGCTGCGCATCGACCACGTCCTCGCTCCCATTTGTGCACGTCCAGCCGGAAATCTTTGCGGCCCTAATAGCTGCTGGCTGCGCGTATCTGGCACACGCTGACGGACACGTGACTCCGTCCGTCTCCATCCGCCATTATTTTCCCAAACAATGCCAATTAATCAATCTCCGTAAACACAACAAATTGCTTCACAGAAAACTCGTTTGGCCCCGCAGCATTTATCGCGCGCATCAGCGCGGAGACAACGCGCGCCGCGTCCAAATCGCACGCCTTTTGTTTGCGGCCGCCCTGACATATTCATGACTGGGGCCATAATAGTCAGAATCCTGTTCTATCCCCCAGAGGGGGCGCAGAGAACGGTGTCACATCCAATTACTGCAGCACAATGTAGAGGTAAATCAAAACTGGTGCCGTGAACTCTGGAGTCTGAGGTGCACGCACGCACACACACACACACACACACACACACACACACACACCACACACAGGTTTACACACATGCATGGCACAGGAGCAAAGCAAACAGTTATATCAACACTGATAGAATATTGGAAAACACATTCTCCGGCAACTTGGAGGTCATGTATGGATTACACAGGGAGACGGGATTGGCTGCAGGCTGCAGGCTGCCCCCCCCCACCCCCCCAACATAAACAGACACGAGGTCCGGCAGTAGGCGAGGCGGACTCACACTTCTACAAATATGGATTTGTTGCATGTGCAGATATTGAAATTGCAGATGCAGACTATAAGCTCCTGGCTGGGGGTGGAGGTGGGGGTGGGGGGGCTGTGGGGGGGGCTCATCCACATCCTCTCGCCGGTTCCGTGCAGTCGAATAAATGCCTTTGTCTTATCCTCCGCAGGAGTCTTTGGAGGGGGCCCCGGTTGGGGTGCGCAGCCCAGTTCCACCCTGGAGCGGCTGCGAAGGCTCCTGCCCAATAAAATAGGCTGCCTCCCCAGGGCCCCCCCTCAAGCCTCCAGTCAACGCTTGTTTTTGCACCATTTATTTAGTGTGACACATCTCCAATTAAACTGTGGAGGCTGCTGCATTTCCCCCCCATAACTACCTCTTATACCTCCCCATGGACTTTCTGTCACACTGAGGGTAGAGACAGAGAGACAGACACAGAGGGACAGAGAGACCTAGAGACACAGGGAGAGAGAGAGAGAGACAGAGAGAGACCTAGAGACACAGGGAGAGAGAGACCTGGAGACACAGGAGAGAGAGAGAGAGAGAGACCAGAGAGAGACCTAGAGACACAGGGAGAGAGAGAGAGACCTAGAGACACAGGGAGAGAGAGAGAGACCTGGAGACACAGGGAGAGAGAGAGAAGAGACAGAGAGACACAGGGAGAGAGAGAGAGACCTAGAGACATAGGGAGAGAGAGAGAGACCTAGAGACCAGGGAGAGAGAGAGAGACCTGGAGACACAGGGAGAGAGAGAGAGCTAGAGACACAGGGAGAGAGAGGGGAGAGAGGACCTAGAGACACAGGGAGAGAGAGAGAGACCTGGAGACACAGGGAGAGAGAGAGAGAGAGAGACCTAGAGACACAGGGGAGAGAGAGAGAGAGAGACCTGAGACACAGGGAGATAGAGAGGAGAGACCTAGAGACACAGGGAGAGAGAGAGAGAGACCTAGAGACACAGGGAGAGAGAGGAGAGACCTAGAGACACAGGGAGAGAGAGAGAGAGAGACCTGGACACACAGGGAGAGAGAGAGAGAGACACAGGGAGAGAGAGAGACCTACAGACACAGGGAGAGAGAGAGAGACCAAGAGACACAGTGTGAGAGAGAGAGAGAGAGACCTACAGACACAGGGAGAGAGAGAGAGAGACCAGGGAGAGAGAGGAGAGAGAGAGACCTAGAGATACAGGGAGAGAGAAGAGACCCAGGGAGAGAGGGGAGAGAGAGAGACCTACAGACACAGGGAGAGAGAGAGACCCAGGGAGAGAGGGGAGAGAGAGAGACCTACAGACACAGGAGAGAGAGAGACCCAGGGAGAGAGGGGAGAGAGAGAGACCTACAGACACAGGAGAGAGAGAGACCCAGAGAGAGAGGGGAGAGAGAGAGACCTACAGACACAGGGAGAGAGAGAGACCCAGAGAGAGAGGGGAGAGAGAGAGACCCAGGGAGAGAGAGAGAGAGACCTAGAGACACAGGGAGAGAGAGAGACCTAGAGACAGAGGGAGAGAGAGGGGCGAGAGAGAATGACCGAGAGACACAGACAGAGAGGGAGAGGGGAGAGAGAGAGAGAGACCTACAGACACAGGGAGAGAGGGGAGAGAGAGAGACCTAGAGACACAGAGAGAGAGGGGAGAGAGGCTGCCAGCCATGATCACAATGTCATTTTTCCCCTCAGTGGTTCGGCGCATCCTTTTGAAAGGTACCCTGAATTATAATTATCAAAATATTGAACGAGATAATCATCCTCTTAAATGATGCTGCCACTATCTGAGTGCGGGAAACACGCACGGTTGACGCGCCCCTGCGAGCCCCTCTAAAGAACTCATTTACAATTTGTGAAAGATTGCGCTGCCTGATATGACGGACGTGAACGCACCACTCACCCCGCATCTATTTAAACTCGTCCAAAGATCCTTCAGGAGTCTCCTTGCCCCCCACCCCAAACACCCCCCCCCCCAGCAGCCCCAAACCCAGTCGCGGGAGGAGTGACTTTGTCCGACCCCGATGCCGTCTGCGAGAGCACAGCTGAGGGCAGCAGCTGCCAGGGAGGACTGGTGGGGGGCGCCCAAAACGCCGGCTCTGCCAAGCGGAGTGGGCCGGGGGGAGCCCCAGTGGCAGCTGGGAAGGGAGGGGCGGCCAGCTGTGGATCAGCAGGATAGTGGGTCGGTGAGGAGATGCCACCAAGAGCCGAGCGGGGGTACAAGAGTGCAGATATTCGGACCCGGAAGCGTCGAACTTCGCCTCTTAAAGCTCCGCAGCTGATGAGCCGTCCGCGCGGACCCGCCGCGTCAGCACCGGGGCCTCCTTCACACCCGCGCGCCTCATCTCACGTGCTGCGGCCGCACATCTGGTGCGCCATCTGTGTCCCTCCGCCCCCAGCGTGACAGGTAGTCCCCCCCCGGAGAGACGGGGGGGAGGAACAGAACGGGAGACGGACACGGAAAGTAATTTTGGGCGAAAATGTGCTCTGGACCTCTCTGCGTGCATCTG
Organism: Takifugu flavidus; assembly: GCF_003711565.1. Taxonomy (NCBI): domain Eukaryota; kingdom Metazoa; phylum Chordata; class Actinopteri; order Tetraodontiformes; family Tetraodontidae; genus Takifugu; species Takifugu flavidus. The sequence continues at coordinate 14,386,508 of NC_079534.1, read as the reverse complement.
GACCGGACAGACAGGCCCGCTGGGCGGCGCGGGGGGGCTCCGGCGGATGAAGACGCATCTGTCACACCCGTCATTGGTTCCATATTACCAGGATAAACGGGCAGAAACGCGCACCCGCAGCATGAACGAGGCTCACACCAGTGTATATTAAAGACTTCTCCAATTTATTGTACAGTTATACAAGACACAGATGAGAGCAGGTCTTTCTGCTGCTGTGGTCGGGGATCCATGACGTCAAACACACCAGGGGTAGAAAAAACTGCACCGCTCTCGTTTTCTACCCCCCCAAAACCATGAGCTGAGAACATTAGTTTCACATCTTATGTTACATATTTGACAGCGACTGTAATATTCACAAACAACACTATTCGACATCAACTCATGACGTTTATTCAAAAGAAAAGATGAATCCAGCGCAGCGACGCCCAAAACGAGGAACGTGTCAGAAATATTTATTGTAACGTTTGATCTCGGCCATTTGCAGTCAATGGACAAGACTGAGGTGCTTATAAAAATAGTAACAAAAATAAAAACACAAAGAGAATCTGCAATGGAACCTGCTACGCGCCACCGACCCCGTCCGCCGAGTAACACGGAAAAACCAAATTAGACTAGTTTCTCCATCGGGTCATTCAAAGTTGTAATCCCCAGAGCCCCCACCCCCACCCCCGCTTGTGTTTTAGAACTTCTTCACTTGTTATTTTACAACAGAGTCGTCACCGAAGTAGCAGATTACACTGAATACTTACACGAGTCAACAAAAAAAAAAAAAAAAAAAAAAAGCAAAGCAACACGCTGGATGGATCATCGTTTAAAAAATTGACACATACACGTGAAATAACACAGCTTTAGTACTAGTTCTCAATGTCTTATACAAAGTTAACTTGATCTAAAAAGCATAAAATATATTTTTACATCATCACATACATCAAGACATGTACCATGGCCTAGCAGGAAGTCGGTCTGGTGCCTTATTTCCAGCTCCCACGGTTCCTGACTGCTGGCGTTATTGCTTCTGATGAACAAGGAGCGGGTGGGGGGGTGGTTGTGTGTGTGTGGGGGGGGGGGGGGGCACAGAAATGAAGCACCAGAACAGATTAAACACGGACATTTGAATCATCTCCGATATCCAAACCTGTTGCGCGCTTGTTTCACAATCTGCAATGCTAAAGGATAAGGCAGTTCCACATTTAAGGCATTGCTGCTTTGAGACATACCGGAGCGGAAGGGGGGGGGGCGTTGATACTACCGAGTCGATGTACACGTAAAGAGCTGTGCGACAGCCCGAACAGAGGGGAGAGTGTTCCGCATCTACGTATTTTTGTGTCTGAGAGGATCTCAACGAGCTACAACCGTCAGTTAGGCCCGATCAGCTGCTGACCAGAGGCCAACGCTGAGACAGACCCCAGCAGAGGTGTTGGGTGGGGGGGGGCTGTTGCTGTGACCCTCTCATTGCTGGTAATTTCCATACTGGCCCTGTAGAGAAAAGGTGCAACAGGTTGGTGTTAGTGACGCTCCCAGAAACAGCCAAAGAGTAAAAAAAAGAAGCGCGAACGGGACGAGGGTGACAGAAACGTCTGGGTTGGACCATCGGCTGCGGTGGCCGGTGTTGACCAGCAGGTGGCAGCAGAGCGTCACAACTGTGAGCTCGGAGGTCTAACGTATGGACGTACATACATCGGGTCGGTGCAGCGGCATGGCTGACGACACTACTGCCTATGCAACAGTGGACACTAGGGCTACCAATCAGTGCTGGATGCATTTCTAAACAGGGGTCGAAGTAAGATTTACAAAGCAATAACAGAAGACAGTAAATTAGAAAGACGTTGGAATTTTAAAATATACTACGATCCTTTCAGCAGTGTGTGTGTGTATATATATATAGATATTTAAAAAACACATTTTCAGCAATTATATATTACATTTCAGCAGACAAAATAGGCTGTGTTTCTGGACCTCTTGACTGAAAATTCGACCCCTGGTTAATAACAAAAAAAGAAAACAAGGAAAGAAAAACAGAGAAAGAAGGAAAGAAGGGAGAGAGAAACATGGCAGAAAGAGGCAGAAGAAATAAATGCAAATTAAGGCTAGGTGGTCAAAAAATCTAGATTGGACATTGAGGTCTTCACAGCAACCATTACCTTTGCTTCTTACAGAGCTAGTCAGGGGTTCAAATCCCTGGGTCTTTATTTCCTCATGTGCCCCTGAATATTCAAAGATAAAGATATCAAAGTATAGCTGTGGTCCCCACATAAGACCACAGGAAATACAGGGCAACAAAAAGATCTCCCTTTAAAACACTAGAGCAGTCTGCATCAAGTTAAAGGAGGAATCTCCATAACAACCCCCCCATGTTCTCTGGGAGTCCTCATATTTTATGGAACCGCCACATAAGCCAGGACATACAGCTCAGAGTAATGACTAACACATTAGTAAGACTTTTCTGCATTCAATATCGCCACAAATGTGATGAAAGCATGCACATTACCTATGAATATTTAACTCCACTTACCCTGATCTCGGATGTTAAAACACAAAACATCGTAAATCATAAGAGACAGACTAAGACAAATGTGGAGGCGAGCCGTGGCGACCGTGCGCTCTCGTGGCTATACTCACCTGGTCGTAACCGTAGGGACGCTGCTGCTGGCCCTGCGGGGGTCCAGGCTGAGGGGGGCGGTAGGCGGCGTACTGCTGTCCTTGCCCCTGAGGGTAGTTGGGATACTGCCCTGGACCGCTCTGGGAGGGACCTGAAAGATCCAGAAGCTGTTTCACAAAGATGCCGGGAGATCTGAACGGATGTGTGAACGCTAATCTTTGATTTCAGGACCAACCCCACCGTTTTGTTGCATCTCTCTGTGAACCGACGAACACTGTAGCGTTCAAAGGCTCCAGGAGCGAAAACAGCCCAAAGTTTTGCTCATTAACAGGTTCCATTTCCTACTTGTTACTCTGAACTCGGGGGATTCCGTTCGTTTTCTATCACTAATGGGCTGCGATTAAAAAAAAAAGCTGATGGATGACAAAGAGAGGGTGGAGGATGTGTCGGACCCATTTGTTAAGACTGCCTCCACAACAACGGTGAATAACAATGAGGGAGTCGGTGCTGGAGCCAGCCAGCGGTTCCCTAATGCAAGAAGACATCAAGGATTCTGTTGGTCTTCATTAGAGAAACAGGCTTCATTAAAAAAAGGAGAGAGACTCAGCCCCCGTGCACTGTTGCATCCCGTGCAGGTGCTGGGAAGGACCGGGCAACGCTTGACTGGGGGCTCAAGTCAAATGAGGCCCACGCAGCATCGTTAGTCGTTCATAACGCCTCGCGCTGTCGAGCGGAACCTTGTGGGGGCTCGTGAGAAAATGTGCCTGTGCCAGATGAATCTCACCTCCCAGCCTCTGCTGCTCAGCGAGCTCATTACTGAGATGAGCTCCAGCGAAGGGAGGTTACATCTAAAACACCGCAAAGAACACAGACCTGGTGGCGTCAACGCAACATTTTTAAACACCCTTCAAACAGGCGGAAGCTCCGTTAGGAACCCACCAACCGTCCGCATCCATCCACAATCACCCAGTGAAATGCTAACGCTAACAGGCGCCAAGCCACAATAGCTGCTGCTGCGAGGCGCGGAGGGCGCCCCCTAGAGGAGGAGGCTGGCAGACTCACCGTAAGCCTGCTGCTGTGGAGGGTAGCCCTGCTGACCCGGGTACTGCTGCTGGGGTGGGTAGCCCTGCTGCTGGGGGGGGCCCTGCTGGTATGGCTCCTGCTGCTGGCCGTACTGGGCGTTACCTTCGGGGAGCAACAGCACGCAACGTGAACAAAGACAGGGCGAGCAACGGCGGCCGGGAGGCGTGAAATGAATGCGTTCTTCTGCTACTTTTCGGGAGGAATTGATGCGGAATCTGTAAGAATTCGTTGACTTTGTTAAAAAAGGAAAATACAACACAACTGCGCGGCGACATTCTACAAGCAAAGGTTGTTGTGGTGGTGTTAGAAAAAGGCTAAAACTAAGTGATGCATGCTGTGGTGAGTCGGAAAAGAAAAGAGCTCCAAGTGTTATTGTAACGCTACACTGATGCCTTTAGGTGCCCAGCTTTTATGCTTCTACACAGAATCCACATTATAAACGGGACAACAGCCAGGTTTGATCCACAATTCCTCCAAATACGAGTAGATCCACCACCATGGCTTTCAAGTACATTAAATTAGACTCGACTGAATTATAGATATGCGTCATCTGCTGTTTAGACTCATGAGACCACCCCGAACAGAAAAATCCTCCAAAGTTTCTTGATAACTAATTAGCCTGCTAGCTAGTTAGCAGCAGAGAGGTCCTGTGGGTTGACTGGATTCGTCCTGGATTCATCCTGGTCGTGAACCAAAGCCGCCCAGCGGGACCCCTGAGGAGGCCCAGATCTCTGACGGCGATGGAGGAAACCAGGCTCAGCCCAGGAGCCTCCCTCCTTTTACTGCCCCTGACCTTTCCCTCACTTCTGAGTGGAACACCAGCCCGAAGAACTGAAATTTGTCTCAGCCCGGAATAATTTTCAAATTCCCAGAAAATAATGAAGAAACTGAAATCGTGATTTTTTGGCACAGTCTCTTTGCATCATTTGTGTTTTAACACAATTCCTGGGTTTCTCTTTGCTCCTGTTCAGATTGTAGGGTTCTCCTACCTTCTGAGGCTCCCTGGCCTGCGTGACTGTACTGGTCCCCATAGTAGTCTTCCTGCCCTGGGTACTGCTGAGGGGGTCCTACATACACATACACACAACATACACACAAGTAGATTCAAAGGATTGAAGAGTTGCTTGTGTGGGGGGAAGAATAGAGAGGATGATACCTTGCCTCTAATCGTTAGAAAGGTTTCTTTAGATTACTTATTTGTTTCTTTTTCTTTTTTTTGATTGGAGGCTTTATTTTAGAGGTTTAGACCTGGGGAGGCTGATCTAAAGCAGTAGAAATGGAGGAAGTAGAGAAAAGGAATAGGAGGAAATGTAGATTGTTAGCAGAAGAACCGGTCGCAGCGTTCACCCCCACAGACACTCGGACGGCTTTACCTTGCTGCGGAGGTCGATACGGTGGCATCGGCCTCTGCCCCATGACGTGGTTGCCCTGGTTAACCTGGCCCATCATGCCCATGGGGTTCTGCTGTCCTTGGTAGTGTGGCCCGGCACCCCCGGGGGGCATGTTGTACTGTTGGGAGGGGGGCTGCTGGTGCATCATGGGCCCTGAAGTACACCAAGAGAAGTTAGAAAAACCCAAACCTGCAGAAAACTCTGCTGGCACCAACAGGAAGCAGCAGCTCTACCCTGATTTGGCGGCATGTTCATGTTTGGTCGAGGTGCGTAGTTGCCCATGGGCTGCCCCTGGGTCATGTTCATTTGGTTCTGCACTGGCATGCCTTGGGAAGAGGGGACAGCGTGATTGTAACCACCCATAGACCCGTGGCTGCTGGGCGGCAGGTTCATAGAGCCGCTGGGCATGTTGGGGGGCTGGTTGGGACCTGGCCCGGGACCTTGCATGGGCATGTGATTTGGCCCTGGGAAATAGCAACACAAGTGAATGGTGATGCTCCTGGAAAAGCTCAGGACTGCTGCAGACACAGGCACACGGGTTCATTTCTGTCAAGCAGTGAAAACGGTGAGAAATGAGACGACTAAAGGCTGTTGGGAACGGCCTTAACTGACATCAGCTTTAAATGACTGTACAGTTACTGCACCACAGGAAGCAGCGTCGAGAAAGAGAGGACGAGTTTAGGACCACCAAAGCTGGCAAAACGGTGACATCATCTTTCAGTGGATCGACCTCCCTCACAGCTCTGTGCTGTTGCTAGGCAACCCCAGTGAGGAAAGGAAGAGAAAGAAGGAGGGAGGGAAATTTCAGAGAGAGGGTTCAACTACCAGGCATCTGTCCATTCATCTGGTTCTGCATGTGGGGGGCCGGGGGGCCGCCGCTGACCATGCCGTCAGAGGGCATGTTGTGGCCGTGGGGAGGTTGCGTTGGGGGCCCGCTTTGGTTCATCCCGCCAGGGCCCATGGGCATATTCTGAGTGGGCGGCTACAGGCAAACACCCGGGAAACAAAAACACCATCAGTGGCAGGAATAAAAAGATTCCTCACATTCATCAAGAGCAAGACGAAGCAAACAAGGTCGAATGGGTCAGTCATGTCGTTAAAAATCAGGAAATTACTCATTAACCAATAATTAGAAAGAAAACTAGATTGCAGATAAGGTGATATACGCCATGATGTTGTAACATCCAATATAGAAAAATGACAATTGTGAACACTGAAAAGCTGTCGGTCCAATAAAATTGTTTTTAATGTTTCACTGTCAACATCTTTTAGGGAATTAGAGGCTCATTAATAAGACTAAAACGATTAAAAGAACATTTCATTGGTGCAGCGCAGAGAAAGTATCACATTACCAACTCGTTTACACAATGACTGCAAGGATGGATGTGACCATATTCCACAAACACACACAATAATAATAATAATAAATCACTTAATCATTCATCATAGAATTGATGTCTTCTCTATTATTGCATTTTTAATCACCTCTTACAAATGTGCGGTCACATCAACACTGACTAAACTGACAAAAGTCGCCTATCGTCACGTATCATCCGTAGTATTATACACACACACGCACACACACGCACGGCCAGTAACACCACTCACCGCAGGGAGGAGGGACTGCATGTTTTGGTTGGAGTCTGCTATCGTCGCCAGATACACCAGATTTCTGTGCAGCATCTGTTGGTACCTGTGCAGGTGGAGGTTCACCGTGACGGGTTGTGAGAAAACGTGATATTAAAGAGGCAGAAAAGGCAAAGGAGCACAACTTTGTCCGTACTCACTGTGAACACTCTGCAGTCTTTCCTTTACTCTGGAAGTCCATTATACACTGGATCAGCTGGTTGTTTTCGTCAAGTAACTGCACACATTTGCACCATGTGTTAATATAGAGCATAAAATGTTGAAAGCAACAAAGAGTAAGCAGAATTCCGGGCCATGCGAATCATTTGCACCGCAATATCAGGCTTTTCTTTTACATGCGAGAGTGCATTTGTTGCTAACAAAAGACGCATTTTGCTAGCTAGCTGCCCTTAGCCAACGAAACCGTGGGCCTTAAAGTACAATTCCATGTTAGTTCGTTAAATCTAGCCGAGCCCTGTCGTGTAATCTCGGGAGCGTGACTCTGGGCACATTCATATTCACCGCGCTTTGACCCTGTAAAATCGTTTCCGATCTATTCAGTCACCCTGGACGGCCGCTGCTACACTGATTAGCCACCGCTAGCACACTGATGCTGGAGCCTCCATTCTGAGTCGCGCTAAAAAGATGAATTACCTTTTGTATTCCAGCGGGTGTTATATCACCTTTCCCACGCTGTCTATGAGGTGTAAACGCCACCGACATGGTGATACTCGGTAAAATAATATAATCTAGAGCATAAAAGTCAAATGTGTGAACACTTAACAAACCAGTTACAAGTCAACCCAACAGCCACAATTGGGATGAAATTTTGTAATGGATTGAACCGTTGTGGGGGGAGACTAACAGGGATCAAAATCTTGGTTGGCGTATAATTATCCAATAAAAGTTCAAGGCTGTCACGCAGTCGTCAGATAATTAAGAAATAAATGCTATGCTCACAGAACACTTAACTCTTCCGGTAAACGTACACATATTTTTTGTGAGAATTAGTTACTGCGTCACCTATTTATTTTCAATAATGGAACGGCCTGGTCCAGTCCAACAGATGACAGGAAATTGTTCAGTGAGGGGGGTTGGAGAACAGTACACTTTCGTAATATTCAGCTATTATCCATAATCTGAATGAATGTTGCACATCTGTAGATTTACGATTTGTGGTCCCGGTTTTATGTGCTAAATTGAATTCCCATTGCAGCCATTGTGCTTATCAAACATTAAACTACTCAAAAAGGTATCGGGTGAACATCGAATATTATTTTAACTGTGATTATATTGATTTAGCAGCAAATCTTTCACGTCACATTAACACGAAAGAAAATCGCAAATAGTGCGTTAAATATTCTTTAACTTCCCCCGCCGGGTTTGACCCCAGTTTTGGTACCGTCCGGGTTCATAGTTCATGCGCATGCGCAGTTCCCACACATGACAGCGCTCGTTAGCCGATACTAGCTGAATCATTTGTTGAAGTACTGTCTTTTCAGTAATTATACACACGTCTTAGTACGATGGCGGCAAGGTATGACAGAGCCATCACTGTATTTTCGCCTGATGGTCATCTCTTTCAAGTGGAGTACGCACAGGAAGCTGTAAAGAAAGGGTCCACGGCGGTAAGTTTTAAAATGAAAGTAATTTTTTTAAGCTAACAATAGCAATAGTCAGCTAGCCTAACAGCTAAGCTCCCACCTAAACTGAGTTTAAATCACTAAAGTTGTAAATTTCGTCGTTACTATTAGCAGTTGGCTAGATTTCACAATGGGGCTTCTTCCTATAGTTTCATAAATGGCAACTAAATGCTGTGTTAAAGGTTCGTCCTGAAAGCACTTTGTCGCTGTGTCACTCTCACAAGTTTCGTTTTTAGTGTTCCCACAAATTTACCCTGATGTTAGTTTGCAGTTAAAAATGTGGAGGGCAAAGTGTTATTAAAGCTTTACATCACTTGCAGAAAATCTTTGTCACGATTTAAAAGCAGATCAGTGAATTACATCTTGCCGATGACATTTGCTATGACACGCGTAATAACTGTTCAATAAAGGTTTTCACCGATTATTTTGTTCTGAACAGGTGGGAATTAGAGGGAAAGACATCGTTGTGCTCGGCGTTGAGAAAAAGTCCGTCGCCAAGTTGCAGGAGGAGAGGACTGTCCGTAAGATATGTGCCCTGGATGAGCATGTCTGCATGGCGTTTGCAGGTAACCGAATAAGAACATAAAACATCGTTCACCTGTCTATGAAACGATAATCTCATCTCTCTGTCTTTTGTCAGGTCTGACAGCAGATGCCCGTATTGTGATCAACAGAGCCCGTGTTGAATGCCAGAGCCACAGACTAACGGTTGAAGACCCAGTCACAGTGGAATACATCACGCGCTACATCGCTACGCTGAAGCAGGTAGCGCTTTGGATCGTTTGTGGCCGTGGGAATTTCCCCTATGTCTTGGGAAAGGTTGCATTTCTCCTTGTTGTGTTTGCAGCGCTACACTCAGAGCAATGGGCGCCGGCCATTTGGAATCTCTGCACTAATTGTGGGCTTTGATTACGATGGAACGCCCAGGCTGTATCAGACGGACCCATCAGGAACCTACCATGCCTGGAAGGTCAGCACGGTTCTACTGTCTGTTCCTTTAGTCGTTGTTTTGTTACTCCATCGGTGTACAGAGCATTTTCTCTCTTTCTCGGGGGGGAAAAGGCAAATGCAATTGGACGCAGTGCAAAAACTGTAAGGGAGTTCCTGGAGAAGAACTACACGGATGAAGCCATTGCTGGGGACAACGAGGCCATCAAGCTGGCTATCAAGGCGCTGCTGGAGGTAAGATCAGTTTGAAAATTCCTATCAAACATTTCAAGCCTTTCATGTTCAGGCTCAAACATCTTTAAGCTGGATGACAGAAGTAGCGTAGAGAGCAGTTCCAAGAAAGAACCCATATGTGAATGTATGACCAAAGTTTAAAAATGCTATATTTAGCTCTCATGGCATCTAAGGTTCGTTAAGTTAACGGGACTGAGACGCTGAGACGGTCTGTCATCTTTCAGGTCGTCCAGTCGGGTGGCAAAAACATCGAGCTCGCCGTCATCAGAAGGAACCAGCCACTAAAGGTGATTGGCTGACCTGAATTGTCTTTTTCTCGCCCAGGTTTCACTTTTTAATTTCAAAGTCGCTTTTTTTCTTTCAGATTTTGGAATCCAAGGAAATCGAGGCCCTGGTGGCTGAAATTGAGAAGGAAAAGGAGGAGGAGGCAGAGAAGAAGAAGCAGAAGAAATCAACTTGAGTCAAAATAACAATAAAGCGGAGAGTCAAAAGTCTGTAACATCCCCCAACGTAATGGAAGCAAATGATAATAAAGCTGACTTGTTTGTAATGTGCTGCTGGTTAATAGCCTCCCTGGATTCTATTGTCTTTGTTAATGGTGCAGCAAATGGTCAGAATGGAGGGAAAATGGCCTCTACCTGGTTTTCTGCTCTCATCGATTATTCCAGCAGATCCTGAGAAAGATGACTATGATTTTAAAAAGCACTAGCGGCAGCAGAGTGGACGTGTGTGTGTGTGTGTGGGGTGTGTGTGTGTGTGTGTGTGTGTGTGTGTGGGGGGGGGGGGGGGGGGGGGGTGATGAAGCCCAATGGTGTTCATTTATAAGAGTTCTGCCAGATCCAGGATGAGAGCGGGACAGAGCGTCTGTCCTCGCTTGCTTTATAAAGCGCTCACCTCTCCCTCACTCATTAATAACAAATTAGTGATGAGCCAATGAAGTGTCTCATGGGGGCCTGGCGAGACCCCGTTCTGCCACCCCCACCCCCCCTTCTTTTTTTATTTCACCCTAAATTCGCTTATCAAGCAGCCGCTGCTCTGAATTCTCAACGACACAATTATGGCCGGCGGTGTGGTAGGGCTGCTTAATGGGATCCTGGCCCCAGACCCCAGTGGGAACTTTCAGTGACTTTAATCTGGAGCCCTTTGAAAAGTTGCGCCGCTGTGCTGAGGAGCCCCGGGGGTTCCCTCCGACTCTCACCAAAGACATAATGGTGAATGGTAAAGTCCTTCATTTAGAATCGGCTCCCCCAGCCAGGATTTCTAAACTAGGTGCCTCGACTACAGAGCAATTGGACTTTGTGAGCCGTTTGTCTTGTTTGTGAGTCTTGGGATCATGTTAGGAGATCAATTAATCCTGCAGTATTACTACCGTGTCTCCAGCTCCCGGGAGGGGGGAGCAGAGCGGCTCTGCCCTGCGTGGAAGTCTGCTGGAGAAGGTTATTGTCAGCCGAGTGAAATCCCCTAAAAGACACACGTGCACCTTAATCAAGTTTATATTCTGGCTTATCCAGGCAGTCTCCTCCACGTGTCGCAGCCCCTCCGCCCCCAAACCTGTTTCGGAGCCGCTCCGGGAGGACCTCCTTCCCGTCCTTCTCTCCTCTTTGTCGCCGTCGCCCGCCATCAGCAGCGTCGCCCCCGGACAGAGTCCATCTCTCCCATCGCTGCGGCTGCTGCTCGTCATTAATGGCTTCACCAGAGGTCACCGACGGCCTCGGGACGCGTCCTCTCCGAGCAACAATGCGCGCCGCCGCGGGGCCGCCGACGAGTGCATCGCTTGGATGTGTGCGCGCACATACAGATACCCATACAAAAAACAGCGCCCCCCCCCCCCCCCCTCCAATAAAAATCTGTCATGCATGCAGCTAAAGTGAAACTGGGAACAAACATTGCTTATGTGCTTTTTAGGGATTTGTAAAACTTATTTCCAAGTCAGATTTCTGTCTCTGGATCTATTCTTGTAACAGAACCCCCCCACCTCCCCCACCCCCAGTGGCTCGTTTTTAGACCGTCCTGGGATGTGTGAATTCCGAATGGCCGTGGGTCCAAATCGCCTCCTTCAGAACTCCTTCAAGGTTAACTGCACACAGACATGCACCCCTGGGGGCTGAAGGTTACATTAGTCTTCCATTAAAGACTGCGGCTCCTCCAGGTGTTCCGGCTCGGTACCGGCAGAGGGCAGTGTTGCATAAAAGCAGCAGCCTGCCATCGTCTCTCTTCTCACTCTCTGTCCTGCAGATTGACAGTGTGGCTGACATCTTTGTTCCCCCCTGCTTTTCAACACACACAAAAGGCCTCTGAAACAATTGGAATCTATCTGCGGTGATTTGTTTCCCTCCAAAATATCATCAGATGAATAAAGCGGCGCCGCTCGTGGCCCACAGCGATGGCCAGGCTGTCATAGTGTGTTGGGTCATAAAAGGCTACGCTCTCAACACTGTCCCTTTTCTGCTTGTCACATGTCGACAGTTACGCACCCGTGTGTGTGTGTGTGTGTGTGTGTGTGTGATGCCCCTCGGGGCTCTGCAGCAGTATGAAGAGAAGTTTGGGCTCATTGGTGAGCGTCCTCCCAGATCCAGGAGCGACCAGAACGCTACATGTTTCTTTCAATCTTCCCTCTCAACTTGTAGCTTCGGGGGTGCATTTTAGAACCGATTGCATTTTTTCTGTCCTTAAATCAAGCTCTTGCATTCAGACACACACTCATCACACACACATGTCTCTTAATTTTGCATGAAAACACACCACATAGGGTGAGGGAACACATGCCACTGACAGCTCTGCTTTATTTTTGAAAGGTGCTGGAATACTAACAGTTCCTGTAAAGAGGCCAGAAGGATGGTTTAGAGTTACCCCCCCTCACCTGTCAGTAAAGGTTTTGTCTGGCGGAAGAATACAAGTTCATCTGTCTCTAATTGAAAGGAGACACCACTGGACCTAAAGCGGAAGGATGAGGGACAGAAAAGAAGGCAGACAGAGCTGAAATAAACAATTCCCAGGATGCCGCGGGGCAAACCCGAACGGCCTTCAGGGCTCCGTGGCCTCTCGGGCCGTGGCAGAAGCCAGTCACACACATCACATAGCATTACCCGGGATGGGGTTACAGGAAAATGTCAGCCGACGCATAAGGAGGAACCATCAGCCCATAGGATAATTCGATTGCCCGAGGGAGGCGCGATCTTGCATTCCCACGATTCCTCTCTTTCCACCCACACCCTCTTTTCATTGTATTTCTGAATCTATTTTTCCTTTCTGAGGTTGTTTCATGCTTCCCTTTCTCCCCTTCGCTCTGCATCCCTGTGAACGGAGGCGTCCTCGCGGCGGCGCCTCCTCCTCTCCTGCGCGTGGGAATTTTGCGGCCCGTCGTTTTGGAGCGTGACCTCCGATACCTCGGATTACAAGCCGAACCTCATCCAGAATCTCCTGACCCTGCTACAGTGTCTTGGAGCATGGACCCCCCCCCCTCATCCCCTTCATGCCAGGGTTCCACGGGGCATCTTTTGGTCCAGATGTGGTTAAGATGCAATAATGTAAAAAGGAAGCGATGGCGCAGGAGCGTGCAGCTGCAGCTCTGTGCGTGCGCCGGGCGAAGACAGAGAAATATGGAGAGAGCAAAAGAAGGATAGACAGCGCGCAGATATGTGAGTGCGTCTGACAGAGAGGACAGCCCCGCAGGCAGGTCCCAGCCCTTCAGCACCAAAAATGACACATGACTGCTTTGACTTTTGTCATCCCCCGTCTCCCTCCGCCCCCAAACCCAAGCCTGCAACAAACACCAAGGCCTAGCTCGGGTGCACACACGCACGCACGCACACACACACACACACACACACACTCTGAGACACACAGTCACACACTGTATACTGCTTAGATTACATTATCTTTATCCCCGGGACATGAGCCCTCCTTGTTGGATGACATTTGGGCTTGTGCAGCACTAAGGTTACCTTTCTTTGCCCCTGAGTTATAGATGGCTGTCTGCAGAATGCATTTGAAATGAAGGCCAGGGGTGGGTGGTGTGTGTGTGTGTGTGTGTGGGGGGGGGGATCAGATGAGAAAGATTTCCAAAAGCACTTTGATCAGAGGCATCAACAGTCACGCACAAACTTGTTAAGCAGTATGTAAATTTGGGCTGATACTGAATAAAGTTGCCAGAATGGCATGAATCCATTGTGCTGCGATGATCAAAATAAAAGAGGGCTTCATACGCTGGGGGGCAAGAAAGTCACAGACATGAAGGTTTTTTTCCCCCCCTTCCCCTTTTTTTCTACAAAGGGGCTGATGGGATGCAGAGAAGAGAGGAGGGGAGGGAAATGAAAGATAGGGGGAAAGCCTGGAAGGATCTCAATCTAAATTAGCGCAGTAGAAGTGAGACTCTGCTGAGTGAGACGTATAATTAAAACCAAAGTGATGAAAACATCAGCGCTCATCCAGCCCTCCACCAGATGAGCTTTTCGGAAATTGCCGGCGCGGTGATGATGGGAGAGCGTTCCGAGGCCGTGGGTATTGTTGGAGAAACGGCGAGCCGCACCTCGGCGCCGTCCCCCGTCTCTCTGCTCCGTCTCACCTTGGCGCTGTCTGACACCCTGAGATGAATAGAAGCTGTCACCTAAACTCTTGTAGCCTGTCAGCTTTTAAACAAACAGCAGAAGAAGAAGAAAAAAATCACAGGAAGGCATCCAGCGTGAGAACTGGAGGACTCTCGCTGTGATTGAAGACGCGGCCGCGACCCCGAACTTGGTCGGTCACACCTCGCCGCCGTCTAACCAGGACGCTTAATCACGTCCTTCTTCTGCGCCCGTGTCTGGAGCCCGTTCCCCCCCTCCAGTGGTGTGTTCCTCCACTAAATCTGTCCATCTGACGACAAATGTACCTGCACCCGACAGACCTTTCAAAAAACCCCCACAAGTCTTACTTAGCGAGGGGTAAAAAAACCGCCAGGCCCCTCAGGTGTGTTCCCTCTCACGCTGCCTGCCTGCACCTGCACAGAGTCTCTCAAGTCCTCCGTGTGTCTCTCCTCACAATGGAGACGTTGCATCGCCTCTGGGTCCTCTCTCCAGCTGAGAGCCACCTCTCTCCAGAGGACAGGGGAGGAACAACCGCCAGCGCCAACAACTGATCCAGGCAGATAAAGGTGCAGGAAGGGAAGGAGGCGGCAGTCTGGGCAGCGCCGACCTTCCCCGATTCCACCGCCATCTGACCTAATCATTCATGACGCATGACAATGATTCACCCCTTCAGTCAAGTGGTGCTAAAACCAGAGCGTTCTGGGAGGTTCTGCCCCAGACCGGATGTCAAAATACCTCAAACTGCCATAAAAAGTGAACCTGCTTTGCATTAAACTGGCTCCGTGAGAAAACACCAGGCTCCCGAGGTCCCTGGAGCCCAGCGGAGCTGGCGGAGGCAGGTGACCCACCCACAGATCGGCGCCCCCTAGGGCGGCTGACTGGAATGGCGGTCGCAGGTCGCCGCGGCTGCAGCTGGAGGCCCCCGAGGATAAAGAGGAGAACGGCGATGCTGATGCAAACCAGACTTCCGGGGTTCCGTATTCACCAGGACTCCGGGTTTGGTTCCTCGGTCATCTCCTCCTGGTCTCAGTCCGGCTCGGGAGTTCTGGGAAAGCCGAGCAGCAGCGTTTGTCCTGACAAAGACCTCGATACGAGCGGGGGCCTGAGCGAGAGTGCTTATTTTATTCTCTCCCACGCCGCTGCGGGCGATGGCTGTATTAATGCAATGGCAGGGATCTTTGAAGTTGTGACTTTATGAGACAAAAGCTAATTTCCTTTCCTTTGTTCATTATCGAGGGAGACTTCCAGCAGGGCGGAAAGCACGCTGTGCTAATTATTCCGTTCTTGAGTCGTCTTGAAAGTGTGAACTGGATTTTACTGGGCCTCTCACAGGTGAGCGGGAGGATCCGATGCACCAACACGGAGGGACGCTGATGGCCGACAGGTCACCTCAAACACGGCGTCCACGCCGCCGAGTCGCTTCCCTTCAGCTCCAAACAGAACTTCCCGATAGCAGCACGCTCACAGCCTCCCCGGACCCAAAAACCTGATTTTACCTGAACCCAATCTTGCAAACGAGTTGCAGAGTTTGTGGGGCCAAGTTTGACACGTGACATAATGGGATTTCCACCTTTCCCTCAGCCCGAGCTTGGCAGAGCATGAAGGCGAAGCCGCGCTTCCCGTTCCGTCTTTACGGCGTTCCGAGATGCCGCCCACAACACCTGAGCGCGGCCCAATCACGGAGGTGTTCCGTGGCATCCAGACGGGGTCGCACTGAGCAGGAGAGGAGCCTCCTCCTCTTCCTCCTCCTCCTCCTCCTCCTCCTCATTTGTTTGTGCTCATTTCATTCCGCGTGCAGCCTCCTGGCAGGCAGGTCAAGGTTTACCCTCGCACCACACACCATTTCCCTCACACGCCGCCGGGGGGAGGAACACTCGGCGCCAGAGGCAAGGGCAAAGCCGCGCGGCTCACACAGCACCGCCGCCATCCCCACCTCCACGGTCGCTGATAGAGAGGCAGCTTCCACACAATCAGCGGCCGCCCTGTCTTTATTTCCCCCGTTTTCCCTCCCCTCCCCCGTCCCTCCTCTGCCCCCTGCCCTTTATCTGGCTGTATATTATTGATTTCTGTCAGTGGTAAGGTATATGTCTATTAACCGACAGATTTAATAGAGCGACAATAGAAAGCTACTCATTTGTTCCCCCTGTAGTGTAAGTGTTCATATTGAGAGTGTGATACTAACCCTGGCTAGGAGCTAGTGCTGGATTTTTAGCTGTAAATGGAAAACGCCTGTGGGCTTTTCATTTTCTGGGCCCAGACGTTCCCTTCATGGTGTCGGAGCCCTTGTGTTCACAGAGTTCATGTTTTGCTGCAGGGCTTCTCTCTTTTTTTTATTTTTTTTTATTTTGTTTTATCTCATAGCTTAGACTAGCAGGGCTTTAACTCCCAGAGGACTCCTGCGTAGCAACCGCACAGATCAACAAAGTAAGTTTGTTTATGTTGGCTGTGTCCGTATGTTGTCGACTTATACATTTCTCAGTCTCCATTTCCTGCCTCTCCTTGCCCCAGGGGGAAAGAGCCCTCTAATTGGATCTTGTTCTAATTGAGCCTAATACTGGAGCTAACCGGAGTTGGGCCCTGTGGCTAACGAAGAGCTGAATCAAAACTAGGCACTAAAACTTTGACTGTGCCTGTGTGTGTGTGTGTGTGTGTGTGTGTGTGTGTGTGTGTGTGTATGTGTGTGTGTGTGTGTGTGTGTGTGTCCCTGCTTTTTGCTCTATATTTTAACATGAATGCATCACACTGTTCTACAGAGTAACACATGCCTTGCTGCTGACTTGGGATTGATCAGCGGTGCGTCTCCGGGTTCCTCCGTCATTTCTAATCAGTTCTGATCCAACGGTGGTCAGTGGGTGGGCACCACATTCTTGTCAGTCAATCTGTGAACATCAAAAAGGAATGAATCATCTTCAGCTGTGTTCCTGTCATAAAAATACTCCACAGCTTTACCGTATTTTGCATGTTTGGGCCTGTTTAGTCGCTCCGGATTTGTATGCTAACCTCGCTACACGTCTCACTGGCAGCTCCTCACATTACTCACGCAGCCTTTGAAGCTTGTAGTGTTAGCGAAGCTAATCATCCAAGTTTCACTTTCACCTCTGTGATCAACGTGGTTGGTGGGTTTCACTGTGTCCTGGAGGATTAATTTTGACTTGTATAACATGAAATTGGTCTGTATGTCAGGCTCGTCCTACATTTAGCTGTGCTAGCATGTCGGCTATTCTTTCGTAGACTGTTTTTTGCCTGGACTTTGTTGTCCGTCCACTTCTGGTAACTTCTTTTGCTCCATTTTCAAAGTTAAGTTTTGAACTTCAGTAAATTATTGTTCTTCGGCGCATGTTGGGGGAATGTTTGGGGTTCGTGAAAAGTTTTTTTTCCTTGAGTAGTTTTTGGTGGAAGTGGATTTTAAACAAATGCTGAAATTTCTTGCAGTGGAAAAGAGGCCATTGGCAGAGATGCTTGATCCTGGGTTCTTCCTACATCTCCTCCCCCCCACCAGAGTCTGAAGACCTGCTCACAGCACATTTCCTGACTGAATCTGCTTATTATTCTTACTTTGCTTGGCTAAACATTGAAATAGACAGAAAGAAATGGAAAATGAAGGCCACCAAGTTTACTGCCGGGGGGGTTGGGGACCAGAATGACTTCTCCAGGTCCCTCGGGCTAAAATAATTTGTTTGTGTGTATTTATTTTATCTTTCTGCTGTATATCTCAGAAATGCCCAGGTGTACAGACACGCTGCACATCCTCACAGTTCAATGTACGGATATCTAGCTACCCCCCCGTAGGTTTGAGGCTACTTTCTGTCTCCACGTCAAAACTCAAAGACAAAACGATCATTTTGCCACATCTTATTTAGAGTCAACGAGGTGGCCAGTGGGCAGCTGTTTCCATGAAACGACACATAAGTCAGAACTACAGTCGCAGTTTCAAAGTCAAGTTAAACTTTGCTGTTTACATTTAATAGATTTTATGCCAACCTTGGCACTTGCAGACAGCCCTAACACATGGCTCATCTAACCTCTCACTTCTTTAACTGGGAGTCTTCTTCTCTGGCTCGTTATGACTACGAATCAATTTTGCACCGTCTTTGCGTGGATCCTCCAGGTTATTTTAGGGAGTATTAGCTGGCAAGAGTTGTTAGCTTCAGGTATTGCTGCTATGAAGCCATTAGCCAGTTAGTTCTATGAATAAATGCAGCAATAGTACGGTATGAACTTAGTTCCACAGCTTTTTTTTGTTTGTTTTTCCACCCAGCATCTCTTCTCTGCTCTTAAAAACATGATTTTAATAAATAAAGACGACTGAAGTAGCTGGGGTCCCACTTTGAGCCACACAAACTGGCTGCAAATTGGACTTTCTGAGGAGTCGCTGGGATGCAGGCGGTCGGGGGCGGGGCTTGGGACGGGGGTTCGTGGGCGGGGCTTGAGGGGTGGAGTCAATCGATTGCACCCGGAGCGTCACAGATGGAGGCTCAGGTAGCTCCAAGTTGCAACTCGCCCCGGGCGGCTCTGCCGCGTCGAGAGGGTGACAAGTTGTTCCAGAGCAAATTTGGTTTTCCAAACGTCCTGCCCCGGGATGCAGCCTGGAGCGGAAAATGTTGATACTGGGAAACTTTGCCGCGGCTCATGTTTGCAGAAGCCGCGGATCAGAATGTTCTCGACGTTGCAGGCCAGAACAATTTTGAGGAAAAATCTTCTTTCTTGACGAGCGTTCGCGCACCTGTTGGGAGCTGAGCCCCCACACGTGTCCAGCGCTCCTTTAACCCCCCCCAGCTCTCGTCTTTGTCGACACTCTTCATTAGTCCTCCGTTGCTCAGGAGGGGCTGGAGTGAAACCGTGCGTGCCCCCTCCTCCCTCCTGTCCTTGAGCCCTGCAGGATTCTCGGGGGTTCCTCGTCGCCCCCCCCCATGTCTCGGAGGTGAGAGGGCGGGTGATAATTGAACGCTCGCTGGTACTTAACAAATGCACCGAAAGACGGAATCGAAAAACCTGTTAATGAGATTTGCCTCCCCAGGCAGCGCTCGGGGATATTATTCTTATAATTTCTTAATCTAACGAATTACTCAAAGTTTATTTTCAGCTCTATTTCTTCTTCTCACCCTATAGGAGTCATTTTATTGTCAGTTTCTCCTATTGACACAGCATCAAACCGGTCTTAGCGGAGCAAAACTGGGGGAGCGCCGGCCAACCTGGGCCAAACGATGGTGCAGACGCTTGTGTTTAGGTTTGTTTACCCCACAAGATGGCTCCTGGCTCGCCGAATGGACCATGAAAATGGCTGCTCTCCGGTGCCTCCGGCGCTCTTTATAGATTGAGGTTCTTCATGTGGCAGTTACAGGCTGCTGGGAAAGACACCCCAGGGGTCGCACTCTCATTAAGGGCAGCAGCTCCGGGCGCTTTCTGCATCGCTTCCTGTGGCCACTGACCTCCATTTCACCTGTGGGCTCGCAGCTCCTCTCCTCGGTCTCCCTGTCGCTCGCAGCGGCGCCCTGAGGGTCCTCACGCGGCCGGCGTGGCTCTTGACCGGCCCGGCCCGGCCCGCCGACACCCCTCCCTCCTCGGAACGATCACAAGGGTCACGCCTGCCCCCGCCAAAATGGCAGCCATGTCCTTGGGCTTTTAGAGGAGGCATTTTCCGAGGCGAGGAGCTAGGATAGCGCTGAAAATCCAAACACCAACAAGCCATCCGTCATTTGACCGCGTCCCCGAACTCCTTCAGCCGTTTCTGCGGCCGCCTCCTCGCCGCTTCGTTCTGGCCTGGGCGCGCACGAGGAGCACCTAAAGGTGATCTCCACCAGGTAGTTAATCATT
The DNA here is from genome assembly GCF_003711565.1 of Takifugu flavidus. Classification (NCBI taxonomy): domain Eukaryota; kingdom Metazoa; phylum Chordata; class Actinopteri; order Tetraodontiformes; family Tetraodontidae; genus Takifugu; species Takifugu flavidus. The sequence continues at coordinate 14,366,605 of NC_079534.1, read as the reverse complement.
GATCAAAAAAATAAACATTACTCTGGACTTGCGGCGCCATTGTGCCTGAAGAGCGCGGAGAAATATCAATAAACACCCCCTGATCTTTTTTTTTTTTAATTAAAAGCCAAAGGCTCGATGCCCCCTCGCTCTTGTACTTTAATCGACTTTAAAGCGCTTCGGCTCTCCAGCTCCAATTTTGGGAAAACAGGACCAACAAAGAGCCGAATGTTTGCCGAGATGCTAACGTGTTAGCACGCCAGCCAACGTCGGCTGAGGAGACGCTGAAGGGCGGCCCCCCGCACGTCTTACTGGGGGATTGAGATATCAGACCGGTTCCCATCAGCGAGACTTTCACCCGCGGGCGAAACAATTTTGTCCTCCATTAGTAAACAATTAGATTATATCCAAATGCACGTGCACAGTCTCCACAAACTGTAGGTCCTCTGCCTGCGCTTGTGTGCGTGTGCTGACATTAGGATGCAAACAGGCACGTGCATAGGTATAAAAACACACACACACACACACACACACACACACACACACACACACATGCCCTGCAGGTATAAGGTTCCAGTTGGTGTATCTCTGTCTCTAAGCTCCAGTTTGATGCCCTAGTCTCATGGTATCCAACCCCCACTCTTCCTGCTCCCCCCAGGGCTCCTGAGTGTGTAAGATGGCTACTGAACCAAGAGGGCATTGTTTCTCTCCACTGGGGTTTCATAATTGAACGTTCACATTTATGCACTCCTGCACCAAAAGTAGAATCCGAGCACGTAACCAGATTAAACACATGAATTATCACGAGTGAAAAGTCCGACCTGAGATCGCACTCGCGATTACTGACGCGCGGCAGCGCGGCGGCGGCGGCGGCGGCGGCGCGTGACTCCAAAATGTCGGACGCTTCCGCGGCGGCTAATTACATTTGCGAGGACTGGCGTCTTTCTGCGGGAGGTGAAAACAGCAGTCAGCCCGCATCAGGTTGTGTGCTTCTTGGGCACGACGTGTGAGCGGAGCGGGGAGGAGAAAAGACGGCGGGCAGCAGGGACAAACCCGTCAGCCACTCAGATCGCATCAGGTCTGTCGGGACACATTGGAGCACAGCGAGCCTGATGGGATGTGCCCCCCGGGGTTGCAAAGCAGGCCAGATGACATACAGACGCAGGGGCAGGCAAAGAAGGAAGGAAGAATGGAGGACGCCACATCCTGCCTTTAATGCGCAATATGCTCCATTAGCGGGCACGCAATTACGAGCGCTAACCCCCGACTAAATAATGTACTGTCATACAGTAAAGCAGCCGCTGCGGATGTGCACGTGGGCGCCTTTCAAGGCGGCGTCACCGCCAACACACGGCGTGGGGCGACGGCCCCGGCTGCAGCTACGTAAACACACGCTCAGGGATGTAGCCGCTAACGCGTAGCCGCGATCTCACACCAGATAACCTACATGTTAAACAACATGGCACATATGCTAATGTGAAGACATCGTGTTTATGAGGCGCGCACAATGCGTATGCCCGCGAGCGGGTAAATGCACAGACACGCTTGGGTACATATGTCTGCAGGGGCACAACAGGAAATAGACACTTTTCTTCATGCCTGTTCTTTAATTGGGGCATTTATTGTTTTGCCGTGGTGTTTACTTCATTAAACGAAGGCGGTCTTTTTGGGGGGGAATGTCTCAAGGTTTATATAAGCAAAACGATGCTTTCAGCCATTAAGTTGCAAATGAACGTATCCTTATGGCTGAGGGATATGCCCGTCCAAGCTGCGTTTATATTTCACACTAATCAACTTGACTTTAACGTGTTGGATTTCAGTTTGATTTTCTTTCATCACAAATATCGCTTCCCCCCCAAGGCTGTGCATGTGTGTCTGCATCCGCCAGCGTTGAGTGCGCATGTGGGTGTGTGTATAGCCTTGTGTTAGCTGTCCATGGCACCTTCATGTCTTCCACCTCTCCCTCTCTTTGTGTGTGTGAGGTGGGGGTGTCACAAGGACAAAATGAACTAATGTTGAATATTCCGTATTGGTTTTACTGTAATTCTTTTCTAATTCTTAGTTTATTCAATTTCATCTCCTTGAGGCTGGTAGGTATGGAAATGAGGCCTGTTCTTTTTTCTTCTTCTTTTTTTGCCTGTGTAAATTGCAGCTATCACCTCGAGCCGTTCGAACAAGATTACCCAGATGGCCTTGCGTGGTGCGCCTGAAGTTTTATTTTCCTCCTCTGCCTGCTTTTCCTTCTTGGCTCCAGGGAAGAGGCCAGGGAGCTGGGAAGCCTCCTGAAGGCTCTGGGCGAAGCCACGAGGCAGCAGCTGTGGCAAAGAGAGATCTGGGGGAGGAAGAAGAGGAGGGTGTATTAGCGAGGGGGGGGGGGGGGGTGGAGGGGACTGGTGTGTGTGTGTGTGTGCACATCTGCAGGGAGGAAGGCAGTAAAATCTGAGAACACCAGCAGTTAAGAATGCTACCCCCTACTGTACCTGGCCTGGCAGTCAAGGGGGGCAGGGTGACTCTGAGGGGGGGCTGAGGGGGGGGTGGGAGGGGGGTGAAGCCTTTCCTAGATACAGGAACGTGTCTCCAGGTTTAATCATCTCAGATGGTGACACGAGACACACGGCAATGACCTTAACGTGACCTTCTCTGACCCCCTGTAAGAACAGGCTTCCATGTGTTCCCCACATCCTGCATCCTAGTTCAGTACTGGTGCACCACCACGTGCACCACCACGTGCACCACCACGTGCACGTGCTGCCTCCTGATGGGACACAGGGCTTGGGTGGGGAGCACTACTCTTCACAGTTCATTATGGGACACCTCGAGAGCACTAAGTAGGGAGCAGGAGTCAGACCCCGCCCACCCTCGTTAGTGCACTATATAGGGAATAGGGGGTAATTTCATACCTGGCTGTGACTGCTGCGTTCCATCTGTGCCCGTTTGTCGGAAGTTTCAACTGGAACCTCCCCCCCGGGGTCAGTTTCCTAATCAGAAAGTTGGAGGTTCCTCAGAAGCCCTGAGTTGACTTTCAAAGATGGCTGCACCCCCCCCCCCCCCTCCACCCCCCCGTGAAGAGCGAGGAGCTTCTGTCTGTTGGGGCTGTTGCCCGACTTGTTCTGAGGCACCAAAGCAGCCGCCTGCGTCGTCTCGTTCCCTCTATGTGCGGAAATGCTGCTTCAGTACAGGCTAAGCTAACGCAAATCCCAATTTCCTGGTGTGGTGGTCATGTGACTGAGACAGGAAGTGACCTCACTAAACTTGTAGCCTCCCCTGTATACTAAAGTAAAAGTTCTGTCATGCTGTGTATTATATTGAAGCTGTTCTTTCCAGACACATTGATGGGGATGAATAGAAAACAAATAAAATAACTGTAACATGTGGGTAAATCCTGAAATCCCAAATTTCAGCTTCCGACTCACGTCGCGTTCATCGTCGTGCCAGGTTTGTCGTTGGGTTTCCACTCGCCCTGGACATAATCTGCTGCTGGTTTTCTGCCCGGAGGAGGAATATATTTTTAATACATTAAGGTGGCCCAGAGATAGGGAATTATGCATAGTTAGGATGTTCACCTGTTTATTATTCCAACACGCAACAGCCTCTATCCGCACTAATCTCCAAAAGAACACACCCAACTCCCAGATTGCTGATCTTGGCTTGCAGGCGAGGGTGAAAGGAGATTCTCTTCTGAGATACGTGGAGTGGAGGAGCGGAGACAGGAGCTGCATAAGGAGCCTAAAGAGTCCAGACGTCGACAGACACCCACCTTAAACACACATCTAATTTACTCCTATTACAATATCGGACAATGCAGCAAATGCCCCCAGAATGCCCCCCTCCCTTCCCCCGGGGTGACTTCACTGACGCCCTGTCAGGTGCTGCAGCCAGCCAGTCAATGCTAAGCTATCCCTGTTTGTTTCCACTCCCTCCATTTGTTTGTTTTGTTAAAGTTTTGCTCTCCATCATAATGAATCACTTTTTTTTTTTCATCTCGTTCTTATTTATTCTCATGGCTGGAGGTGGAGCGCAGTGGTTGATGAGGGGCTGAAATGAACTGAGCCTTAGCCTTAGCCCCGGGGCCGGTGCATATCTTAGCATAAGTGATGGCCGACCGGAGGGCTAGAGCCTCGCTGAGAGCGCCCCTAGGACAGCAACTCTGACAGATCGTGTATTTATAGGTCTGTTGAAAGACCTCTATTGTGTCCCACATAGCCCCAGAGCATGTCTGTCCTCTGTATTATAATAAAGCCGCCGGCCTTACCGCGATGATGGATGGGTGGCCCTCGAATGGCAAGCTCCAGAATCATTAGAGTACTCCCAACATTCAGGTCCACTGATGTAAAAGACCGCTACGAGGAGCGCCGCTGCCAGTGAGCAATGCGGCGCGCTGAGGAGCTTTTAATCAAGGAAAGGTAACTGTTATTAATTATCTGCTCACGGTGAGGGAACGGGGCGAGGGAGCTCTTCTTAGGGAACGCCTTTGCATTGGGTTGGCTTTTAACTGAGGCTTAACACCTTCTGACAGTTAGCATTGCCGATAAATGCTAGCATTCCGCTGCACTAACTCGGCCCAGAGTGGCTGAAAGTTTAATTGAGCTCAGCCTATTTGTTAGGAGATTGTTGAAGAAACTATTTCCGGGGGCGGGGGAGGGTAAGCAGAAGTTGCTCAGAAATGTTCTACAGACCCTCTCCCCTGAAACAGCTTGACTTTTCTGTGCCTAAAGCCTCACGAGCAGAGTGGTGTTTGAGCTGTTTCCCAATCTCGTGTTCTTCTGTTACCTCTGGAGTGGAATATAAATGATTCCCTCTCCGTGTACAGTGTCTGCCAAGGGGCCTGCAGCCACCACGGTCCGGTCTAAAATTCCTCACTGCAAGAGCTCCATAACTCAAGGCCCCACTGATAAATAAGCAATGGAAAGCCTGGCGAGTTGTGGGGGCAGTACCTGGAATCCTCCACTTGGAGCGATGTCACGTACTGCATCATGATTATATCACCACAGAACCGGTCCAAATCTGGAGCAAACAAAGAAAATGCCTCAACCGTTGAGATATCTGACGTTTTTTATTCTGTAAAATGGGCTTTGATCAGCCTATCTGACCGATGATTTGTTCTGTATCTCGGCGTTGTTTTCATTTAGCATGCTAACGTGCTAAAATTCCCCATTTACTCGCGCTCTGCGGCGCCCAAACTGATGTTTGCGGGGCTTTTCTCACTCACTAAAATGTGATATACATAAATCTTCAAGGAGAAAAAGTGCTGCCTTTTTAATTCTCCCAAAACTTCCTTTCTGGCTGAACTGACAAAGTCGTCAGCCTATCGCAGCTTACTGGGTTAAAGCGCGCCTCGGGCCTTTACAGAGGTGGCAAACCTGTGGAAAAACGAAGGCGCACACGTTACTATGATACCAAAATAACAACAACTTCTCCACTTCGCCCAGTCCTCCTCCCTTTGGGTGCCGAGCTTCCCTTTCGACCTCCTCAGCAACGGCGTCGGGGTGACACATTACTCCACCGGTGAATATCCATATATTGAGTTATTAGCCGTCTCCGGATTGTCCGTCCAACAATGCTCGGAGAGCCCGAAGAGCGCGGCGGCATTCATCACGCGGATGAACTAATTTTTCCACTCGAAATAATTGCTGGAAATATGGGGGCCATTATATTAGAATAAAGGTATTTATGAGCCTTCAATCTCATAGTCTCACTGCGAGATATCTTTGAAAATTTGAAATCAGCTCCAGAGGCTGAGAGCGAGGGAGAGAGCGAGAGAGAACAAGAGAAATGGCAAGGGAGGGATGTGGGAGTTGTGTTTTGCTTTTTCGCCACGGGTTACATTTATAATTATCTTGCTGGCATAGAATGGCCAGGAGGCTTTTTCAATAAAGGTAGGAGGCACATACAGAGCAGAGCGTTACCTACAGATCAACACAAGAGAACCGGAGAACGGGTGCAAAGTATGTCCACTAATAAGTGGATTCGTTAGGACACCCATTAGCCACCGCTTGCATGGCGCCGATGATTTGAAGAGGAGGCGAACGAGTCCGTCGGCCGACCTTCAGCGGTGGTGAGCCAGCGGGGCCCGAGGAGGGAGAGGGGAAGATGGCCACGCTCGTGTCCTCCGGGGCTTCCTTCTGCCTTTTGATGAGCGGAGATAATCAGCAGAGAGCGCCGCGATGAGCGACGCGATCACAGACGCGCCACAGAGCAGGATCTCCAGCCGCTTTCATTCTCCTCCAAACCCCCTTTTGTCCTCTAAGTCGCTCGCTCGATGCCATTCATCTCCGCACCAACAGGCTGTGTCCGGAGAGGAGGATATCTGCCATTCCTTTTCAAGTCGCTGCCAACGCAGGGGAGTGGGAGGAGAGGGCGTGATGGGGTCTCATTAAACTCACGCAGCCCCCACAGGTTATCTCCAAAATCACCTCGTTTGCACAAAAACGGCTGCTGATTTGAAGCTCAACACGCCGCCGCCGCCGCCGCCGCTCTCGCCTAGCAACCTCGCTCATTGGAGTTCAGGAGAATAACTCCGTGAAGATGTGAGGCCGTTTCTGTTCTAAACATTAATGCCGCGAATGTTCGGCGAGGGTGAAGAGCTGAGAAGAGGAGGTCAAAGTGGAGCTGGGGAGAGGAACCGAGAGGAGCAGGACCATCTGCCACGCCCGGGTTTACCTTCCTCATGTAGCTGTGGAGCGGCCCACAGGGGTGAGGGGGCGCTCAGGTCTGACATCATCAGAGGATGATTATTGTGATCTGATACCGTCGCATCCTGGTCTCAACAGCCCAGGATGCTAACAGCCCAGGATGCTAACAAGATGGTATCTTCCACGTCCTGATGTCTCCACTTTAGCAGAAATAAACGTTTTATTGATCTTTGTCCAGTGTCAGAGGCGCTGGACTATAGCTTAGCACAGCTTAGCTTAGCGCAACTTAGCTTACCTTAGCGAATCTTAGCGCAGCACAGTTTAGCTTAGCGCAATTTAGCTTAGTGCAGGGGTAAAACTAGCTGTGGTTGAAATATGACGTCCCTGTTCTTTCTCACCTGTACTTTTTTGAAGGGCTTATTTTCATCTTCACAATAACAATTTGAACATGTGACCGGGAGCAGCTCGTGCGTGGTGCACCTCCGCACGGCGTCAGTCAAACAGAAATCGAGGGCAAGGAGGCCTGAAAGGGAGAAATATAGCATAAACCGCAGATAGCCGACGAAAAGTGGAGATTCTGCCAAAAGGGATGAAGACAAGACGACAAGGCTCTGTGTGGGCTTTCACTTTGGATTTTGGCCCTCCAGGGGTATGTGGAAGCACAACTGACAGGACTTGCGTGGAGAAGTCGGCTCTATTCAATATAACTAAGTAAAAAAATGCCCCCATGCAGCTGCTGATGCACCAGCATAAACCCCGCGAGGGCCAGCGCCGCCCTGGAGTTGGCGCTACCTCTGTGGTGGCAGGGGGGCGGAACACGAACCCGTCACCTCCTCGTTTGACAGTAAACACGCGGACAATGTCGGAAAAGGATAATATTCAGCGATTACGGCTTCAAAAAGCCCATCGGAGCTGTAAATGTGCTGTCAACCGCGGCCCCTCCGGCAGCTAACACAGTGAACCAACACCACGGCAACTTGAGTTGAAATTTATTTCACATTTTTCTGCTACATTCCTCTTTGACTCAAATCTGGGGAGCGTAGGTGGGTCCGTCCTCTCCGAAACACTCTCTATCCAACTTCATATCAGCGCGTGCTACAACTAAAAGTGATCCTGGATCGGGTGGTACCATAAGCTTTAATCTGTTCAGTCACGTCGGCGGCGACACATTTGCTTTAAAAAGATTAAATGTGAAAAATGAAAAACACAAACACTTATACAATGAAAGGAAATTACAGGTCATGACTCGGAGGAATATTCTGATCTAATTTCATGATTCCCAGGGTGGAACGGGAAGGGGGGGGGGGGGGGTTGGTTCCCCACTCAGCCAGAAATGTGTGACATAATAATTTACTAAACTGTGAAAATGGGCAAAAAAAAGTTTGATTTTGACCCCACTGATGTCAGTCGTACAACATGACACGATGGATCAAACCATAAAAACACGTTGTCTGGATCACAATGTTCAAGATCCGGTGGATCAGAAGCTGCTTTGTTGAATGTGTTTATGACAACTCAGACATTCAGAAGGTTAAGCGTGATCTTTTTACAGGGTGGGACTGGAATAACTTAATCAGATTAGCAGTGAGACGTCAAAATATAGGTATCAGCGTCAAAAGCCTTTTTAAAAAATTCATATGGATGGAAAAGAACTCATATTTAACCTAATGTAGGCTCTAAGTTTTAAAACAAACTTTTGGGGGGGGGGGGTCCAGCACATATAAATCTGTTTTCAAATTGGTTTGTGGGGGTTAGACAATCAGACACGTCCGTGTAATCTCAAACTGAATCGTCTTGTATCTTCTTGTGGCAAAATTTAAAAAAAAAACAAAAATCTGGTTGATGGTTTTTTGAGTTTAAGAAAACTAAAAACATCAACAAACAGACTCAGAGTCCAAAAGAGCTCTGCAGCATTCGACCTTTGGCTGCCACAGGAAAGTCTAGCGCCCCCTACTGCCCGGGAGGCCTCTAGTCCAGCTGCTCCTGCTTTATCCTGTTGGCGTTGGAGCCTCGTTGGCTCGGCCTCCTCAGCTCCCTCCTCAGGACGTACTCGCTGAACTGGGAGGAGTCCACGCCTCCGCCACAGGAGCCGGCGATCTCGAAGCCGCGCTGCTGCAGGCGCTCCAGGACCTGCAAGAGAGAGCGGGTCAGAGTCACCCGGTGACCAGCAGCTCCATCAGCGCCCTCGCTCGACCCGCTAAACCCGAACGTCTCTTTAAAAACTGGGGAAATCTGAATCCAAAGAGCCTCCTCCCAGCAATCTGCTGGCTCGCCTGCGTGAAGTGGAGCATTGGAAACAGATTTGGGGGCTGCTGTGATGGGAGTTTCCATTGTTTTCTGCTGTTTATGTGTGGTGGTGCCTGATCTGGAGGCCCTGCAGACATCTCCTGACGTGTCCAGGAGCTCTGTGGGATCACATTCCATCGAAGAGGCCCCCGGGGAGCGTGGCGGCTTTCTCACCGCCACTTGGCTCGGCGGCGTCTGCTCAGCGAAAACGCCCCTCGCCCCACCACCACCCCCCCCCCCCCCCCCCCCCCCCCTCGCTTCCAGCCCCGAGCCTCCACCAAAACTACAAAGGTCCCCCTACTTGCTGGCAGCTCTCTCTGCCCCCTCCTTCCTTCTCACAAACCCCCCCGTCCTGCCTCCATTAGACGCAGATACAGCATCCACCGCCGGCGTGCTTTAATAACCAAACAGGATTATGGGCCCTGCCCGGGGACAACCTGCCAGGGAGCATGCTCACTCTCTCTCTCTCTCGCTCGCTCGCTCTTTGCACAGCTCACACACTTCAGAGACGAGCTTGTTTGTGTGTTTTGTGGAAAAGGAGGTGCAGGGTTGACTTTCTCGGATGGAGACACAAATAATTGTGAAATCTTTTCAAACGTGTCCCCCCCCCCCACCGCCTCATGAGTTATTGATGCGTCTCTCAAGGCTCTGGCAGCACTAACTCAGGGGAACGTCACAGGCTGCATCCAAAACACACATTTAAGTCCTACAGACACACTCCGTGCACATGTTGTCTCTTTACATGGAGTTAGCATGTATCTCCCCACGAGAGCTAGCGTCGCTAGGCTAACGAACACGCAGGCTAACGAGAAAATCGCTCCTACACGATAAGATGTGAGGAGGGCGTCAGTCAGCACGTGCACGAACCCCAAACACCGAAGGAGAGGAAGACCAGTCTCATACTGGTGTTTTTGTGGGCGCTCATCTCATACTGGTGGTGAACCAGGCAGCTGTGTGTGATGTGTCACTCGGATCTAGTTTATAAGCCACAAATAAATGAATAAATTAACCCTAAACAAACTCAGCATGTTCAGTTAAGTCAGCAAAAAACCTGAACCCAATCTCCCATTTTCCCTCGGCTCCTGGAGGATGGAAATGATGGTTTTTATCTTCACTGACAATTTCAGAGGTTTGTTCAAAGACTAAAACTGGAATGTGAAATAAATCCCTCCGCAGGAGTGACAGATCCGAGCTGTCTGGTGGGGACAAATAACAACTTTTATATCATCGTCACGTAAAATCTTTAAATGTTTAACGAGATTTCTGGAAACAGATGATTAAAAGGGAGGAAGAGGAGGAGTTGATGAGTGCTTCCTCATCCTGCCACCAGAGGGCAATCCAGACCAACTGAGTCTGAGTTTTCATCTCTTCATTTGTTATTCCGTCATCGGTGACGTTTGGAGAGCGGAACTGTCGTTTAAACATCACGTGACCGAAGCAAATCAGGAAAAACCTCAACTGGGATGATTTTATACGCTGGATTTCACTCCTGTGAAGGAGGTGAGACTATTAGTTAGTGTATTGACTCCTTCTAATCTGTTTCTATGGGATTCTCCTTTTCCTTTAGAGGACTTTTCCACCTCTGGAGTCCTGGTTGGAATCAGTATTCCGTTGAGATGCAGTAAAGGAGGCGATAAGCTTGAGTAATCAGGCCTTATTAAACTGGCTCTTTGCTCTTTTGAACTCATCAAAGGAGCCATTTTCTGCCAGGCGGTTCTTTTGATTCCGCTAGATCTCAGAGCGAGATGAAGTCAGACTAGAAGTGCATTAGCTGAGAGGACACCGGCTCGGCGTTCCCGTTACCTGGACGGAGTTCAGATGGCAGTAGCCGTTGAGCGGGAAGCGGATGACGTGCGTGGAGTCGTGGTTCCAGCCGGCGTTGACCGAGTTGCACATGACGTCGCCGATCTCCGGGAACACGTCCTCGATCAGGGCCTTGTCGCCGCTGAGCGTGATCCTCTCGCCCAGTTCGGGGGCCACGCGCACCACCAGGCACTCGCAGGGGCGCAGCACCCGGCCCAGCTCCTGGTCCTGGCGCCAGCGCTCCAGCTCGGCCAGCATGGGCTGCAGCTGGAAGTAGCGCGCCTCCTCGTACAGCAGGCTGTAGTCCTGGAGGAGGCAAGGAACAGTTTAAATCTGGGGGGGGGGGGGGCAGCACAGCGTCTAGGTCTGACTGTGGCGGCGGAAACGCAGCCTGGAGGCGCCCAAAGACGCCGACCACGCGGTTCCTCATTTCCTGTCGGCGCTTCATGATAATCCAGTGACATTCCTGACAAGAGATCAGATTCGCTGATATTCCGACTCCCAAAAAGTTCCTCCCCAAACTAGCGTGAGCTTTGTGAGTGAGCTCATGTGGAGAATGGCGTAATCGCAGCTGTCTGGCTGATTTTTATCTATTTACTAAAGCAGCAACAGCACATACGCCCGCTTCTGTTTCAGCCATAAAGCTCATGTATCCCCTCCGGCAGAACCAGGGAAAAACTTCTCCCTTTTCTGAGCCGATATGAAAGCAGCTGGTGACTTAAACGTGGCCAACAGTGCGTCGGGATACTGCAGATCAAAATAGCTATAAACGCAAAGGGCTAATGGCCTCGCGCTCCTATTGGGGGGTTGTTTTTTTCTTTCTAATTTGGAGCCGACCCAAGAGTGCAAAACAGGAAGAAGTTTGGAAAAGCGACGTTTCTACCCGAGTGAGCAACGAGCCGAGCGGAGGAGGAGGAGGAGGAGATGCGGAGGGACGGGCAGCACAGGGCTGTGTGGGGTAGAGCGGCGGATCTGTTCCCTGCAGGACTGCAGGGCCTGAAAGGCATCACAACGCAGTTTTCTCAGGCTCCTCTCGCCATGTGAACGTGGCCCGGGCCTGAACCGGGATCTGTCTTGCGTCTTTGCTTATTTTAGCTGACATACTTTCCACTGATTGAGTCACTGTGGACAGTCCATCAGATAATACGCTTATTTGTTTTCTCCTGAGGCGAGTTAAGTAATTACAGACTAAATGACACATAAGAATTTTTTGAAGAATAGGGGGGGGATGCTAACGTGTCACATGCACGGAGCCTCAGCCTGCGTGGACGCTTGGCACGAGAACATAGAGGAGGCTCAGCCAATGTCGCCCGCTGTTTATTTATGGGCGAGCGCGATGGTTTTTCCTTTATTGTAATCTCAGGATCGGGAGGGAGGCTCTGGTTTTGCTCCAGGTCTCCAGCGTGGGAGCCCAGGCAGAGGTCTGGTGACCAAAGGCGCGGCACTCAGCGTGCACGCCGCCTTCGCCGCCGCTGCTGACTGGAGCTTCTCCAGTGGACGTCCACTCACTTTGAAGTCGTCCGGGATGAGGAGCTTGGACGTCCTGAGGAAGTTGAGGATGTAGCGGAACATGTGTCCATCCCTGTCAATGAAGTAGTGCTGCTTCAGGCTGTCCAGGACTATGGGCTCCGTACCATCAAAGAGACGACCGATTCTGCCCACAGAGAGGGGAGGGGGAGAGATGGGGGGGGCAAATGGGGACAATACGTCAGGAACATCTACAGTTCACACAGCAGAATTCCTGCTCAACATTTAGAGACGACACAAGACCTCAGCGCTAAAGAAAGCTGGAAAACAGAGGTGGTATGAAAGGGTGAGGCCAGCTGGTTGCCGGTTGCCCGGGGCGACCAGCCAGCCGGCCTCAGGCCGCGGCCTGGGAGCGTGGCTGCGGCCTCTCGGTCTCCAGATGGCCCAGGCCCTTTGGTCCTCCGCTGCTGCTGTGACATCTGTCATAATAACCAAGTTGCTTTTGTCTGCACGCTGCACTTGTTTACGCCCCGAAACGACTGTGGGGAAGGATGGGGACGGGAAGGCGGCTGAATCCGGAGCGTTTCGGAGCGTTTCGGAGCACTCCGTACACCGGCTACTGTCCTGTCCACCAGACGCACGTATGGGATGCTTTAGTGATGTGATGGGATGTGACATTTGGCTGTTTAATGTCACAGGATGACATTAAACATTAAACACGCTGACATTTTGATACTGATAAATCTGGCATGAAAGCTTTAAGAAATGTCTCCCCCGGTTTTGGGAAGCCACTTCACACACACACACACACACACACACACACACAGATCTGTGCTCACCGGGATTCTGGGAATTTGGTTAAGGTGGCCAGGCTGCTGGTGTACATGTGTCCGCCCACGTCGATGTGCACGGGGGCGTTGGACTTGGTGAGCTGTGCAGGAGTCGGGATGCCCTGGTTACTCAACGGAGACACCGGTGACCGTGTGATCATGGGTCTGGACATGCTGGAGCGATTATCCTGTAAAACACAGCGAAGCCTAGGTAAGTCAGACAGGACGAGGAGGCTCCTTCCTGATCCAGATGTGCCGATAACGCTTTGGAAAGCCAGCCTGGGGGGGGTCTGTAATTAGGATTTAGATGATTTTCATTCCAAAGATTAAACAACAGTCTGGTTAACAAACAGCAGGAGTGAGGGGGGGTTTCTTCTCTGCGTGCTGGAGCCGCCTGACCTTGACCTGAATGTTGCCACATCCACAAGCACCCATTCCTGTGGGCCATAATCTCCCAAAACCAAATTAATTTTCCGGCATCAATCTGAGAGTCTTGGAAACGAGCAGTAATGAGTCTTGATTGGAATTCTGTAATAGGATTTGGAGAAACCGTCTCCGGTTAACCTACAAACACCATTAACGGGCAGATCTCCTTGGAAATATTACTCAAAAGTTTCAGACACTTTGTGGAAATTGGAACCACTCGAGGACGCCCGTGCGTCGCGTCTGTCGGCGGGAGACCCCGCTCAGGTTCCACGCGAGTAAAACAAGACCGAAAAAAAAAAAAAAAACACGTGAAAAGATTTGAAACATTTATAATGGTGAAGCAGGACGCGGAAGAATAACGCGCCGCCGGTGCGCATTCGATGAACACAAGCTTCCAGAGAAGCTCCGCGCGTGTGTCACGTAAACGCGCGCAGCCGGAGCCCGACCCGAAGCCCCGAACCCGCTTTGTTTCCCGAAACGAGCGGATGAAATGTTGGCGTTTACCTGCGCCGGCATCACTGAGTTGGGAGACGAATTCACCGGGTGGTCATTCTGCTTGAGAGACGCTGCGGGGACCGGCTCTCCCCGGACCGCGTACATGAGCGAGGACTCCCTGCACTCCGCCGCTCGCATCGGGAGCCGTTTGAGGGACGCGTGCACGGACTCGTCCGCGGAACTGATTGGACGCGGTCGTTTTCTCGCCTTCTGATGCGTTAAGTCCATGATGTCCGTCTCGTCCATGGCCGCGCTCACTCTAAAGGTGCTCGGATCGACGCGCTCGCCTCCGCTTCCTTCCTTCCGATGCCTCCGCAACACGCTGGTGCCAAATGTGGAGCTGGGCAGGAGCGCCGTGGCTGTCAGGCGGAGCGGCTTCCTTCGGAATGGCTGGGAGAAGTCAAAGCCCCGACAACATTAGCATCGCGGCGCCCGCGGCTCTTCTGGGCTGTCGCTGCTGCCGCGGCAGGTATGAGTGTCGCATTTTTATATAATGAAATAAATCGCGCCTCGCACGGCTTGATGCCCCCACTGCACGGCAGCGGCGCGCATCTGGACACGCCGCAGCTGGCCTTTGCCCTTTCGGGGCAGCTTTTCTGCCCCCCCTTCCCCAGATAGAGGTTGCATTAAACGTCCAGACCCAAAGGGTCCTTAGCTTCTGGGATGGTGACCAGCCCACTCACACACCTGGACAAAGGTGTCCCTTTAAACGCCCCCCACCCCACCCACAAACACACGTCACTCCTCCCATCAACTTTTTAAAAAAGCCTTTTGCTTTTTTTCCTTTTAATTAGAATCTCGACTGAGTGATTTAAAGCCGTGCACAGGCCACATGCACAGATGTGCCTCCACTCTCAGCACCGCAGAGACGACTCCAGTGTTTGAACTTAAAGTCGGGTGCTCTCCTCAGCTGCACCTTTTTTTTCATACAGAGAAAAAGCAGGGAATCCACAAATTTTAATAACATTCAGATTAAAATTAATTAGTTCAACCGCTGGCCTTAAAACATCCACACTTCTGCTTCTCATTGGCAGCGCGGGTTTCACACCTAGCTACCCAATTAGCAATTAAGCTTGCCTTTGAGTGCAGGCCTCCAATGCGGTGTGTGATCCTGCTCTGATTTGCATGCCGCTTGTGCATGCGCTGATAAGCGCAGGCAGCAGCCATACATAGTTTTAAAATTCAACTCCAGAAATCCCTCGCAGAAGGCAAAAGGACCCGCGGGGCACGAGGGAGAGAAATCACATGGCTGCTCTTCAAAAGGGGACCTGTGTAAGGCAGCCGGCAAAGTGCGTGGGATCACACTCAGAATGCAGGTAATTTGTTCCCTGACTAATTTGTGGAGATGGTGGTGGTGGTGGTGGTGGTGGTGGTGTGTGTGTGTGTGTGTGTGGTGTGTGTGTGTGTGTGTGTATGGGAGCCTGTAGAGAGCAAGTTCTGAAAACAGCTTGGTGGAATTGGATTTCCTCAAAGCCTTGTCATCGCAAAGGTGGATTGGGTGTAAAATCTGTGAGGCATTATGGAAAATTGCAGGAGAGACAGAGGAGAGGGTGAAAGAGCGGGTAGGTGGGAAGTGGAAGGGGGTTACAGGCACGCCGCCGCTATCACCCGCCGCTATCTGGAGGTACACAAGCACACCTGCAGCTCGCTGCTTCACACTGGGAGCTGATCTATCAAGCCCCAGGTGCTCGTCACCTGTTGCCCGTCGACAGAAGATCCTGAAGTTTCCAGCACAACTAGAACAGAAAAAAGCCTCAGACTCTGAGAGCGGGCCCGTTTGGCCCGCCTGTGTTGTGCCACAGTATGCAAAAACAAATCAGAAACAGGCACGCCGCACCGGAGCCCGCAGCCATTTGGCTGCTGCGCGTTACTCCACCGTTTTCCATCTGAAGCCTTTAAAGCCTGACGTGCAAAATCATCACTTCGGCGTCTTTGCAACTTCAAAAAAGCAAAGGAAACAATCCGGGAAGGAGGCACCTGCCGGCCGCGGCCGCAGTCGAGGGCCCCATCCAGGGTTTCGGGTTCGCGTCCCACAATGCAGCTCTTTAGAGCTTCGACGTATCGGAGAAGATGCAATTAGCATTTCAGACCGCAGCATTAGCATTCAGTTCGGGGACCCGTATTTACATAATCTGGAAGGGCCGGCGCTACGCCGCTGCCCTCGGGCGTTTGCTTCAAACGTCCGCATGGAGACAAATCTACAGATTCTGGGTGAACTTTAGTCAAAGCCCGCAGGGCAGAAAACAGGTAGCGAGACTCCAGGAGCAGAACATCACGTCCGCTGACGTGTGCAGCTTTAAGGTTTCGGACTTTTGGCTTTAATCGATGTCACAAAACTCTGTTTTAGAAGAGCTGCGTATAAGTTGGTTGACACCGCCTAAAAGAGCTAAAAGACCCAAAGGAATCAACCTTCCCTCCTCTGTTGTGTGTCAAAATCCTCAAAACTGACAACCTGCAGTGACACAAAAGGCCACAAAAGTGATACAGGTTTTCCACCAGCGACTTCCTTTAGAGACGGTGGTGCCGGGTCACTGGAGACCACGATGGGGCCAGTAAATGTCACGATGGGGCCAGTAAATGTAACGGACCCGCTCTGAAAAGTTCGACTTGTGTGTCTTTTGTTCGGTGCAGTTTGTGTGTAAACGCCGGCGCGCAGCGGTTTTGTTAGTAGAGCGCCATCTAGTGATCGTCCCTGACAACTCCACCCCTTTCGGTTTATCCCCTCACTTTTGTGGAACTCGGTTAAATTCAGCAAACTTGAAGAAAACGTGAATTATTTGTTCACAGTGTCACCAAAAATAAATAAATCGAAGTTTGAGTTGTTAAGGTATTTTAGTCGATTCCCACTCGGACTTTGGAGTTGGTTAGGCACCGAGGGGGAAACATTTCCTCGATATCTTCCTTCATTTACATTGGAATTCTTATCTGGGGGAAGCTAAATGTTGGGTTTGGTGGCGCTTCATCTCTCCTACATTCACGTTTGCGAGGATTCGCCGCCCCGAACAGAAACACAAATAACGCCCGCGGCCAAATGACTCCACAATGGCGTCTTTCATTAAAGGATCTGGGGCAGTCAGGAAATGGAGCGCTCGCACGACAAAATAACGCTCGGAACCACCTTTGGGGAGACGACGGAACGCAGGTCCGACTAAGTTGGGCGCAAGTTACAAAGCAACAGCGGCGCGGAGACGGTAACGCGTCCGCCACCGAAATGCGCCAGCAGCGAATTCACGCGGCGGAAAAAACCCGATCACAGCGACCGGATCGAATTCCAGTGCGATTTTTTGCTCAGATCAGAGGTGGCCAAGGTGCGTGTGATGCACGCGCACCCACCCGTGCCGCGACTATAGAACAATAGCAGGAAATGGTTAAATATTTCTTTAAAGAACTGCGCCGCTCGAATCGTTTGGCACATGCGTAAAAGCGGCTGCGCCTCGTCGTCCCGGTCCACCCAGCCACGGAAACAACAAACCAAATAAAAATCCCCGCTTACCTGAAACATAGAGCAGCATAAAGTATCTGTTGTGCACCTTTTCTCTCCGTTTTGGCCCCCTGTCTGCCTCGCTTCCTACACCAGCGAGAAATGCAATAGCTTGGCTAAGGTAGACAGAACAAAATACAGAGAATACTTGCTCCGGGGCTCCGAAACCCCTCAAGGCAAAGATCAGGATACAATTAGCTCATGTCTCTGCCCCAGTCTAAACCAGTCTGCAAAATAAAACTCCGAGCAGTGGAACAGATCACAGGACCGCTTCAGCCTTTTGTTCAGTTTATGTTTTTATAAAATCAAATAAAGAAATCTGCCTTTTGAATTTTTTTTTTTCCACAACACCCTCACTCCTTGTGCCTCCAACTTGCCTCTTCGCTCTCTCTCCCTCGCAGAGGAGCTGATTTTAATCGTTATGATTAGTTTTGATGTAACGCTCCCCGGGGCCATTGCTACAAATGGATGGAGTGTTTCTTTGCCAGGGAGGAAAAGCAGCAGATGATGATAATTATATAGATTGTTGGTGGAGTCCTTTGATTCTCCCCTTCTTCTCCCTCTCGGTCTCCCAGTCCAAGACACGGCTCCGTCTACTACATTTTTAAAAACACTCCTCGTGCGTGAGACAACTTGTTGATTAGTCCGCGGTCGACGTAATAATTGCCGAGATGTGATTAATGAAGGTCTCTCTCTGGACGTTGTAATTCTTTTCCTCCCTTTGCCCCCCCCCACCCCCCTTCCCAATGACGTATTGTATAAATAAGCACTTGAAGCTTGCCTCTATGCCCAAATCAAGTCTGAATCAGCGCCTGCGGCTGATGTGCGAGCTCATTTCAGATGTTCAACCATGCATGGATTTGGAAAGATGGAAGCTTTAAGATTTCAGCACTGGGCAAAGGAATTCCATGTTTGGAAAATTCTTCACGTGGACGCCGGTTATTATTAGAGGGTGCTTTTAAATCTAAAAATCTCGCCAATTAAAATCATTTTAAGTAGTTATTCTTGAATAAAGATGGCACCGCCCCCTTTGGCGCCCCCTACCGCCCGCACCACGAACTTCACTCGTTCCAGAGGAAGAAGTTTTGTCCTCTTTGTTGTAACTCTGCACAACATCAAAAAGGAGATCTCACAACACAAACAGGGCGCACACAAAACCAGCCTTTGACTAAATATTTACACACAGTCTGTGTACCAAAATCCTCATCCGAGGAGAAGCCCCCCACACCCCCCCCGCCCACCCACCCGATCGGAACGTGTGTCATCGCTGATGGAAACAAAAGATTTTTCCTAATTGTCTGCATCAAAGGAGCATCCTCCGTGGATGACAAACAGGACCGCTTCATCCCGGCTGATCCAGGAACCATTAAACTTTCCACTTTTTGTTTTTTTGGAGCAACAGGAAAAACAAACACCGGATTAAAGTGTTACCATGAAGTGATTTTTCCCCTCAGAGGTTACCAGGCTCGTGCACGCTGAACCTTGACTACACACGATTTGCACACACATGCGTGCGTTTTTATACCATTATTCTGACAACAAAATGGCGAGCAACCCCCTCCCCGGGCCTCAGAGTCCCATACGTTATCCATTTTCCACACAAATGGAGCCTATTCCCACTGGAACTCTCTTCCCTTCGGTATTCACGATACGAGTCGGACGCTTTTGAAGCGCTACCGACACACGTGCACTTTGACAGAGACCGAGCGGTTCTTCTGGGACCTGCGGCGGTTTCCCCTCAACGCAACGGCTCCGGCGCCGGCGGCGGGCACGTCGCTGCCTGGCTGCACCGTGTTCTGGCGGACAAACGATCCAGATTGGTTGCAGATGTGAGCTAGCACGACCCCGATGACATCATGGGCTTCCCGAAAAGGAGCCGTCTCTGTCTGAAACTGCAGCCTTTTAGCGGCGTTCTAGCTCCACTTGAGCTGTTGTCACTCCAGAACCGGAATGTTCTGCTCCATTTGGATCATTTTAACAATCTGTGACAGCCTGAGACAAAGACTCGATGATGATTTCCACACAATCAGTCATTCCTGGACGGTTCCCTGCTCCCCAGCCACTGCAGCGGATCCATGTAGCACATGCTAAGCTAGCCTCCCACCGAGATACGAGCGGTTGCTGCTGCCGCCGCGCTCGCCGCGCTCGCCGCGCCCCTCTCATGGCCCGTGGGCATGCGAAGGAGTGGGTTAGATAAAAGGAAAACACTGAGGCTGCTCCAGAGCCTGACTCACTTCTGCCCTGCGGGGTCGCACCGTTTTAGGCCAGACTGTTCATCAAATATTATCTTTGGCACCGGAGAAGATGGCGGCGGAGCGTCGCCCCGTCGCTGCCACGCAGCCCTGCCACACGAGCGGGTTCGGCTCGGGGAGGTTAGGGCAGCCTCTCTGCTCGCTCTTAATATGAAATTTGGGCCCGTTTTTCCTCGTGGGGGCACGCGCGGCCCCCTCAGCGTGCCGAATCTGGCTAATTCACTCCTGAAGTGTCTCTCAGTGCGACAACAAGTGTGTGGCAAAGGTCAGGATCGGCCCCAGATGCCCCCTTCCCACCCACACTGGACACAGGAGTCAGTGACACTACTGTAAGTGGGGGGAGACAAGGTGTGTGTGGTGGGGGAGGGGGGGGCTGCTTGGGTAACGCTGGGAGGCTCTAATAAAATGTAATCCTATTATATGGTTCCCACTAGAGGGCAACAATAATAAAGGTTTCCCTAATAACAGCAGCACACCAAACCCAAATGGAAAACAGCTCCTCGGGTCACATCCCGCACTTGTACATATATCCTCTCATTAACCCGATCGCTGTTGGGCCACATTACACCGACGGGCCTCCGAGATTTAAGCCGCGATGGCGCAGCAAGAGTTAAGTCAAACAAATGTGTTTCATCAAACTGCAGTTTGGGCTGCTCTGCATAAAGGAATTGAGGCAGGGAGGAGGAGGAGGAGGAGGAGGAGGAGGAGGAGGAGGAGGAGGAGGACTAACGGAATGTGTGCGGGTGGAAAGTTGGAAGCAGAGCCCCGAGGAATCCAATCAGAACCTCCCCACCCGCCCTCTGCCTGTCCAAGCCACCGGGGTCTCAGGTGTGCGCTCCATGAGCTAATACCTCCCAAACCGGATTGTTTGTGTTGGAGTAATCAGGGTTCTGTAATGACGGTCCCGGAGTCACGGGGCGCTCGCACCCAACCGCCCCTGACGGTTCATTTACCTCGCCGGCCAGTCCAGGCGACACAAGAACAGAGCTTCTGATTCCACCAGATGAGCCTCCTCCCAGAGCAGCTCTGCTCCGGGTCAGCGCAGACGTCCGGCGGAAGCGGCGGGAAGGCGGCCGCGTTCGGGCGAGGAAGCGGCGCCTCCACTTCCTGCCGCCGTACGCAAACGCCCTCCAATATTCATCATAAGTGACAAGGTGAGTGAGGAGATCCATCACATTCTCAAGACAGCCGAGTTATTAAGTGCGCCGGTGTAACAGCATTACGGAAGCCGGAATAACAAAGTTATTCCTCCCTCTCCGTCTCCGTCTGTCCCCGCACACGCGTGTGCACGTGTGTCTGACAGCATCAGATGGCGGGAGAGCGTCGCACGCCTTCCTGTTCCTGCACCACCCTCCGAGCCCAGAGCGGCTCACTCAAGGCTCTTTCCAGAATCAAACAATTTCACGCAGCTACTGGAGGAGGAAATGAACTGAGCCCAGAGCAATAATAAAATTATACAAATGTTATTACAGACTCGCCTGCTACTGTCCTACTTTAATTCAAATTTGGACACTCCAGGCGCCGCTGGTGGCAGAGACCTTCCTGAATAAATCAACATTAGCTTACGTCTAAATTATTAAGGAAGTGGGAGACTTTCTTGTTTATAGTATGAATTATTAAACAAGTGTTTAACGCTGTTTTTCCCCTCACGAATCCCCAAATATTATTTGCTAATGATCTTAAAGGTGTGTGTTTTATCTTTCGCCCCTTCTGTCGAGTGCTGGGAATTGAGATTTGAGTTTGCTAGCTGCAAGAAGCCCGCCTGTTGTCGGCGCCATGAGGGCGAGGAGCAGCGGCGTCGCTCGTTGGCGTCGTTATGATGTGCAAATGAGACGCGATTTCCATCGCCGGCGTTGTCGGCGTCTGCTCCGCATCTGTACGTACAGTCATCAATTATGGAGGCGCCGCTTGCGTTTCAGCCTCCTAAACGGACAAAGGCGCGGATGAAAAGTGTTTTGCTGCAACCTTGTTGCTACGCGAGTGTCACAACTGAAACTTCGAGTGGTTTCCAACGGAGGGGTCGATTCCAGCATCCTTCAGCCTGCAGATTTATCACTCCATCCCCATCTGAAACCCAAACCGGCCCAAGATCCCCCCCCAACTGGGACCGTTCTCCTCACTTTCCCTCCACCGTTTAATCTTGCGATGGCCCGTTGTTGATAAATCTGAGCCCAGGGAGTCCATTTCCCATCATCCCGAAACATCAGATTTATGTGCTCGTTTATTTTGGCTGTAAAGATGATGAAGGGGAGCTGAGGGGGCGCTGGCCTCCAGCCACTGAGCCCTTCAGGAGCCCAGGCAGCGAGCCTGCAGGTAAAAGATAACGCTGCAGGAATCCAACATAAGGAGTCCTGGAAGGAGAGCATCAGTAGGTTTTAGAGTGGAAGGACAGCAGACATTATTTTGATGCATGTTAATGGGGGGCAGAAAAGGGCAGAGTTGCACCGAATATAAGGCTCTGACCAATTTCAAATCCAGTGGTGCTCAGACTTTGAAGACAAACCCCTGCTGCCCCCTGACATTAGTGCAACCTTCACGTGCAAGGCTCTTGGCTGCCCTCCCCTGGAGAAATACAGATGGGACCGCGATCGCCCGTAAAGCGGTTCTCATTATGGCCGCTAGATGGTGCTGTTGGGACGCAGCACAGCGAGAGGCGGACGTGGGAGGTTAAAATAAATACTGTCGGCCCTGCAAACGTAGCCGCAGACCAGGAGGTTGGGATCATTTCCTCCACGCTGCAAACCGAGATCGACTTTTTCCTCTGTTTCTTAGTGCCGGAGACAAAAATACAAAAAGCTCAGGTCTCTGGCGTTCCGGAGCGGGGGCCATTTCCTTTGCTGATGGGATGAGATTATGTGAAGCCACTCTCTGAGGTCTACCTCAATGTTGTGGGGAGATTAAAGGTAGATGAGACCATC
Source organism: Takifugu flavidus (assembly GCF_003711565.1). NCBI lineage: Eukaryota > Metazoa > Chordata > Actinopteri > Tetraodontiformes > Tetraodontidae > Takifugu > Takifugu flavidus. Next base: position 14,344,036 of record NC_079534.1, on the reverse strand, counting down.
CATCATTGATCCACAGTTTCAACCCCCCCCCCCCCCCCCCCCCCCCAGAGGCGCAGAAACGAGTGCACGCAGTGAAAGGCATTTTATTTCAAAACAACTACGACAATCATCACAGAGGACTGAAAGCCTGAACCAAAACGCTTCATTATCTCAGCAGTTGTTCAGCTGGGATCAGCCCCCAAAAGGTCAATCATTTAAATTCTCAAAGCCTGTTGCATCAAACATGATGGGAAGAAGAGACGCCGGCATGACGGATGCACTGGAAACAGAGAGCGACAGGACGCAGCTGGGAGGACTTTCTCCCAACTGTCCCGTATTAATTATCAGGGGAAAATGTCGCCCATTATTACGCAGCCAATACACGGAGCAAACAAACGCGGAGGCCACTGCGGCGACCCCGGCGTAATTGGTTGCCCGTCCACATATTTCTGGTGGCCGTTTAGCAGCGTTGAAAGGAACCTCTGTCTAAATGGTGGTGGGGGGGCCCCCGGGGGAGCGGCGGCCGTTCCCAGACGATTCTGAGGCCAAGTGATGAGATTCACATTAGCTCGGTGACAATGAGGGGAACTGGGGTTCGCCGTGGAGCCCGGCGGGCAGGAATTTCACTTTTCTCCGAGGTCCTGGAGTCGGACGGGACCAAGATGGAGTCGCCAAACTTTGACGGCCCCTTCTACAGATTGGTCTCTACTTCCAGCGCACGTGATAGTCATACGGAGGACAGCACCTCTCCCGCCGTGTCCTGGAAACACTCCTTTTTCTCGGCTTTCTCCAGATGGGAGACGGTGTGGACGGAGCCTGGTTTGATGGCGACGTCTTCCGCCTCCACCTCCCGGTACCTTCCCGCCGAGTCCTTGTGAAAGACCGTCTCCAGCCTCTTCTTGAGCTCCGGGTCGGGGCAGTACAGGTACTCGTAGAACCCGGCAGCCAGGATGGCCCCCAGGATGGGTCCCACCCAGTAGACCTGCCAGGAGCAGCAAGAAACCCCCCATTAGTTGGCTGGACATGTGACCACTCTGGCCCTGCCCCTTCCTGTAGGCTCCCCGGAGCTTCATCTGACACCACAGAGACAAACGTTACACAAACGTTATTAGCGCAGCACCGACAACACGACGCCGCGGTTTAACACCCCGTCCGGCCACATTCCATCAGCGTTCCACGTTAACATGCTGCATTTCCTTTATTTCCTGGAAACAGGATGTGAACTGATCCATCCCCAACCTATGGAAATGCATGGACTTTTCCAGGGATCTCAGCTTCCATCCACGGCTGCCTCAGCATTCCTGGCAGCGGCGCTGGAAATGTGACCTTCTCTTATTTCACGGTGGTGCTGCGCTCCAGTCCACCCTCTCCCAGCCTCGGCCACAGCTCATCACTGACGATGCATCCACAGGTTCAACCGGGCCACATATGCATGTATACATCCCCAGCTGGACGCGTCTCTTACCCAGTGGCTGCTGAAGTTGAGTGTGATCAGGGCCGGTCCAAAGGAGCGAGCCGGGTTCATGCTAGCTCCGGTATAGTTGATCTAAGAGATAACAAACAGTTTCACACAATATCGTCATCAACTGTTTTCCATAGGATGCCGAGTGCCTGTAAAGTGGGATCAACGGGACTCCTGATGTATATATTTACATGCATTGGTAAGACAGATGCAGGGGGAAGACAACATCCATTTCCCCGAGCGGCGGTGCGCTCGGCAGGTTCAGGGAAGCCCCAGAGATCGGTTGCTATGCGATGGCAGCCTCCAAATGAATGTGCACGTAGGTGTGAATCAGTGAGAAAGTGCACGGTGCGACACACAGAACAACACTTGCTTTTACAGCCTCCAGAGGCCAGGGCGAGGTTCTGGTTCCGGGGTGTTGTAGAAGAGGGCGGAGGGATATTTAAATCACCGCTGTTGGGTCGGGGGCACGAGAGGTGTCAGCTGATGTGAGGTGGGAGAACATTTGGGGCGATAAATTTATGAATCAGAAGGTTTTTCTGAGGGTGGTTTAGAAGAGGAGGAATTTCCTCTGGGACGAACTTACGGCAAAGAAGTGTCCGATGGCAACGGAGAAGCCGATGGCGAGGCTGGCGGAGCCCCCGAGGTCGGTGCGTTTGGGATCACAGGTGGCGAAGATGGTGAAGACCAGCTGGAAGGTGATGAGGAGCTCCACCAGGAGGCCGTGTCCGACCGAGATCTGAGAGTTGACCTGGGGAAGAGACTCCCAGTGAGACGAGCTGCACGGAAGTGCGTCAGCGAACGGGAAGAGCGGCGGACCCGTACCTCCGTGACACCCAGGGAGCCTCTCGCGGCCGCAGGCGTGACGAGGTGCAGGACCCCAGCGCCGGTCACAGCTCCCAGGCACTGAGCCAGCACGTAGAACAGCGCCTTGGCCAGGCTCAGCTTCCGGGTCACCACCATCGCCGCGGTGACGGCCGGGTTGATGTGTCCGCCGCTGATGTGGCCGAAGCACTGCACCATGGTGGCGATGCTCAGGCCGAAGCACAGGGAGATGAGCACCAGGTCGGCCGGGGGAGGAGAAGCCTCCCCCGCTTTCCAGCTGATGGTGGAGCCCAGGCTGAGGAGGACGAAGATGAAGGTGGCCAGGAATTCCCCGGACACGGCCCTCCAGAACTCCTTGGTCCAGATGCCTTTGAAAGCCGCCATGATGTCACAACGACGCAGGAACCTCCTGGCAGAGATAGAACACAACACGGACCAACGTCAGGGCTTCAACCTTCAACCCTTTCTTCGGAAGCTAACGATCAGGCTCGGAATTCCTTCAAGTATCCGCGTCCGTGGCTGCGGCCGCTCGGCTAATTCCGTCATTTCTCTCGGAGACTCACCAGAAACGTGAGCACGCTCCCCCTCCCTGTGTCCCTGACCAGCCCGATGTGCTCTCACTCATGAGTCCGGCTACGCACCCGGCGGAGACAGCTCTCCCCTCATGACAGCTAAAGGCTGGAACGGTTGCCGGGGTACTTACGGGAGCGTGTCGGGCAACGGGAGCGCGTCGGGCCACGGGAGCGCACGAGCGGAGCAGGGGGCAGGTCTGTCAGAGGGACGCCAGCCACACATAGTGGAGCTGGATCGAGTACAGCAGCTTTATTAAGTCACTAACTGGGCATCACCTCTCGGGAGTTAGGCTGCCTGCAGGGGGGGGGAGGGGGCGGAGCCATGAGATTTGCCTGCGGGGCAATTAGAGGCGCAGTTGCACTCGGCAACGCAGCAACTCAGGCAACCTCAGTGTTGCAGCCGGAGCAGAGCTAACGGAGAGCAAGAAAAGATGGGCTGAGTCTTTATTTTACTGTCCCCACGTCCCCCACGTCCCCCACGTCCCCCACGTCCCCCATCCCAGAGACAGGATGGACACATGTGGCAACATCTGTGCTAAGCCAGCAAATAATAGATGGATTTTATGACGAGAGGACGGGAAATGGGCCAGCAAAGAGCCATAAAGAGGCAGGAGACGTGCTGGTTGTATTCTGGGCGGTATGAAGACGCTCTTCTTCTTCTTCTTCTTCTTCTGGTGTTCTCATCTTCTGCCCTGGTGATCATCCAAGGTTCTCCAGGAAATGTCCTGTGTCTAATACAGTGGTGGAAGCTAAAAATAAAGGCACAACCACGAAGGCCGACTGGGGGTCCATGTTTTCATTGGACACACGTTTAGCATGGTTGCTGATGGCGACGAGCTAATGTGCTACGATCGGGATTTTAATCCACTTCCTGTCTCCACTGATGCGTGCAGTGTTCCACCAGCACGTTGATCCAGCCGTCCGGCACTAAATCACCATAAAAACAAATGAAAAGCTTCAATTAACTCGGAACTAAGATCCTAAGTCGGTGCTGATTCAGTCATAAAAGAAGAGAAAGTGCAGCGTCGCCCTACAGCTGCTCATGAATCAGCAGATAAACACGCCGTTCTGAGGGGAACAGGCAGTTTTTGGGGACAGGCTGTGGGCGCCACAGTTGCACCTCAGCCTGCTGAGCCCAAACGTGCGCAACGTGCGCTGTTTTCCCTTTAATATCAGCATGCACGGCACCACCTGTACGGTCCTTCCTGCCAACATGTGACTGACCTTGTTGTGAAAGAACCATTCCAGGGCTTTTCATGTGCTATCGTTTAGTCATTACACATTATTTTGAAGGCTCCTTCACGCTCCTTTAGGCAAACACAACGGGGCAACATGTGGAGCAACACGAGTGGAGGCATTCAGATTTGGAGATAATGAGGCCTGATAAACTCCAAAGTGCTTTTGGGGACCTTACTCTTGCTAATTCATGCCCCAGCTCTTTACCACAACGCTAACAATCACAACTACCGGATTTTCTGGACTATAAGTCGCACTTTGTTTCATAGTTTGTCAGGGGGTGCGACTTGTACTCCGGAGTGACTTATATGTTAAATAAATACATTATTATAGAATTTCACATGTTTGTTATTTTAACACTGACGACCACAAGAGGGCGCTCTAGGCGTGTGTACCTGAGGAACGAGTTCCTTTAGCGACGCAGAAGAAGAAGCGATGCTTCGTCTATGGAGTTGGACTTGATTGTTTGGTAAACTTGCTCGGATGTTCTTTATGCTATAGTTATCTAAATTAGCTGAATTTGTGACATTAGCATACCGAAACCCTATTGCTAATCCATGCTAATTGCCTTTCAAGATGAAATGTATGTTCTTGGTCTCGGATTTTATCAAATAAATTTTCCCCCAAAATGCGACTTATAGTCCAGTGCGACTTATATATCTATTTTTCTTCTTTATTATGCATTTTTTGGCTGGTGCGACTTAAACTCCGGAGCGACATATAGTCCAGAAAATACGGTAAATGCCCCATAAACACCAAACTGGATGTCTTCGCTTTGCCAGTGAAATATCAGTCCTGGTCCTTGTTCTGCAACATGTGCGAACACACACACACACACACACACACACACACACACACACACACACACACACACACACACAGAGTTAAATATATGCTATCACCAGAAGTTACTGAGACCGTAACCTTTGCTTTAACCTTTGACCTTAAGTGCCCGGCTGCTCTCCGCTCTGGGCTGGAACGTACGTAACGTCTCGCGTTTCCTCCCGTCGACGCGCTCGGAGGTTAATGAGCGTGCATGTCGGCAACAAGTGCACGTCTAATTTTTCGAGGAAGGCGCGCTGAAGCTCCACAGTCTTTATTTTTAGTGCTGCCGCGTGTTAAAGGTGATTATTATCGCTCCGCAGGTGCACGTGCACGTGCATGCACAGCGTGAGATAATCACTTACACACCCTGATAATTATGCACGCGCTGCGGCTTTGTTTACAGTGGTAAATATGACCACTAGGCTTGTTTATTTTACAGCAACATTTAAATCCCGCACACTGTATCAACTCGGAATCATAATGAGAGACATGAAACGGAGAATCTTGTGCTTCCTCCAGGCAGTGAACGCATCACAGCAGTTCCTCCTTCACTAATTAAAAGGTTGCCTTCATTTTTCATTGGTGCCCGTGTTTAATTTACAGTCAATTAATATTTGTGGACAAGACAGGAATCCTGTTGTGTTAGACGAGGCTGTTCGGTGTCATGCTAGCTCAGTCGTGAGCTAGCATTAGCTCTAAAGGATGTTTGTGTTGCTTAGAAAGAGCAGCTCCAGCTCTAGCGAACATTTCCTACGTTGCTACGCTTCGTTAGCCAGCCCGCTCTGCGCAGTGCCAAGTTTTCGACATTCCGCAGTGAAGAGAATCCCGACGCCGTTATTTAGGCCTGATTTAGCCTCTTCCTGAAAAAAAGGGACGTGCGAAAAGGGTTTGATGCTTATTGGAGTAAATGAAGCAAACGGGAACGACCTGCTTGTGACAGCACGGTTAACCTCTGACACAGAAAAACAAGCGTCTGACTCTACTCCACCCCCAACACGGGCCGTTCGGGGGGGGGGGGGTGTGGGGGGGGAGGGTATGCAGCATGAGAGGACGCTGATCCGCAGATCTGGATGTTCTGGAGTGCTTTTAACCTACGCTATCTGTGTCAGCGAATGCAACAGCTGCACATCGCAGATTTGGACTGAGTGTAGACGGAAAACATTCCCGGTTATTCCGTTTACGGCCACTGGAGGCGATAGAGGACCGCTTCATCCTGTTTTCCTCTGCTGAGCCTGATGTGAATCAGTTTCTGTTGACAGTCAACAATAAAATCACCCAAAAACTGGTGATTATCGTCTCGTTAAAGAGACGCATCCGGAACACCCGGTCCGGGGTCATCGCGCCCCTCCTCCCCTTTGCCCCAGATCGTCTTTCAGGCCTCGGTTCCGGATGTAGCGGAGGAGAAAATTTTACAGGAGTCCAATCTGTGGATTTCACGGCTGAGGGCAGGAGTGTGTTGAAATGTGATGAAATCACAGCTCAACTATTAAATATTAAACACACTGGCTGTTTTCACATATCAATAAAGCTTCTGACCGAAATGTCATTAGTTCCAGTAGCTGCCTGCCTGTGCTAACGCTACGCTCAAATGAACAGGAACACACACACACACACACACGCACACACACACACACACACACACACACCCCCACACACACACACAACACACACACACACACACACACACACACACACACCCCCACACACACACACACACACACTCCGAAGCACCCAGAAGACCTTGAGATTATACTGCTGTTGGACAAAAACAACTTGACGAGGTCCCGATGTTTTCTGGTGTGTGTGTGTGTGAATGTGTGTGTGTGTGTGTGGGGGGGGCACATTCCATGTAAGCTTCATTGCTCCTATTCAATCATCTACAGAGAATAGTGACATTTTTCATTTCTCCCCCTCTCTGCCGAAAACACGCCGCTGTAGAACCCAACAATAAAAGTGCACTTTATAATTACTTTTTATCGATTTCTTTCGGCACACATGGGGGGGGGGGGACTACAGCAAATACAGCAACTGATTATCTCATTTGAGCCACGCCGACGCACAGCGCAGCGTCCGGCCGCGCGTTAGCTACGAGCATCTTTCAGCGCCACCCTCGTTACTCCCGGGAGTCGCGGAGCGTCCACGCTGTGGTCAACCCCGGCAAAATGGGTAGCAGCCGTTAGCTTCAATACAATATGCCACCGGCAGACGCTAACGGCTTTTACGTGCAAGCACGCGTTAGCAACCGGCTGTTGCTACAAAGCCCGGCTTCGTGCCTCCGTTTGAGCTGGTCTGCAGCCAAAGACACGGACGAGTTCTTCCACTGCTGCCGCGTGGCTATTTTTAGCAGCGCTCCGCGGGCAGTCCGTATCGATTTTTCTTGTCTTAAAGTTCAGCAACTGGCTGCTGGACTTCAGTTAAAGATTTTGAAGATAGTTTTATTTCAACATTTGTGGGCGAGCTAGCAAGAAGCGGCAGGTTGCGTTAGCGACCGCGTCCGCGGGCCTCACGGCCCCTCGTGTCTGCGCGCACCTAAAACGGAGCTTTGGGGTTGAGTCTTAAGGAGGGAAAAGAGGATTGGGCCTGTTTTCATCTGGATCCTGGTGCCAGAGAGTCTGTCTCTCCTCCTAATCATCACTGGAAGAGGAACAGGGCGGCTATTGTGAGTAATTAGAGATGAAGCCGAGTGTGAACGTTCTTTATCGGGAGGCTGTGCAGGACAGAGACGCTCCGGGTTGTAGCTCCAGTCCTGTTGGACCGTCCCAACGTGTCCCTAAAGGACGCCCCGTTGTTCCAGTGAGCCGTCCTACGTGACCACAGGAACTGGAGCCAGCAGCTCCTTCCCTGGTTATGTTCAGCGTGCAGGACTTAAGGCGTCACATGACAACACCTCGTGTTCCAGACCCCCCTTTTTGAGGAAAATCCCGGCAGTGGCGTAAGTCATCACCTGCCTGGGATTTACGGCGCACGTCGCTCTCTTCCCTGCTCCTGTCTCATCCCTGTGGACTTCAAAGAGCTTCAGCGTTCCACCGCTGACACTGAGAATTACCGCAGGAAAGTGATGCACACGAACGTTACGGCAACACACGGAGCCTCCAGACGGGGGCATGGCGGCCCCGTGTCGGACCGACGGGGGTCGGGGTCGTCTGAAACGGCCCGCTCGTAAACAGGAACAAACGTCCGCTCCCGTTCCCTCCAGATGGGAACGGCTCATAAATATCTGGCCTCCGCAGCAACGCGGCACTGCCCAGCAACTCCGAGGACATCGGAGAGACGCTGGAGGGGACGGAGCACAGCAGCGCCGTCACGGAGCAGCAACCAGCAGCTCGCCATCAGCGTTCAGAGCCTGAATTCAACCGTTGACCTTCAGCCAAGGTTAAAGGTCGTGGAACCGAGCAGCACCTTTGTTGCCTCCCCCAGGTGAACAGCAGAGGTGTGGTGAGGTAGCAGCGGCGGGGACGCGCGTGGACAGGACGGGGACAGAGCGTCTCATTACCGAGCCGTCGCGGAGACGAGCTGTCAGGTTAAAGCCCCCAGGAAGCGGCGCCCGCAGATGCTGCCAACGATCGCACGCCAGCCTCTCCGCCAACAACAGAGGACGTTTGCGAGCATTAGAGAGGAATCATTTGGGGGAGGGGGGGGGGGCTCTCAGGCTGCCTCCGCTTGCAGGTTCACCAGGACGGCAGTGCTTCGCCGCTGGTTGACCCACGCCGGCGCCGGCGTGGACCGATGCGATCAATACCTTCTTATTATGACTAATAGGGCGTTTCTGGGGTACGTATGGATCCCACTGTCAAGGTCCCGTTAGCAGGACGCGCCTCATCCTCGCCTGTTCTCCCCTGTGAAATCAGGTTAATCCACCAGGATGGAGAAGAAGGGCTTTTCTTGTTGTTACCCCCCCCCCCTTCCCGGGGGGCAGGTCACGTCCACGTTTACACCAGAAGAACCGAGAGCTCGACCTCCTTAAATCCAAACTTTATTCCAAAAGGCCCCAAAGCCCAAAGATAGAAGGAAAGAACCCCTGAATCCTCTGTGGGGGGGTGGTGGGGGGGGGTTCCTTTAGTCGGACTGGTCCCTTCAGAAAACATCAGCCTCTTCTTCAGAGACGGGCGGCGCTGCGGCCGTGATGCCGTTCCGAGGGAGCGCGTGTTGACAGAACAAGGTCAATCGCTGGAAACGTGAAAGAAGGCCGCATGTTTGGGAATATGGCCCCCAACACCCCCAACACCCCCAACTACACCTGACTACTGCCTCCAGGGCTCCGGGTCTGGGGCAGTATTCTTCGAGAAGAGTCCATCACACCCACTGGGAGCTCTGGGGGAACCTGGAGGAACCTTCTCTGGTCACACTTTCCTCATCAGGAGGCTTCAGCCCCCGGAAAGGTTCGATTATTTACCCCAGCGGGGCAAATCTGACTGGAGCTGCTGCGGACCTGCAGGACGGAAGGTTCAGACCCTGGATGGTCAATCTGACCCAAACAGGTTGTAGTAGTCACATTTAAAATATGAATATAGCAACATTTCTACCGGGGAGGGTGATGTTTCCATACACTAAGAAGAAAGGATGCTTCTGAAAGGAAAGAAAATAAACTCTTATTTATGATATCCTGGAACTATTTTCTAAATGATTTGTGAATCAGAGGCGTGTTACGTAATCACACACTGAAAATAAAATGTGCGTGGAACAGACTCGCGCCGACCTTTGCGTGAGATATTATAATTAGTTTATATATATAGGTTTAAAAGATCCCGGAGGTGTAATGCTGCGTGCCGCCACCGGGTGGTGCTAGTGCGCTTTGAAACGCAGAGCTGAAGCGCCCGCAGATCCCCGCACAAACCCGCAGATTTCACCGTGAGTGGCAGCTCTGCAATATTAATGTGATGGTGGATGCACCGAGCACTCTCTCCCATCCTTATATCTGCGTTAATGTCAGGATTTCCACATCACGACAAAAAAAGAGAACAAAAACATAATGTTACAGAAGCGGCGCACATGCATTTTAATGAATCCCATCATAAAATATGGATCAGAAGGCACTTAAGATTCACGTGTTTATGTAGTTCCACCATGTTAGTTGAGTTTTTAGTTTATTTTAAACCTGTGACTCGGTGCAGACATGCAGCGTTTCTGAGGTCAGAGGAACATCTGGTGTTTGCCAAGAGGGGAGATTACAAGATCGATAGCAGAAGGTAAATACAAGACTAGAGCCAGTAGCTCGTTGTTGGGGGTGGGGGTGGGGGGGGGGGGGGCACGACCTGATCTGCCCAAGGGTAACAAAACCCACCTGCAACAATATGCTGAGATGTTACAGGACGGGAACCGGATCCTTCCCTGCAGCCCCCAGTTACGGAGATGAATAATCCAGGTTTTTCTTGTTATTATAATCAATATCTTCCTTCTCCAGTACGACGGATTAGATCACAGAATCTGTAGGATCACATACGTCCTGTAGGATCGTATAGGTCCTGTAGGATCGTATAGGTCCTGTAGGATCACATACGTCCTGTAGGATCGTATAGGTCCTGTGGGATCACATACGTCCTGTAGGATCGTATAGGTCCTGTAGGATCACATACGTCCTGTAGGATCACATACGTCCTGTAGGATCGTATAGGTCCCGGGATCTGGCGCCTATTGGAGCTAAAACAAATGAATTCCTCTCCTTCCAAACATGGTTTAAGGATAAAGAGCAGAAAATAACTCTTCCCCGCGGAGCCTCGGAACCCCCCCAGCAGAAAAAGGTCTTCGCACTTCTCGTGTGTTGCCGGCTATTTCTTGCTCTGCGCGCGCGCGTGTTCGCGCGCACGGAATGTGCGCGCATTTATTGTGAAAAGCCCAACCATCCTCCGGGCATCCAGGCAGAGACGTATATTCCTGTGTTATTCCTCCAGTATATTTCAACCCTCCAGGAAACCGGTATTGATATTTCATACTCATAAAATTGGAGGGTTTTTTTTTTTCTTCTTCTTGCACGTGCACGCGCATGCTGACAGAAAGGCTGCGAATTCACAGAAATGGAACCTCAGAAATGCGTGTTTTATTTTTTGTTCAGGAAAGTGGGAGCTGTGGAGCTCAGGAGTCGCTCCCCGGTGTAAGTGGATGTGACAGCTCCTCACCCAGGAGAGCGCTTGTTCTGAGCACACACTGGGGGCCAGCGGGGCCACCTGTCACGCGCATCTGGGACGGAAGAACTCTATTAAGCAACAAACGCCCCGCGGTGGCAAACACGCACACCCGCGCGCCCCAGATCGATGTGCGGGCGAATGACCGCGCGGGGTGATTAGGTGGGGGTGGGGGGGGGTCATAAATATGGCGGCGGGTAAGAAAAGCCGGGATTGATGGTTGTTTCCCAATATAAGTGCACGTTTTAATGAGCCCATTCCTGAGATTATTTCCTGCCTGTCACTGCTGGGTGTGTGTGTGTGTGTGTGTGTGTGTGTGTGTGTGTGTCTGGGGGGGGGGGGGGGCATCACTTTAAAAGGGCACTTTGATTTACAGTCGACAGCTGAGTGATGAGGGAGCTCATTTTTTAGTTTTCAACCACATTAGCTGCTTCTGTCTGCGCGTGCACGGTGACCGCGGTCAGCAAGGACCAGCAGGGCCCTGAGAAGCTGCACGGCCCTCGCTCGCACGCACGCACGCACGCACACGCACGTGCGCTCGCCTCCTCCTCTCCGGATTTAAAGGAAATGCTGTCAAACACTGTTTGTGCGATATAGGTTCCTTAATGTGTGGAGATCCTTCTAGAATGAGATAGCCGGAGGAATTTTCCACACTGTCACTCTGCTTCGGTCAGGAAAATAATCATATTTGACACTTCCGCATCCTCTGGAAAACCACGACAAGTCGGGCTGTCGGGGCTCTTTTGTCCCCGGAGCCTTTGGCGCCTTTTCATCTTATTGCTCGCTGCCCCTGGCTGCTGTGGCAACGTTTGATTCTTCCAACCAAACCGCCGTTGGAAAAACACCCGTGAAATCAAGGATGATCTCTGCTGTCCCCCCCCCCCCCCTCCCCACCGCAGGCCGTCACGTGGCGCTCTCGCTGATCCAAGGGGAGAAATTCGTGGGAACAGGTGGAGCGTATCCCATTAGCGAGCCTGCTAACGGATGGTCCCCACAGGAGGAGACCCTCGTCCCCGTGCACCACGGGCTCAGGCCTCAGATCAGGGCTGAAATCTGCCTCCAAGGGCGGCCGGACCGGCACAGAGATCCCACCTCATCCTGATAAATAGGTACAACGCACAGCGATGCACTTGGAGCTAAAACTCCCCCAGCCTGGATCTGCAGCAGGACGGGGCGGGGGGGCGGGGGGGCGGGGGCTGGCATGTGCGGGGGGAGCATGTGAAGGGCACGCGGCTCTTCCTCCGGCTCCCACTGGCTGTGATGCTCGCCTCTGGCGTCATGACGCTTCCGACATGCTAACACATGACGGCAACACCCTCCCCTCCCTCTGTATATAGGCCAGACACAAGCGATGGGAGACGGTTACTTTTAATCAGCCGGGACGCGTGTGGCGGCGATGAGACGTGGCTGGCGTGCACGTCCGGGCGCATAAGTGAGACAGTAATGGCTGTTGCGACAACCTTTCCTGCAGACATCCCTCATACGGCCTTTCAACCAGTGGAAATGGAGGGAAGCTAATGGGCAAAAACCCTCACGACACGCTTTGCATCCGCGCGCTCATCCTGGGGGCGAAGGCGCCGCTCGGCCTGGACGTCGCCCGCGCAGGATGGTAAACGCCGGAGTTTTCTCCGGGCATGCTGACAGCAAACTCCAGCTCAATCAGGAATGTGCAAACAGGCGGCAGGGTTTAACACACGCGGAGAATTTCAAACAGGAGCTGTCAGAACGCCGACTTTCCGGGCAGTCGATCCTAACGAGCCTGCGTAGGTGCGTGGAAAAATATACGTTAGCGCTGGCGCAGCTGCGTCCGTCAGGTCTGATTGTCCAAAAACCCCTTTGTGCTCCCGTGTCCTCTGTCAGGAACGTGGTTTGACTGTGGCGGAAACACACACACACACACACACACACACACACACACACACACACACACAGCTGGATCAGGTGTATTTACTGAAGGTTGGCAGTAGAAAAGCAGCAATTGACAACACAGAAGACGTCCACGGCGAGGACACGACGGGCCTGTGGACCGTCTTTAGAACAGGAGGGAGGTGGAGGTGATTGTGTGATGGGTCGCAGGTGTGCAGAGGGAAGGATGGGGGCGGACCAGGAAGCAGCGACGCCCATCCTGGGAAGAGACAAACAGGGAAAAGACTGAGACACTAGAGAGGACTCCTAACGACTGGAGAACGCTGCGATGTTTCCTTCACTGGAATTTTATTCAAAAATGGGAACGTGGGAGCATCAAGCAGCTGTCCAGCTCCGAGCCACATCAAAGCAAGGCGGCCGTTCGGCGCCGCTCACATCTGGATGCATTTCAGCCAGCTGTCTGATCAGCTGAAATGATCACTCCTGGCACGGGAGGTGTGGGATAGGATGGGAACGTTTTTACTGCCGGCTCCTCCGCCGCTGCGGTCGTCCTGCAGATACGGACGGATGCAGCCGAGGGGAGGGAGAGCAGAGCCGCACGTTGCCATGGAGCGCGCAAGTTAGGGAGTGTAGCATCCCCGCCGCTCCAGGAAAACAACATCAGAGGGCTGCAGAGTCCTGCGAGGAGGCGCACAATAGCACCATTTATCAGGGGCGAGGAGCTCTTCCAGCTCCGGCAACAGGTTGCTCTTGTTCCACCGGCGGCGGGAAGTGACTGCTGCCGAAAAAGCTAGCAAAACTGGGCGTGAGGGAAACGTCCCCCCCTCCCCCAATGGGATGGGAAAGCATAATTAATGCTTTGTTTTAATATGGAAGAGGTAATTGACATCCTCACATACACACACATTCTCGTATTTGTGTCTTTGCGGGGACGTACGTAGACAAAATACATTATCCTGCTTCCAAGCCCAACACACACACACACACACACACACACACAACACACACACACACACACACACACACACACAGGGAGTAATCCGTATCATAACTGCAATTAGGCCCGTCGATGGGCGCCGTTCTCGCGTCCCCGCATAATGAGGCGTGTTGGTGGTGCGCTGGGAAAGTTCAAGCTCATTGTTTGACCTTTTGTCTCAATACTCCCCCCGAGTGTGTTGCTAAAATCAATACCTCACGAGGCGCCGCTTGTTTCCCCGCAACAACGATGCCCGGTGGCTGTACATATTGTGCACTTGACATAAAAGGAGGTGGGGGGGGGGGGGGGGACGGACGCCGCTGCGACGGTGGCGTGATGCAAACCAGGGTTTTATGGGATTTTAATCGCAAACAGACTCTTTTCTTTATAAGTGAATCGATAAACGCTACAAAAGTTCAGCCGTCTTGACAAGTTGATGGAAATGGTTTTATGGCTCGCAGCTTGTTGGCCTAATTAGAACCAGCGGTACGAAAAAAAAAAGCTGTCAGTGATTCATTTCTTTTAATAATTCATGCCTTTCGTCTGCGGGCTTCTGCTGTTGCTATTGGTGATACACATAAAAGACCAGAGACGCCTCAACGTTCTTCAACCAACACATATTTTACCCATAATTCCTGCGGGGAGGCACCTCCGCAGTAACGGTGAGGAACTGGGCGGGGCCTCAACTCTTCCTGGGCTTTAAATATTTGGCCGAGGGGCCCAGGAGAAGGACCATAGTTCAACCAGAAATACAACTCAGACAGCTGCACCGGCCTCTGCCCCCCCCCCCCCCCCCCCCGACCGCTCGGCCTTGAGCCACAGCACAGATTTGTGCTTGCAGGCTGTTTTAATGTGCATCCTCATCCGTCTGCAGACCGTCGGACCGTCACCGAGGCGGACCTGTTAGCAGGCAGCAACAGCTGCTCCCCCCCGGGGAGTTAAACTGTTGGCCCCCACGTGCTCATCGCCCCTTACTGAGCACAAGCTCGAGTTCGGCCACCAGGACCTCCAGGTCCAGGTGGAGCCGCTAAGTGGTTAGCGTTGATTCCTCATAGCGAGGAAGGGTCTGTGTGCATGTCGTCCCTCTCTTCATGGGGTAACTTCCATCCAGAAGTTACCCCATGAAGTAACTCCCCCACGAGGGGAGAAGAAGAGGAGCGCCACGCTGATGAGCTGGTGTGGGCCTGCGTGGCCCCGCCCCCTCTTCAACAACCTAATACCAGGTGACTCTGATTACAGGTGGTTATTTATGGGAACTTTACCGTGGTAATTCTCATCTCTGAGGTGGTCTACCTTGACTGTTTGGTAGTTTATAGAGCAGCTAGCCTGACCAGCTAGGCTGGTGGAACCCTGCTGGGTCATGGCTGCCTCCTCTCCCCTCCCCCCACACCAGCCTGGTCCTGCTCCAGGTTTCTTCCTGGTAAAGGGAGTTTTTCCTTGCCACTGTTGCCTGTTGGGGGTCACCCACGCGACACCCGCCTCCAGACCGGTCGGTGTTTTAGGAGCCCGAGTTTTGCCTCGCGTTGCTGCGCGCTTCCATGAAACTTTCAGCACCCTCCTCTCGTGCTCGTGTCACGTTAGAAACACGCCACGGCACATTTCGCCCGGGTCGAGCATCGTCGCCATGAATCTTGCAGGACGGCCGCCGAGAGTCGCCGTGCTCGGGGCCGGGGAGACGATGGCTGTGCAACCAAAAATATGACCTGTTCTACACGAGTGTGTTTCTTTCTGTGTCGGCGGATCCCTGGGAAATCAAAGCCGTGGTTTTATGGGCTGTGTGATGAGGCCTCCACCTGCTGGAGGTGTCCCGGGTGTCCGCAGAGAGCCGGGAGGAAGGAGGCAGGACACCAACACCCCCCCCCCCCCCCGTGGCTGCACCTCTTCAGCATTCTGAGTGACCGTAAAATGTAAATGCACTTAAAAGCGCCGCGCGCCTCCCGACCTGCTCTCAGTACTTTAATAAAACAGAATTACATGAGTCTAAATGGGCGCTCGGTTACGTGTAAAAGTTGGAGGGGGGGTCTGATAGCAGCAAGTATTGGGGGGAATTTCATTTAATTAGTTCCTGAACGAGCCATTTGCAGCCAAATCAGAGACTCGATAAGCTCCTCTGCCTCCGTACTGTCCAGTTTGGAGGTTACACATCATAGATTTGATTTATTCCGTCTCCGTTTCTCCTGCGACACACTTACGGCGTCATAATGCAAAATATTGCTGCTCTTAAAGGCCACAAACGGCGGAATGTCGCATGAATAATGTCTGGTTGATATTTCCTGAGTGAAAGAGGAAGTCGTCTTTTAAATAGAAATAGCAGTTTATTCTGGGTTAATGTGACTCAAATGAGGCGGGAGGGTGCGAGGAGGTGCTGCGTCAGCAGGTCTCAGCCGCCATTTGAGCGCCATCAGGCCGGTGGCGGTGGACTCTCTGCTGACGACCTATTGATAGGAATCGATAGACGAACGCACGTGCAGTTAATCCCAGCGGGGCTGGAGCTCAGCACGGGATTACTCACACAGAAACAGCCACTCGCCGTGTAGCTAGTGATTTTAGCCATTAGCAGGTAAACTGGTGGGAATAGGAACTCTTTGTTTCTCTGGCGTCGTGTTGCAGGATATCAGCCGTCATGTTTGGCTTCGCCGGGAGTGTTTCCAGTCCGCCGCTGTCACACTGATGGAAATACCGCCCTCGTTTGCATTGCATTAAGCCGTGGCATCTTTTCAGGCCCGTTAATTGAATCTGATGGACGCACTTGGAATTAGCCGGCGAGCTAAAAGGACTGACGTGGCTCGAAGGCGCCCGGTCTGGCCTCAGTCCAGCACAAATACACAGTGTTTATGTGCAGAGTCGAGTCCACGGCGGCGTTCTGCAGCGCTGAAAGGGAGCGCGGCGGGCGGATCTGACGTGCTCCGACTCGGGTGGTGAAGCACGAGGACCTTGACGCCGAAGACGGACGCTGCTGTTATTGGGGACGACAGGGCGCGTTCACTCCCATTTTCCCAGTCCTTTGTCAGGAGATGCAAGGCGACGTCCACGAGATATGTTTTTCTCCCCTTTTACTTCCCTTTCAGGATTGAGAATAATTTATTGGCTCCTGTTGAGGAAATCAGTTTGTCGGTGAAAAATAGCCAGGACACACTGATAAGGGAGATTGATGACTGAAGGGTGTAATAAAGCAGCGGCGGATCTGGGCGATTAAGAACTTCCCTCCTCCCATCACACCTGTTACCGCTCTCATTAGAGCAGCCTTCAACGAGCTGGGATGAACCATTCGGTACCACCCACAATTCATTTACTAATAGAGCCGAAACTGCTAGCATTAGCGTTAGCGCAGGTATGATGTCAGTAATACATTTCAAGCTTTTTTATTAATTTTAAATTTAATAAGACTATCACCACGGCAGGATCCAGCCTTGTGGGACTCTGGAGTATTTGATGTTTGCCAGTATTCCGGAGCCCTTTCTGCCCACTTTTCCTGTATTCTGCCGGATGCTTTGTCTTTATAATCCCGGCACAGATCCCCGCCTGGATACGAGCCAAGATTACACCAACTGTGGGGAATTTGAGGACAGGAGCATTAGTTTAGCATCCAGGAGTAATGTGATTTTATTCTGTGACAGGATGGGATCACGTCAGGACCAGCGCCATGGCAACGCAGCATGGTGCGTTTTCTGAAACTTGGAATCTTTATTTTCTAAGTGCTTGTCAAATAACTGAGAATATCATATTTTGAAGCACCATCATCTAATGCTAATGAAGCTTCGCTTCCACAGTTGAGACAGATGAGGAAGCACTTTGGACCGAACAAGTAAACTCTTAAAACGCCTTAAGAAGCCTTTGGTCTTATTTGCAAGTGACCCCTGGTGCACTTCGCTTACAGTGGGAATGCAAAGAGACGAGCAACCGAAGAGGATGTGAGGTGGCAGAAAAGAGAAAATGCCTTCTGAACATGAGCGTGTTGGCGGCTACATGAGCGTTTAATACGGCTGGCTACAGAAGGGCACCCGTGCTCCAGTTGGGATCCCTGCACAGACACTTTGGCCCAACACGCCGATCCTGGGCCCGTTTGAAAGACCCGGCTGGACTGGATCGACACTAATGGAGATTAGTCAGATCATGACCGACGATTAATGCAAGCTAACATAATATTCTCATGCTACCTCGGCTTTATAGGAACAGAACTGTATGAACCAGGAGGATAAATGCAGTGAGGAACAACCGTCTTACAGCCAGGTGGGGGCCAACGGGGAGAGATGAACCCGTCCCTCTAACTCTGCGTTGAGCTCTTGGCCTGGGACCACTGGGGGACCACTGCAGTACCACTGGGGGACCACTGCATTACCACTGGGGGACCACTGGGGGACCACTGGAGGACCAGTGGAGGACCACTGGGGGACCACTGCAGTACCACTGCAGTACCACTGGGGGACCACTGCAGGACCACTGGGGACCACTGGGGGACCACTGCAGTACCACTGGAGGACCACTGGGGGGCCACTGCAGTACCACTGGAGGACCACTGGGGGGCCACTGGAGGACTACTGGGGGACCACTGGGGGACCACTGCGGGACTACTGGCGGACTACTGCAGTACCACTGGAGGACCACTGGGGACCACTGCAGTACCACTGGAGGACCACTGGGGGACCACTGCGGGACCACTGGGGGACCACTGCAGTACCACTGGGGGACCACTGGGGGACCACTGCAGGACCACTGCAGTACCACTGGAGGACCACTGGGGGACCACTGCAGGACCACTGCAGTACCACTGGAGGACCACTGGGGGACCACTGCAGGACCACTGGAGGACCACTGGAGGACCACTGGGGGACCACTGCGGGACCACTGGATGACCACTGGGGGACCACTGGGGGACCAGTGCAGTACCACTGCAGGACCACTGGGGGACCAGTGGGGGACCAGTGGAGGACCACTGCGGGACCACTGGGGGACCACTGGGGGACTACTGCAGTACCACTGCAGGACCACTGGGGGACCAGTGGGGGACTCAAAGAAGGACTCTTCCAGCCCAGCAGCACCTCTGATACAGGTGAATACTAGTGGAGAAAAATCCGGTTTCACATCGTGCGTCATGGATCCGGCTGAATCTGGTTTCCTCTGTTAACGTCTATTAACGTCGCACTGACTTGACAGCTGACGTCTTTATCGCTTGTGTTTTTTTCACAAACGTAAACAGGAAACATTAAATTGGTGAATTACAGCAGTAAAATTGTCAGTCAAATCGCTTCCTAACATCGTTAAAAGGTTCTAATAGAATAACAGAAGGAAAACAGGCAGAAGTCTGTGGAATGGCGGCGACGGGCCCGGCAGCTCGCCGTGCTGCAGGAAGGCCCCGGCGACCTGTGGAGCCCCCGTGCACGTCAACATGGCAGCGCACGGCGTAGCGACAGGGAGCTGATGGCAGGAGGACGGGAGACGCACCGACTCAGCCGCTGACGTCAAAACAAACACAGGAAACAAGCTGTGGCGTCGCGTCAGCAAACGGCTGTCGAGCGTCGCCACGGCGGCGAGGACAGAGGAGCGGGGGAGGAGGGGGGCGGAGCTCGGGGGTGTCGGGGAGGGAGGGGACACATCGGCAGCAGGAATGACGGAGCCCCGGGATCGTACCTTATCTCCAGGCAACGCTCGGCGGGTTCTGCTGGCGGGCACATCGGCGTCCTCACGCACACGTCCTCAATCTCAGCGTTTCCTCCTCCGCGTCCCCGGTTATTGATTACGGAGCGGGAAGAGCTCGACGTTCCCGTTATCTCCCAGAAAGTTAAATTCTCATTCCCCGATTCCATCTTTATTTATTTTAATCTTTTGGGGGGAGGGAACAACGCAGCCTCTGCTTCCGACAACATTCCCGCTCCGAAACGGATGCAGGGACGTAATTCCCCGTCAGGTTTGCTGACTCTTGATTCTGCTCAGGCCCTTTTTGGTCCGGGACGGGGCCACCGGGCCCCCCGCTCTGCCACCAGAACCTTGTGGAAGGACGTGCAACCGGGCCGCCGCCGCTCAGCAGCTGGTCTGGGACCAGCGTTGAGATGATGTAAGGCTGGGGGGGGGGGGGGTGAGCGAGCGGGTCGCTGCGATGGCGTGAGGATGCAGACGCTGCGGCCGTTAGCGGCCTCACACGTGATGCAACCAGACGCTGATCGATGGCTCCTTTACTGCCGCTCTTCGGCCGGCGGCGCCGTCGATCGGACCGCAGGGATGGCGAGTAAACACTAACGTTAGCTGATGGGCTAATCCCGCAGCCCGTCCGTCTCAGATTAAAGGCACATCAAAGGTAAGAGGGAGATCGCCGAGGAAGCTTTGATTAGCTGAAGGGGCTAAAAGCCACAGCGGCTACAACCCTTCATGGCACATCGACCACGAAGCCTCTTTCCGTCACACCGCAGACGCCGTTTGGACGTCATTGATCTCCACAAAAGCACCGTGAACCATCCCGGCGACAGCGTCACGCCGGGGGGGGGAAAGGGGGGGGCGTTCCAGGGCAGGAGCGGGACGGATCCTGGAGAAGAGGCTGATCCCGCATGCAGGGAATTCTGATTTCAAACTCACTCCTTCCTCGCCGGCTTCGCTTCACTCTCTCGTCGTGCAGCAGTATTGACGTCCAGTGAATTCTATTACGGCTGGTTCCTCGGGGGGGTGGGGGTGGGGGTGGGGTTGTTTCAGCTAAGGTGGATCTGGGGGGGGGGGGGTTCTGATCATTGCCAGTCAAATAAGAACCAGGATCACCAGCACCGCTCTCATTTTGTGCTTAAGCAGCGTAATCCTGGTCGCAGCTCATCCCTCCATATTCATCATATTAATCCACCCCCCCACCCCACCCCCCCACCCTGGTCAGCTGACTGTGTCCCGACAGTCGTAACCTTAATTTAACTCATGAGACGTCTCAGAAAGTCCACATCTGATTGGTTCTGAGAGCTTGATGTGATAACCTCTTCGCCCCCCCCCCACAGATTCCCTCGCCCCAAAGTGTAATGGAGGAGTTATAAGAGAGGCTGCATTAAAATATGAGGGGGGGGGGTGGTTAATGACGCTTCTCCTGCTTTTTCATCTGTTTTTAATGGATCCGAAAAGGTCCCTCCCATTTAGGATGACACTGGCCCACGGGACAGAATGTTAAGGTGGAATTCCGGAGCTCTTCAGAAGGCCAGTGTTTCCGCGTCTTTTGCTTCATCCTCGGAACGCCGCTAACAGCAGTTTAATGGGGGCTCCAGCCGTCCGCTCTGATCATCCTCGTGGCGCTCGCTGCCATCTGATCTTCCACAGGAACGCAGACGGAGGTCCTGGAAGTGCGTAAAATCCTGAAGGAGCCGGGCCTCTTCAGGGATGGAAGCTTAACGAGCTCAACAGCCTTTGAGTTGCCTGGAGACGGCGGAAGGGTTGTAAAGCAGCGAGGACAGGACGAGAGGAGAGCCGCCGATGCTCCGTCTAATCTGTGGGCGCCATGGCGGCGTCTCCGGGGACAAGCGGCGAGGAGCCCTGAAGAGGAGGCGCGATTCGGGATCAATAGCAGCTCCGCGGAAGCGTTGACATTTAGATAAAGCCCGTTTAATGCCGTTCCCTGGCTTAAATCTTTAAGAGGCGATCCTTCATGAGATACTATTGGAGGGGCTGAGGAGTGACATTTAAAAGTGCACGAGGCACTCGAGTTCTTTAATTACAGCGTGGATCCCACCAGACTTCCAGGATGGACAGTGTCAAATCCCGGGAAGCGGCACCGTGTTGATGGAATTTCAGCATTTATGACTTCCCAATAAGTCCTGAGAGCAAAGATGGGAAACCTGCTGGGCTGGACTGCACGGATGGATGGATGATGGATGGATGGATGATGGATGGATGGATGATGGACGGATGGATGGATGATGGGTGGATGATGGGTGGATGATGGATGGATGGACGGATGGATGATGGACAGATGACGGATGGATGGATGGATGATGGATGGATGATGGATGGATGATGGATGGATGATGGATGGATGGATGGATAATGGACAGATGGATGATGGATGGATGGATGGATGGATGATGGATGGGTGGATGGATGATGGATGGATGATGGATGGATGGATGGATGATGGACGGATGGATGGATGGATAATGGATGGATGATGGATGGATGGATGGACAGATGGATGATGATGGACAGATGGATGGACGGATGGATGGATGGATAATGGATGGATGGATGGATGACAGACAGACGGCCGGACGGACGGGCGGATGGATGATGGATGGATGACGGACAGATGATGGGTGGATGATGGACGGATGGATGGACGGAACTAAGCCTCCTGGCTTTGATGGATTCATTAATTCATGACACAATGCAGCATCTTTATTGCTACCCAATATTGACAGGTCAAAGCCCAAACACCTACGTTTTGATATCTAGCGGGAGAGGTTCGAATCCCGCTCGGGACGTGTGGTTTTGTCCTTGCCCCCCCCCCCCCCCCCCCCCATCCCAAATGATCCCATCTGATTCCACATGTGAATAATACTGAACCTCTCACAACATAGCATAGCAGGCTAGCTTGTTAAGCTAGCTGCGAATGTGTGTGTGCAGCTCATCACACGGCTCACTGACAGTCTAAGTGTGACACAGACGCAGAGTGGAAGTGACACAGACACGAGAAGGGCTGCAGACAGGTTCCTCACTTACAGCTGAGCTGCACCCCCCCCCCTTTACTCAATCTCCTCACCTTTATTATGTTTCCATTCACTTCTGCTAACACGCCGCAGATGCTATTGCAGGAATATCATCATATCATAATTGCAGGGACGTTATGGTCGCAGCACTGACATTTCCCTCTTCCTGAAAGCCATGTTCCATTACGTTTTCATTTATTAAAAAGGTGAACAGCTGATGTAAAAATGATTCCCGGGGATATTTTCTTTCATTAACTTTTGAACCGCGTTTGCTTTTATGTAGTCAATGCTATGCTGTATCCCCCCTTCTATTCTAAATAGTCCGTCTGGGTGTGGACGCTTTGCCGGGTCGCCTTTAATGAGAGCGTACCGAAGAAAATGAAACAGTAAATCAGAGGGAGGAATAAAAAACCTTGCAGATGATCGAGTGGGCTCCATTCCCGGGAGGAAAATACGGCAGAACCGCAGACCTCAGATAATTTGATTGGCATCTATTTTGATAGCTGCTGAAGTGTCCAGGTGCCCTCTTGTCTAATTCTCTGTTCGGCTGGGAGGCTGCAGTCCATAATAGCCTCGTTATGGAGGCCCGTTAAATTCATTATGAAGGGAGGAAGCGGGAGCGGCGGCGCGGACGCGCGCTCTTGTTCCGACATCCGTCTGGCCAGAACTCTGCGGGGGGAATAGTGTTTCTCATTTTCATTAGATCTCGTTACCAACACCCTGTTTTCCACAAACATTGGAGAAGTTGAGATCCTCGTTCGCCCCTTTGCCGTCCTCTCCTCGTGCCGGAGACGGCGCTATAATCGTATTAAGTGCTATAAATCATCTGAGCGGTGGAAACGTGCGCGCTCTGCGGCTGGACTGTTGCTGAATCGGCGCCACGGTCTGTAACACCTCCTGCCGCTGCAGAAATTAGCACGATTCCAGCCCGATGAAGATGGCGCGCTGTCGGAATAGAATACGCGGGATTGGGTTTGACAAGGTAAGACCCTGTTACTGCCTGTCAGGGCCGGCGCCGCTTCCCGTTGCATCAGGAAAACACATTTGCAGCCACGACCGCGCCAACACGAACGCATTAGCGGGTGTGTGTGCTGCTAGCTAAGAAGGAGATTTGTTGGTAAAATCAAAGATGTAGCGCCACGCCACGTTGACATACGTGCACGTGGGCAGTGCTGCTCAGCTGCAGATGTTGGACAGAAAACTGTGTAGGAAGAACGGCCACGATCGTGACGCTAGGTTAGCCACCCGCGCGTCAACCACAGCAGCTATGTGCACGTCCACTTGGCACGCCAGGGGCGATGCCTTCAGGAGCAATTTGAGGTTCAGGCAGTAGCCCGAGGACACTCTGACGCCGTGGATCTGACGCCACAGCTGACAGAGGTGGCCGAGCTCCATGCAGACAGCACCCAACGTGTAGCGCTGGATCCCAAACAGGATGTTGAGCCATGAGGTCAGAAGGACAATGAGACAAAACTAGCAAAAACAGCCGGAGAGACCAGAAGTGCACACGTTAAAACGTGGTTAAGCTTCCTCGTTACGTCCGTCTCCTCCAGCAGTCAGCTGATCTGCTCTCTGGTCCATCCAAACACCTCCACAGTTGCCCCGCCATCGCAAATGTCAGCCGAATTAGCAGCCAGACTTCCTGCGAACGTCAATAACACGAAGGCAACGCGCTCGCGGCTCCGAGCTGGAAAGCACGTGGCTGAGATGCACACGCCAGTCAAAACAGGCGCTCGCTCGCACCTCTGCTAATCAACAGAGGTCCTGACAGGCTGCTACAGCCAAACGTGCATCTGTTGCTGTGGGAGGAGCCAACAGTGGGAGGAGCCTCGTGTGGGAGGAGCCTCGTGTGGGAGGAGCTTCCCGAGGTTTATCCTCCCATAAACCTCTGGGCACTTCAGGTGTGTGTGTGACGTCCATGCTCGTGCCCGGACGCATGAAATGGCCTTAAAAACGACTCCGCACCTCTTTCCGTGACACCTTTTCCATAATTCCTGCAGACGATTGTGGCAAAGGCCCGCACGTGCTGTAAACAACAACAGGTCCTCTGCGGCCCCCTCCGACCCTTCGTGCCTCAGCTGGACAGTTCCAGACAGTCGGTCTGATGTGGCGTTCCATCGACGCGGCGGCTCCAACAGGTCTTGTTTACGGAACAAAGATCCGAGCGGCTGCCAGGATGGAGGTGGGAAAAGGCCTCTAACCGTGTGTTGTCAACAGACAATGAGCACGATGAAGCCGCTGGATACACGCTCGCGCTGCTCGTGCAGCCGTGGCGCTGATGCAGGGAGCCGATTGTCATTCCGGCCCGTCTCATTCCCAGCAGAGACTTCTTTTCCCCAGAGAGAATCCTTCCGGCACATCAGTCGAGTCCCTCCAAATATCCGTTTCATTGACTAATCATCGCTCTCTCTCCTCTGTTAAACTGGGACGGAGGGACAGGAAGGAGGGACGAAGGAAGGAGGGACGAAGGAAGGAGGGACGCGGCGCTGGGACGGAGGGACGAAGGAGGGGAAGGAGGAAGGAGGGACAGAGGGGACGAAGGAAGGAGGGATACGGTGCTGGGATGGAGGGACGGAGGAAGTAGGGACGAAGGAGGGGTTGAAGGAAGGAGGGATACGGTGCTGGGATGGAGGGACGGAGGAAGGAGGGACGGAGGGACACGGCGCTGGGACGGCGGGATGGAGGGACGGAGGGACAGAGGTCAAAGGCACAGGGCTATAACAGGGGTGTTTTTGCCCCAACCCCCCCTCATGTCCCAGCGGGGCAGGAGACGCAGGACTGGTCACTGGATAATTTTAGCACGCGAGGCCGAACGCTCGCGAATGATGCAATAAAGCGAAACAGTGTTTTCATTATCGTTAGCTGCTCATTTCTAATCAGCGGCGCGTGGGCGCCGCCGCTTCCGCTCCCATACAACAGAACCTAATTAGGCGCGTGTAAATGTGCAGAACTGATAAAACACGGAAGCATAATCCGGAATGCCGTTTCATTCCTCCTCCCTTCCAATAACGCTGCTGTTTAAATCCATGCATCCCTCATTAGGGCCCGATGAATATTTCATCTCAGACGCCGTCACTTTAGATGAATAATGGAGGGGGGGGGGGGGGGGCAGGACCCGGGCCACTGGGCCTGGATGGTGCACAGGGATGGTTCTCTTCGGAAATGTCAGGGTCAGAGGTCAAACCGCTAACGTTGACGGACCAATTATCCTGAGCACCAATTATGCTCGACGCATTCTTCCTTGGAATAACGAAGCTCGGACCGGCTGGATCGTCGGGTTTTTATCCAGTTCTGACCCGTTTTTTGTATTTTATTTTTCTGCCTCTGCTGGAGCTTCAGCCTGGACCCTGTGATGTCTGATGTAACTCTAACCTCATGCTGCCTTCAGGCGCCCCGTCCTTAAAGACAGCGGGAGCAGCCAACAGGTGTGTGTGTGTGTGTGTGTGTGTGTGTGTGTGTGTGTGTGTGTGTGTGTGTGTGTTGTGTGTGTGTGTGTGTTGTGTGTGTGTGTGTGTGTGTGTGTGTGTCCTGCTCTGTGCAGGGGCCTGAGATGAAGAACTGCCCCTGGAAAAGCAGGTTTGGAGGCTGTTTTTGTGCCACATGCGCAGGTTATTCCAACAGTCAATAACGTCTAAAGACAAAAAGGACAAACTGGTCCCAGAATTGTTGAAGCTGAAAGGCGTCTTCCTCTGTCCAGCAACGCGCCGCGGAAGCTTAAGCGGCAGTTTGAAGCCCTAAATGAAAGCGAAGGATTTAAAATGGAAATCTTTGAGTCTGTAAGCCAGCAGATATATAAGAACCTCCCGTGGAGCACGTTCTGGTTGGCTGGTTTGGCACCACAGATACAGTCCCAGCATCCTCGGCTGTAGCACGCCAGCAGATTTTAACCTTCGGGATTTTCACACACACAAAAAAAAAAATCCACTTCCCTCTATCTGAACTTCATCGAAATGACGATAAGGGTTCTTTTCAAGTGCGGAGCGGCGCCGGGTATTGCGCAACACAAGGTCAGATCCAGTGTTCCTGTAAGATTATGGAAATGTCAGGCGCTCCTCCTCCTCCCACTCATTAGGAGCGCTGACATGGAGACCAGTGGAGAGCTGGATGAGGAGCCTCTCCCCCCTTCGTTTCGGGTCTTTGACACTCGGACTTGAGGCTCTGACTAATTAATCTCCATTAACCTAAAATGCTGCAACACGTTTCTGAGTTAGGGACGCTGCAGGAGCGGCGATATGGCCGTTAACCCTCGGCGCCCGAGGCTTTGCACGGAAGTGCTGCTCTTTAGCGTCGCTCTCCTCAGTCGGGCGGGCTCAGAACATCGTAGCTGGGAAAATACAAACACCTGAAAGGATCCATTTTGACCCGTATTAAGTGACCTTTTGACCCCTGGAATCCATCAGCCTCTTAATCTGGAGGAGTGAGTGATGCAGATGTGGGAAGGTCTCCTTGGAGCCGCTCCTGCTCCTCCATCCTCTGATGGAGAGGCCGGCTGAATGACAAACTGTACTGTTCTCTGCGGATCAATGGCTCATAAGTATAAACCAATTTCCTTTACAAACTGCACTCTGGGAAATAAAGAGACGCGGCGCCTGAGGAGAAGCTCTGGCAGCAGATTAGTCATCCGAAGGTTGCGAAACTTTTCCGGCTGATCCCGACAGTCTGGCACCGATGGCAGGGTGAATAAAGTGGAATTCAAATCATCTTTAGGGTTAAATAATGGAAAGATAGCCATCTTAGAACGACAAAACGTTTAAACAAACGCACCTCCTGCTAGGTGCTTCGGAACGGGGCCGAGCTTCGGCCCGCAGGGGTCCGTCCGAGGTGCTCCTAAAATCCGGATTTGTGATAGAAACTGTGCCCCGGAATGAAGAGGTGTTAAAACAAACCCGGAACAGCTTCATTAACTCCAAACACGAGCTGGAAATTAAAATAATAACTGTTGGCTGCTTATTGAGCGGAGCTCGGGGGTGTTCAAAACCCACTTCATTTCCACTGTTGTGGCGCTTTAATCATCCTCAAACCTCAAACACAATTAATAACATCTCTGTCAAATAATTGGCTCATGTTTGATGTCTGATAAGTGGATTTATTCAAAGTTCTCTTGTTGGCCTGAGTTAAATTGATTTTCCTTCTCTAGTTTTGTTCCTCTTCCCCCATATGAGCCTGGTCCTGCTCAAGGTTTCTTCCTGTTCACGGGTTGCTGTTCCTGTTGACAGCTCGGCTTTTGGGGGTCCATCCCATAATCCACTGGCTGCGTGTCCTGAAGAGACACGGGAAAAACGCCAACCTTTCCCGAATAAGACCTGGATTTGAACCCAGCACCATCTTGCTTGGTGGTGCGACTGTGCCGCCGACGCACCATAACGACCCCCCGCCGGGCCCAGATCGACTCGTGTAGAAACGGAGTCTGGCTGTTATATCACGAATTGAAAGAGCTCGTTAATATTTATCTGGCGTTTCAAAGGCGCCGCTGGATCGCTTCCTCCACGCTGTTTAGGTACGTTTAAGCAGAAATTTGCCCACATTTGTGCGATAACTCTTTAATGACGACTCGGAGCCTCCGGTGGGGGAATTCTCCCCAGGAGCCGTTAAATGGAACAGGAATTTCAGCTACTTATCTCTTCATCTGTGCACACGCGGAGCAAGATGGCAGCCGGTCTGACGGATCACAGGCGCCCTCGGTCCGAGTTGTGCGCGTCCGCGGCGGCGTGAGCTTGATTGGAAACGCAGCGTGCAGGACCTCCGTTAAGGGCGAGTTAATTTTTACGTTTAAAAAGACGTTTGGTTTTGGTGGGATTTTTCCTCATGACTGTACTGTTGCCCTGGCGTCTGTCGCAGGACAATAAAAGACAACAGACGGGCGTCAGAGGTCAGAGGTCAGGCGGAGTCCTCCAGACACAGCCTGACCTCTGACCTCTGTCAGCACAAACACAGGCTGGAACGCTGCATCATTGAATAAATCCCAGGTCTGCTGGACACAAACACGACACCACTCTCGTCGCTCCTGCACGACTTCCCGCCTCGACGGTTCCTTTGTTCTCGTCGTGCGGAGAAGCGGGAACGCCGCACGCCGGCCTACGCGTGTCCTCCCGCCTAAAGACGGGCTCGTTTAATTGCTCGTTGTGACGAACGGGAAAACAGGAAGAGGACAGAAAGCAACGTTCCTCAACCGCGGCGTTCATCTCCACGCGGAGATGGAGACAAAAGGAGAAAGGAATCCAGGCACCGGCGGCGGGAAGGTTTTGATCTCCTGCGAGTCGTTTTCTCTGAACCTCCCACTTAATGTTTTGACACCGTTATCCGTGTAAACGCTCCGCGCGGCGCTTATGAATACTGAGAGCTCTCGTTTGCACATGAATTGCCTGAGTGGTTGGAGATCATTTAATTCTGTGGAGATGGTGATTAACACATGCGTTTATTTCAGGTTATGCTCCGCTTTGATGCCAGGGAGGGGGGGGCGGAGTGGGGGGGCGGGGGGGGGAGATGAAGGTAAAGGGAGAGCGAGAGGAAAAGAAGCAGGAGGGAGAGAGAGAGAGAGAGAGAGCAGGAACGAGACTGGCTCATCCCTCATAACCATGTGACTAGAAGCATAAATGCCTTTGATAAAGCTGGCCGTGCACGTGCACGTGCACCATCAGCCCGCCTCTGAAGACCAGCAGGGACCAGCATCCATTTGCTGCATTCGCGGTCGCTCCTCTAATGGCGACGGTTTAAGCACAAAGCAGAACGCCGGCGTGCAGGAAATGGGCACGGGCGCCTGTCTGGGAGGGGCCGCCCACCTGAACCAAAACGTGCACCTCAGAGGGAACGTGCGGTGGAGGACTGAGGCACGAGGGATGCGCGCACGAGACATTTGACGGTGGCTTTGCTGTGTCATTACGAGGCCGGGGCATTTAGAAGGCAGCCATTATCCCCCGATAAGGCCGCCAGCTCACGCGGGTCGCCGCCGTTTCCTCCGTTCATAATTGCCAACACCTTCCTTTGGGTAAATTCCTCATTGTTTTAAAGGTCACGTCCCAAACTGCGACCCAGAAAGGGCAGCTGTATTCACACAGCAATATTCATCTTTCCACAGTAGCTGTAATCTCCTCAGCCTGCCTGCATCCGGTCAGCGTTCCGTCTTTTTCTCTCAAGGCGACGAATTACAAGGCGTGTGAAGGTGTCAACAGGTGTTTTTGTTGCTGTGTGAATGGTTTTACCATCAAGTTGAAATGGTTCTGAAACAGGATCTATACTTCAGCCTCATGCAGCAACCTTCAAAGAGCCTCTTCAATATGTAATAAACAAACTCCGAACACTCCCGACACAAAGAACCAGCCGAGTTTCCGTGACCACCCATTGATCCCATCTGAGAAACATTCAAGTTCGACGCTTTTATCTTCCCATTAGTCATAAAATCGTTAATGTCACTGAAGTAAAAGAGTAAAGTTAAAACCAATTTCAGCAAAAGGAATCAGAATTAAATCGGCAACGACGGAGGGAGAACACGAGCGCATAAACTTTACCACTTCCTGTTTTAACACATCTGGCTCTCAACAGCTGGAATAAGTGTCAACACGTGCAAGATGCTGGTTGCTGGAAGTCTGTTGGGGTTTCTGGATTGTGTCGGTCTTTGTCCTGCAGGGGGTGGTAGGGGCACCTGTGGGCAATTTGCATCTCGTTGCCTCTTTAAGCAGGTCGTGCCTGACAGTGCCGGGGTGTCTGTTGGTGTGGGGAGAGCGTCCGTTTGTCTAGTGTGGGTCTGTTTGGGTTCCGTGGTGTTTGTAAGGGTGTTCGTGGTGAAGCTGTTTGGTCGCTTCCCCTGTCGTGTGTTGGTGCTCTGCGTTTCCTGGAGGGCCGCTCCTGATCCCGAGCTTCCAGTTTTCCTGGAGGGCCGCTCCTGTTCCCGAGCTTCCAGTTTTTCTGGAGGGTCGCTCCTGATCCCGAGCTTCCAATTTTTCTGGAGTGCCGCTCCTGATCCCGAGCTTCCAGTTTTTCTGGAGGGTTGCTCCTGATCCCGAACTTCCGGTTTTTCTGGAGGGTCGCTCCTGTTCCTGTGTTCCTGTTGCCCTGGAGTGCCACTCTTGATCCAAGCTTCCGGTTTTTCTGGAGGGCTGCTTCTGAGCCCGAGCTTCCGGTTTTTCTGGAGGGCCGTTCCTGTTCCGTGTCTCCTGGAGAACTGCTCCTGCTCCCCTCGCAGTCTAGGAGGACTGCCCCTGTCTTCAGTGTCTCGGGGTACGTTCACGGTCTTCGAGTCGTTGCTGGACCGGTGAGTGTGTCGCGCCGGACTCCCGAGTTCCCCGCAGTCCAGGGGGACTGCATCTGGTTGAAGACTCGCCGATGGACCTGTGACGGGCGAACGCTGCCTCCCGATCCCCCTGCGGTCCAGGAGGACTGTATTCTGTCGTCAGTGTGTGCTCCCCTTCCCTGTAAATAAAACTGACCACTCCACCATGGTGTCCTGGCCTGCGTTCGGGTTCTGTACCACCACGTATTATAACAAAGTCTATAGTTAAAAACTTGATGTGACCAGAAAGGGTCTAATGATGGGCGGACGCTGACCTAAGGGACCTAAGGATGCATATATATCTGTACATGCACTAAGCCCCTCCCCCAACCATCTCAGTGGTTGGCTGGAACATGGTTTGTGATGTTTTGGTGCACGTTTGCGCCCCCATGTGTCTCCAGAGGTAACAGCGTCTTCAGGAGCAGCTAGCAGACCATCGCTCTGAAACCCTGGAGGAGCTCATGGTGCACCTTAAAGACCTGTGATCATTTTGCTGGGAGAACACGGACAAGGTGAACATTCCCTGAAGCTGAGAATTCCCCTCTCAGATCTGCTCTTTTCTGCCTTTTGTAAAATCCCTCTGTACTGTCCGACTTTTCTGGAATCTGTATTCTGATCCGATCCACCTGCTCGGAGTTCAGTGACACGCGGAGCTGGGCCGAGCTGGGATCGTGCCGCTTTGTCTGCAGGTGCATCTCGGAATCGCGTGTATCGACAAAATCAGGCGACATTATGTGGCTTTGGAGAAGCGCGCGCCGAAGAAGCCTGTTGATTACGCTCCGAGGCTGGTGTTTATCCCAATCTGCCGAGTTTGCTGTGGGGGATCTTTCTCTGGATTAAAGTGATACTTCTCGTGCCGGCGCCCTCTTGTTTGGCAGCTTTATTCTTTAGGCTGCAGCTAATTAGCCGGGATTGTCTTAGCCGCGCTGCTACATGCTTGTTTATCTCCATCATGAATCCATTTGGTAAATTTTGTTTTGAATAAGTGCGGAGGGATTCCAGCTGCATCTTCTCTCTATTTTTAAGGACTTTTCTCTGGTGCAGCTCACAGAAGCTGGAGATCAGCTCAGTCTTTGATGCTAACAAGCTGAGCGACCGTTCAAAAACCACGAGACCATTTAAAACATCAGAGGACTTCGGACCTTCATGGGGGAGGAAAGACGAAGAACCCTCGCCCAAAGATCTGCTGGACACCCCTTAAAAGGAACAGGAAGACTGGAAGTTCTGGAGTAGGGAATGAGACGGCAAACACAGCGTCCCCGGTGTGAAAGCTGGTGCTGAAGGCTCAGCCTGTGTGGGAGGTTCTCTGCAGCGGGTGCACGAGGACGGTCTGGAGAAGGTTTATTTTCCAGCTACTGGAGTTGCAGCCAAGTTTCTCCAGCAGCATCCGGCACTTCTCTCAACTCTGACAGCTTCCCAGAAGGCTGATGGGCCCCTCCTGGAAACTCGTATTCAGAAGTGTTAGAACTCGCCGTCCTTGGAAGGCGACGTGCACGACGTGCACAGCGTGGCGGTGGTTTTGTGGACAGTTCCTCCTCCAACTGTGCCGACGCTTAAACTCAGAGTTCAAAAAGGCAGCCGTAAAATATTGTTTTATCCATAACTTCAAAAATGTCGCCCCTGGTCCCGCTCAGATGAGTTCTGCAGAGCTTTTTTGGCCCCCGAGTGAGTCACAGAATTATTTATATAATTCGGCTCCAAATTTCACCGCCACGGTGAGTGTTGTCATGTTGCCGCGGCGATCCGCTTCCAGCCTGTGTACTTTGCATCTTTGATAAGGATCAAAGGATGACGCTGAAATATTTAGGACTGATGAGACGTTTGGGAATTTTTCCACACAAACGTCCTCATTTGTCACGTTGTGCATGTTTCGGTGTTTCCAGCCATCGGTTAGCGTCAGCGTTCCCGGTGGGAAGCTGTGGCACGTGGTTCCATAAAAGGTTGGAGGTTTGATTCCAGCATAATAAACTTGTGTTGTGAAGCGGAGGAATAGGTCATGAATAGCGCCGGCACTTCCTGTTCACGCTGAATGGGAGGGGCTGAGGTTAATGAGGAAAACTGCCTCGAGCGTTTTGTTATTCATGGGATGGCTCCTCAACTCACGCCGGAACGTGGTCGCGCTCGTCTGGAGAAGCACAAACTCACCCGAGGTTCATTTGTGACGTCACGTTTTTAGACACGTGACGCTTCAGCTCAGGGTCGCCACACTTTCAGTGGTTCTCATGCGTTATATTAAAGTTTTCTTTGAGGTTTTAAAGTGCAACTGACTCAATCTGAGGAATGCTTAAAGTGGGTGGAGCTTTTATCCAACGCCTCATGACGTCAGTGACGCCCTCTCTGGGCCCTCTACCCAGCTACCCGCCATTCTGGAGGCAGCTTGTGTCACGAACCACCGTGTTGGACCCCGACTGAGTCAGGACCACCTTCCCACCGTGAACTGATACGATCTGACTGCACCGCCTGGCAGCTGTGAAAGAGTGCATTCACGATCAGGAGCGTCTTTATTTTACGAGCCTGCTCTGACCAACTGTAGTCTCCATAAATCCGTCGAGTCGGCGTCCTTGAGAGCCG
Organism: Takifugu flavidus; assembly: GCF_003711565.1. Lineage (NCBI taxonomy): Eukaryota > Metazoa > Chordata > Actinopteri > Tetraodontiformes > Tetraodontidae > Takifugu > Takifugu flavidus. The sequence goes on along the minus strand of NC_079534.1, from coordinate 14,310,676 downwards.
GCGGTGGTTGTTGCAGAGGAACAAATGCAAATAAATGTAAAAAGAGTGCATGTCGGAGCAGGGCGCTCGTGTGTGTGTGTGTGTGTGTGTGTGTGTGTGTGTGTGAAAACACAGGAAGACGAGTGCTAAATGTTATCGCTTTTGAAGAGAGAAAATTCCATTTCCCCTTTCAGCAGCCGGCTTCACTTCTGCCTGCTCTTATTTCCCATAAAGGAAATAAGAGGCTGATTTGGGACTTGGGGAGCGGCGAGAGAGCCGGTCTGTCACTACCTGTGGACAAACTGCGTGGGGACGAAGGCGGACAAAGGAGGCGATTAGTTGGACCGAGTGCTCATAATACAGTCCCGGGGGGACAGTAAGTCAGGGATGGATGTTGCATCCAGGTTCACTGAGCAATTAAGAGTGCCAGGAGAGTCAAAGTGGCTTAGTCTGATGCTCCGCAGCTCTGGAGAGCAGAGGGTCACTTTCAACCCCTATCAGTCCAAATGTGTGTCTTAATGCACCCGTCCACACTGGCCAGATGAGCCGAGGACGGAGCCAAGGGGACACGGCGGGGCCAGCGGGCTACACGGGAGGAACTATAATTGTGTCTGACACATCCACTGGCTCCCCTCCCAGATCACTTGATATATACATTTTTCTTCGTGCCCTTGTTATCCTCAGACCTTTAATGAATAATTTATTATGGGGAGAGTGAAAGAGGAGGAGAGCATTTCCCCTCATAGTAAACATACCAATAAAAAGAGAGATGAGTGCAATAAAATGATACTGAAGGGATCACTTGCCCTTTAACCAAAATGGCTCTTGAAGTGGGCCGAGCACCATTTTTAACATCAAAAAAGGGCTAAGCTCTTTTGGCGGATGATTCCGAAGAGTCAGACAGAGTCAGATTAAATTTTAGAAATGATTATTGGGGATTCTTTGATGTAAACGCCATCATAATTCAGTTGAACTGTAACAGGCCAGGTGGCTACGCTAGCACGCTTCATTATGTCACGTTAAATCTTCTGATCTCCAAAACAGCAAACATGCTAATCAGCTGCCGCTGGTATCGCCATTACACTTTCCCCAAAGGTGCTTATATAATTCCTGTTTAAACGTTCAGTGTTAAATGTTTTAATTTCATCTGATAGTGGACTTTCTTCCCTCTGTTAACAGCTTAGCAACAGTGAGTTGGAACAACGTGGAACAATGCAAATGTGCCTATGTCCGTGTCACCAGTTGAGGCAGGAAAACACACACACACACACACACACACACACACACACACACACACCACACACACACACACACACTAGTGTCTAATCAACTGTGGGGGGAACCAGAGATCCCGAAACCACGTATAAAGGCTTAAAAGAACTCAAACCTGGAAAATTGAGTATAAAGTGAGTATAATAATCTCCCGTTACTGGGAAGCGTTCCAGCTATTTCCCCCAGCATGTGGACGGCACAACGTGAGCGTTTGAGCTAATGGCTGGATCAGGAAAGATTTAAGCAAGTATCAACACAGTCGAGGGGGAAATGAGGGGATAGACGCTCCGTCCCGCGCTAGCATATGAGGAATTCACCAGGCACACACCGACCTGACAATCAGTCCAGCCCTGGGACAATCCTGGCTATTTTTTAGGTTTGCTTTTCCCCCGCCGCCAGTCCACAAGACAAGCAAGATTACAAGAGCCAAGGCGGCGGCGCCCGGAGGGGAACATTTTCCAATTTACCAGCAGCACATTCATGAACACTCTCTCATATAAAGGCCCTCAGAGAAATCTGTTCTCCACTTTACAGCTTCCACAATAATGTAAGAAATAAGTGTCGCGAAATGAGGAATAAAGCTCTTTGTTACGTCTCATTGAGGAGGAAGCTTCGTCGGAGGATATCAGGTCTGAAATTGAACGGCACTAGAGGCCTGCTCGTGCGCTGTACGTTGGACTCCGAGGTGTTAATTTAGAAGGCTCCTTCCACCATTTTCGCCGTGGCAGGAGAGCAAGTTCCTCATCCACCGGCGCTCGGTCAGATGCTCCCGCTGGTGGAGCTCTTTCAGAAGCTTCTGGAAGAGGGCAGTGATGCGGCGGAACAGAGAGCTCCTAATTAAAGTTGTACGGAATAATAAAAAGAGGGGGTCATTAATATTTGATCAAAGAGCGGCTAAATTGAAACATGTTTGCATCAATTAATCATCCCCCAGATGCCACTTATCAGCCTTTTCCATTGCAGCATCAGAGCAATCCAGCAGAGTAGTGGTGCAGAGCCAGAACCATCACTCATCGGGTCTCGCCTGCTCGTGGCGTCTGCGGCCCAGTGATTAAAACACGGCTGCCGCCGCCGCCGAGCGCTCGCTCCCAGCCTCCTCTGAAGATTGGTCTGCGCCGCCAAAACCTGATTACCATGTTTTCCACCCGTTATTGATATTTTCTGAACTTCAACAGGGGCGCGGCGGCGTTTCAGAACCGTCTGCAGCTACGCTTTCACTTATCGGCTCGTTTGGTTCAATCACTGTCAGGTTACCTCACGGGGAGACGGACGCCCACCAGCGCTTTGTGATCAATACAAAACAGACTTTAACACAATGAGCGCGTGTTTACTGCCCCCGGGACCGTCGGCGCGCTCGCGTCCTTCGCCTCAAATCCATCATTTGGCGAAAATGTTGCCAGAAAGCAAGTTCTAACTCCTGACCCGGCTGAGGTTGCACAATGGAGCTCTAAAGCTTCTGTTAGCAGGAACTTTGGTTCAGTAGGTGCAGATTAGACCCCTAACCTAGCTAGCAGGGAGCTCCTGTTAGCTAGGAAAAAAGCTATTCATCTCCTCAAAAGACTGAAGCGTGAAAAGGTTCTGAAACCCAGAAGTGTTAAACGGAACGGCACAGAATACGCAGCGGGAATGCACAAGAGCCTGAACATGAAAAACGGGGAATTCTTTGAGGAAAAGGTCAAGTCAGAAGAAGAATTCCTCCCAAAGGAAAAGCCTGATGGCTCGACGAACGCTAAAGACACCTAAAGCAATTTGTCGGCTACAGTTTTCCGAAAGCAAAAAGCACCTGTTCATTATTCCGGTTGTTGTCTCTCCTCGTCGCCTAATGGCAGACGTATAATTGAAGTAAGGTCGCGGCAAAGACGGCCGTAATTGTGTGTTGGCGGCACAACGCTGGGATCCAAATGTGCTGTTTAGTTTGGATTAATGACCCTGCGATGTGGCGCAGGAAGCAGAACATCAATAATTTCCTACATAAATGATATTTTCATTACGACGGTCGACTTCAATATGCTTCCCGACGGGAGCGTCCCTCCGGAGGATAAGGTCGAGACGGACGCGATGAGCTCCAGAGTCACCTCGGTCTAATCTAATCCTGGAATCAGAGTCTTTGTCTTTCTTTAATCCTTCAGGAGCCTCGTGGATATTAGCGTCTGTGTTCAAGGCTTTGGAATTCCATAAACATCCCTCAATGACTTCCAACTCCTCTCAGGAATTCCCTTTATTTCCAGTAAAGGCAGATGACGGTGAGGAAAAAAGAGCTCGAACTGGAGCGCTGATGAACATCTGGTTAATCCAGACGGGATTAGACTTGCTGAGATGGACTGCTGGAGACGACGCTCCCATCTGAGGTTCCTATAAGGAAACGTTGCATCATCTGTATCTAAGCGGATCCCTGCTCCGTTTCGAGGATCCGAGACGTGATCCGTGGCAGCAGATCAGCTCTGGATATGCATCATGTGATGAACGACTGCCAGCTGTTGCAGGCTGGTCCCAGCGACGACGTCATAAATCACCAGTATTCACAGCCCCCTCCAACCCCCCCGCTCCCGGGAACGTAACCCAAATGAATGCCGCTTCATTTCCGACCGTTTAAAGGGAAGCAGAGTCCTGTTGACGGAGGTGTGCTGCCAACGAGCCTCCGGTCGGATGATGAATTAAACATGAAATTTAAGAGTGCAAATACGACGTCCCGGGGGGGGGGGGGGGGGGGCGCTGTCCGGCACTAATGAACACCCTTAAAGCTTCCCAACAACAGACAAGACACCGGAACAAGTTCAGCAGACCAACAGTTGATGAAGGCTGAAGTCTGTCCAGACCACAGCGTTGCCGTGGAGACCTTTCTGCCCTGGTTGGGTCCATAATTGCAAGTTCAGTGCAGCGTTTTCAGTCTTTTTTCACACTGAAATGGAAAATAAAAAAATCTAATATTGTCTAATAACTACTTCTACGCCTCCGTATTCAGAGCCTTTACTCAGCATCTTCAGCAGCAGCTCCAGCCTCCAGTTTTTAAGTGTCCCCCTCCTGGATTTAGGGATTTTCTGATACTGCAGGATATTCTAGGCTGGTCAACAAATGTCACACACTCCTAATATGTGGGCGGAGCCTCTTCAGCTGTGATCAGGACACACTCCCTCCAACGTTGCTTCCATGAGCTTCTGGAATGTCACACTTTTATTTCCCTCCCAGATCTTGTAGTGATGATGGGAGAGTCGGACCTCTGAGCAAAGGTTCTCAGGGGGGTTGAGGTCTGGACTCTGGGGGCCCGTCCATGTGTGAAATGATGTCTCATCCCTGAACCTCTCTCACTATCTGAGCCCCAGGAATCCTGGAATTCTCATCTTGGAATATGCCCACATCATCAGGGAAGAGAATGTTGCTGAACCTGGACCTGAGGACCTGCAGCAGCCCCAGATCAGAGCTCTGCCCCCCCAGGCTGGTCCAGTAGACACCATGATGGGAGCATGGGTTCATCTGCCTCTCTTCCTACCCTGATGCCCCATCACTCTGGAACAGGGTCACTCTGGACCCATCAGACCCCGTGACCTTCTTCCATTGCTCCAGAGTCTTTATGCTCCCCAGCAGACTGAAGCCTCTTGATCAGCCTCCCTCATTACTGCTTTTCTGAAGGCTCCACAGCTCTTCAGTCCCTTCACGTTGTGCACGTGGGAATGTTCCAACTCTCACAGTCCTGAGTTCTACTGGTGCTCTTCTACCCTCTGAGCCCACCAAACCTTTGAGTGACCACTGGTCACCATCATTCAGGATGGTTTTCTGACCACATTTCTCCCTCTAAGATGATGGTTCCCCACTATCCTCCCCGTTCTGAATGGTTGGACAGTTCTTAAGCCTATTTTAGGAGTTTCTTAGATGTTTCCTCTGGTGGAGGCAGGACAATGCTGTGACTCTTCTCAAACACACCAACATCTTCTTCTCCTCCACCACCACCACAGAATGAGCCCTTAACATGATTGTTGAAGAGCTGAGCCGCGGCCGCATCAGCTGGGCTTAAATAAGGTGTTGCCAGCTGAACGCTAACGACCCATCAGTGGTGCTCCAACAGGTGTGTCTGACCCGTTTGCCTCGTTAAATCCAGGTGGCCAGACGGTGAACGTCCCTCCCCCGTCACTCTCATCGTCGTCACCTGGGCAGGAGACTCAAGCAGGTGTGGTCCATCACCATCGCCAGATGATTGTGCCTGTTAGCATCTGTGCGAGAACTTAACTTACTGTAGAGTTTTTTTAAAATAATAAACTCACTAACGTGTGGTTTCCTACACTCTGGGTCTGACCTCCAGCTGGGCAGGTCACAAGTGTGTTTCCACTAGAGGAGCAGTGGTAAAAAGTTCCCCCAACCACAATCTTGCTCTGAAAATAGTTCCAAGTCAACGGGGGACCTTCAGGTTACTCGGACGAGGGAAAGTCCTGGAAAAGAGAAGTTTAAATAAATATAAAGCCGCGGGAGGACTGTGGTGTGGGGGCCACGTCAACCCAAATTACAGCCTTTCATCATCTTATCAAGCCATAAAACATGCGGCAACTGTAAAGAGTAGCGCAAAATGCATTCAAAGAACACATCATTAAATGTGAAGACATCATACTGATTTTATTCCTTGATTTTCAGCCAAATCAGAGATGTTATTAGTTCAGGGAGCTTTCAGAGCTGTGTAATATTTAATCAGCCCTAATTTACATTCCTGCACGTGTGCACCGTTAATTCCCCAGATTTCACAGGTGATTACGAGTTTTTGGAGCCAACGTTCAGCATTAATCTGGAGCTTTGTGAGAAGATGTTTGTTTTTTACCTGTCTTGGAACAATAAACACGGAATTCTATTCCACTTTTTCCCTGCCACATTTTATTCATCAGCCATCAATAATCCATCGTGTGGCCACATTAACTCTTTAATGGCAGTAGAGTAGCAGGGTCACTGTGGGGGGGGGCACCTGTATTATGACTATATCCATCTTGTTAGGGATTGGGTTTTTACAGGACCCAAAAACACAGTGGTAAACAGTCCAAAATAGGTTTTATTAAACCAACTCAAAACAGCGGTCCTCCTGGACTGCAGGGAAGCACTCGTCTGGCCTTCCGGGGCGCACCGAGAGCTCCAGTGCGGGGCCAACACAGGAGTCAGGTTCTGCACGTTCACTAGTCCAGCAGGACGGCGTGGAGACCTCAAACATGCAGGGAAGACGCCAAAAACACTCCGACAATGATAGACAGGCGCTCCCTCCTTAAATAGGTGGCCTGATGGAAATTGCCGGTAAGCAGGAAAAAAACAACCCAGAACCCTGGACCCCAACATTACCTCCCCCTCAACGGAGGCCTCCTGGCCACCTACCAGGCTTATCCGGGTGGGAGCGGTAAAGGTCACGGAGGTCGTTGTCCAGGATGAAATGGCGGGGGACCCACGATCGCGCCGCCGGACCGTACCACTACCAGTCGACCAGGAACTGGAACTCTCGTCCCCATTGACGGACGTCCAGGATGCTCCCGACTCTGATGGCAGGCCCCCCATTCACAACACGGGGGGGAGGCGGGGGCTCGGACGGAGGGACCAGATCCGACTCAGTGACCGGCTTCACCAGGAACGGGAGGTCCTTCGTGGACAGCCAGACCTTCTGGCCCGGCTGATAGGAAGGCAGTTGGACTGCGAGGACGCAGAACCGGATGGAGTAGTCCGCGACGGAGCTGGAACCCTGGAGACAGGATCTGGGAGGCCGCCTCACCACTCTAGACCGGGTGGTCAAACGCCCGCTTGAATTCAGCCGTGAAGGCCGGAAAACTGGAAGAAGCGGGTGTCTGGTTCTCCAGGACTGCCGTGGCCCATTGTGCCGCTCTCCCGGAGAGAAGATTCACGACGAAGGCGATCTTCGCCCTGTTGCTGGGGTAGGTGAGGGGCTGGAGGTCGAAAACTAGGGAGCACTGAAGAAAAAACTTGCACACAAGCCAGCCTCACCAGAATACTGCTCCGGTATGGGTACGTGGGGCTCCCGTGGTGCAGCGGCAGCCGGCTGCGGAACGACTCTCGGTGCCTCCGCAGGTGGCAGTGACCTGCTCCGTCCGTCCAGAAGTGAGCAGGTCCATTGGCGTTGGCTGGTGTAGAGGGTCCGTGAGGAGCTGGTCGTGCTGACCCAGCAGCCTCCCCTGAGCCTCCAACGTACTGCGTTTTGGTCCGTCGGGTCCGTACTGGTCGGAGTGTTCTGTTAGGGAAAGCAGGCGAGAACGCAGTGGTAAAAAGTCCAAAATAGGTTTTATTAAAGCAGCTCAAAACAGCGGTCCTCCTGGACTGCAGGAAGCACTCGTCTGGTCTTCCGGGGCGCACCGCGGCGCCAACACGGGAGTCGGGTTCTGCACGTTCACTAGTCCAGAAGGTCGGCGTGGAGACCTCAAACGTGCAGGGAAGACACCAAAAGCAAGATACCCTCCTTAAATAGGCGGCCTGATGGAAATTGCCGACAGGTGCGCCTGGACCCCAACACATCTGAGCTTTACACTCGTGTGACAGGACAAAAAGTAGAACTGAGCGATTCACAGAGGTAGAAGGTCGTTACTGACAATCATAACTTCATTACTAGCAGTTACACCTGTCACCCCCCCCCCCCCCCCAGCATGAAGAGCTGCTCTGGGATCCATCATATCCAGGCCCAATGGGAACCCAACACTAGCTTAGCAGCGTTCTGCCACATCGGTTTAGAACTTTTAAAGAGGGAGCGCAATCCTGCCTGAGTCTGCAGATGGAGCTTCAAATCAGAGGAAGTCTTAAGAGGAAAGGTCTCTGCTGCACTCTCGGCATCTCCAAAGAGCAGTTTTAGTGTTTGATTTGATCAAACCCTCAAAGGTCAGCTCACTGAAGAGGGCCCGCTTTCAATGAGCGTCTGCTGAGAGATTTGCCGATACGAAAGGAGCAGGAAAGTAAAATCCTGTAGAGACGCCACAGGATGAAATTCCATGAATGAACTCTTCTAGAAGTGGAGCCGGAGAGGTTAAAGCTGAGCAGAACCGCGCACCCCCTCGCTCCCCGCCTGCCTTCTGTCGTCCACTCTCCTCGCTGTGATTTCTGTCAGGACCTCGGTCGATTTTGGCTTGGCCCCTCTCAAAGACGCACCTCCGGGGGCTGTGCAGCCCCAGGCCAGAGCACTCGCGGCTTAAGAGGCAGGCGCAGCGCCGCCACGTCCTTCTGCTGGCAGGATGAGAGGACGGTGTCACTGTCAGCAGCAGGAGAGGGACCCGTGGATGTTAGCAACATGCTAAAAGGCTACACCGATGCAGCCAGGCGCTGCTTTACCCCCCCGGCGTGCTCGTACCATCAGCGCGTTGTGCCTTTCCCCATCAGGTGCTAAACGAGCAGGCGTGACAGTAAAAACGCAGCGTTCCCACCACACGTTCTGCACTTTAGGGGGAAGCAATCACGCGCTGCACCCTCTCCACCATTTAGCCAGTTTTTTTTAATCATTTTTATGTAAATCCGCGGCTTTATAGCCCCCAGATTTACAGCGAGGAAGGCATCCTTCTTTACAAAAGTTTTGATTAGCCAAATATTCCCATCCCTGGCAGTAAAACAGAGAAATAAAGAGCTACAGGAATCAGGGTCTCTCCTCTTTGAGTTATGACACCGTGACAGTTTACGTCCATTGATTTAAAATATTTATGCACACCTCAACGTTCCACTCTATACAGGGTGTCCATATGCTGGGACGGGATAGAGCCCTACTGGGACCCTAAACGGGATAAGTTGGAATATAATATTGATGGATGAGTGGTTGCCAGGGAGCTTCCCTGAGGAGAACATATATATATGTTATAGGAATGACAGGCAATCTGTTCTTACCGGTGCGGAGGGAGCAGGTGAAATCGAGGGGGGGGGGGCGGCATAAAAACATCTACAGAGTGTTTTTATCACCAGCTACAACTTACTCATCTCTTCGCTGCGTGCACGGTGCATCACCCTCCCCTCACACCAGGCGGTCCAATGGACTCGGTACGGTTCCAAGCAAAGCCAGGAAAAAAACGGAGTTCTGGCCTTCACGGGGAGTCCAAAGCAGGCTTTACGAGACATACTGGAACCACGAATAGGGAGTGAGTGGCGGCAGAAAGGCAGCAAAAGCCTCCTATTTTTGGAGACAATAACTCGGCGGTGGCGGGGAGCAGCGTGGCGACGTGTGCTGGACCACGGGGAACCCCGGCCCTTCGGCCTCCCCGCGTGGATCCATCTGTTGGCTGGTTGGACCAGGAAACAACAAACTGCACAACAGAGAAGGAAGCTGTCTCCGTGACAAGAGCACCCCATAAATTACATCAGGGAGCAATAACACAATTAATTCCGCGACAACACCACCCTGAAGTGAGGCGAGATGTATCATAGCGGGAAATCTGGTGGAAGGAAAAACGAGAGCAGCAATTGGAGGGAGCGTTACAGCCGGTGTAGCTAACAAGCAGGCAGCACCTGGAGGCTCGTAGCGCTGTGGGGGCCTTCATGGACGCCTCTCTGGGTTGTGCGACGCCATTTGCCTTCGCTAACAGGCTCCCAGACTTCTTTAGATGTAAAAGGCTGCACCGATTTGAGGGAAAAGAACAATTTGCCATCGTTGGAGATGTTTTAATTTCCCAGGAGGTCCAGCTCTGCTTGGATTCTGTTATTTAGCCTCGTGTTTTTGCGTACGAGTGTCGTTAAACTGCGGTTTGTCGTGGCCGCAACTGCTGCAGGACACCTGAGCCGTGTGTGTGGGGGACGCGCAGGTACGGACGCCTGAAACTCGCGGCGTTGGCGGCTGGGGGACAGTCGGCGACGTTGGAGTGACTGAGGGAGCCAAACATCCTCATTAAACTCCGCGTCTCAGGCTGCAAGGCGAGGACAGACCCTTTGATTTGGTACCAGAGTCCATTGGCAGCCCAACCCCCCCCCCCCCCCCCCCCCAGCTGTGATTAATGCTGGAGGAGCAAAGACTTCCTACCGCCTTTTTGATCACATCATTTCTGTCAGCGTGTCCTGAAATATAAATAAATCAATAAAACGCAGGATGGAAATAGAAAAGGCAACGCCGGCAGCACGATTACGCAACAATGGAAATGAAAGGCGGAGACCAAACCCCTCCAGGCAGCACTACATCTTCTCTGGTCCACAATCGCTACGGAAACGTCAGTTCCAGTCAGCGCAACAAGAGTCCCACTATTTTTACCCACGCAGGAAACATTTAGCTAGTGTTCTTAACCACTTTATTCCACTCAGTGTCTCAACAGAGTGAAGGAAATCCACCATGAAGAGCATGAAAGTGCAGAGAAATCTGTGGTCAAGATGCATTTCTAGGAGGGCAGGAAGCTACAAATCCAGACTTTTGAATCCTGCATATAAAAAGGCTGAAAATGCAGCTTTTTTCACCAGCTGAGGTTGAAACTAAAACTTTATTACCTGTTGGTGACCTGTAAACTGTCAGTCGATTCCTGAAAGCGTCCATTAACCACATGACACCAGGTCCACCAGGTTCTTCGCTGCTTTCATGCCTGCCGGAAGCGTGTGGAAGTCCTCGCCCTGGCCGAACGCTCTGCCGGCTTGATAATGCAGGAAAACGATCAGTCCGTCGTTTCAGGCTGGTTCAGCCTGGAAAGCAAATAAGGGAAATTATTACAGAGTGTTAACCCTGGAGGAGTAATGGCACCTGAGCGGGGCCTCGCAGCTTCAAAGCTCTGCGGCGCTAACGCCTATCGTTACTTCTTTGGGTTCATATTTGCGGGCCTTGTTTGTAAATGAGCCCTGGTGGTGGGAAATGGCACCTTTTAACTGCTGCTCTGGACCAAATGCGGGGGGGGGGGGTTTACATTTTGTTTGTTTCATCTTTGTTGTTTCGGAGGCTTTTATTGGCTTTATATTCAGTGATGAGCCACTTTGGTAGCGACGTACAGGAAGACTTCATCAGTGTAACGGGCCAAATCAGACTCATTTCAGTCCGTCTTGCACCATCTGCAGGAGCCCCCCCCTCCATATGAGCCTGGCCCTGCTCACGGTTCCTTCCTGTTGCTTGATCCTTTCATCACAGTGTTTATTTGTGCCGCTGACCAGGATGCGGCTTTATTATACCCCGAGATGACCACAGGCCACGCCTTTAGCTCAAACTCCTCACGCTAGCAGCTAAACAGACTACATACATTTTTCCTCCTTGCATCCAGCTTTTATCACCTGAATATTGAGTTAGCATATTGAATTATGCTAACTGGAGAGCACTAATGTGGACCTCCTCAGAGCCACTTAGGCAGGTTTACGCAAGTGGTCGAGACTGTCCATCACAAAGAATGTAACGTTGTGTTTAAAGAACCATAAATCTGACTGATAACGTGTCAGTGAAGTCCAAACAAATGAGGATTTTAATCCCTGCAGCCTTTTAATGGGTCACTTCAACATGCGCTGATTTTAGCTGTTATATGGGGGGTTAATGTTTAGGCTACAGATTACATTCACACAGGCCCATAAACATGTGAGAGGAGGAGGAGGAGGAGGAGGAGGAGGAGGAGGAGGAGGAAGATGAAGAGCAGGGGAGGTCTGTCTGTCTGCGTGTCTGTGGCTTTTGGAAAATGATTTTTGGGCTGAAAACGGAGAGAACATTCAGCCAATGTTGTCATCTGGGCTAATGTTTCAGCTTATTAGCTCTGGATGATTCGAGTAATTGGGCGCTGACTCCCCCGTTCACATGTGGTTTGTATGACCCCCCTTCTGTGCCTGCTCTGAATCAGGGCACCGCCACGTTAGCTTTGCCTCTGCGCTGAATTATCTTACCACGGCCTTGTTTTGGTATTCGCGCAGCGTTTACGTGGTTTTTAATACATTATGTACATTATTGTATTTCGCTCTGGGGGATTTGATTAAACAAGTGCTGAAGTGCTGCACAAATCTTGACACACACTTGGCAGGTGGGTGCTACGTGCTGCATATGCTAAGTGCTGCGTATGCTAATCTCCCCTCCCCTCTGAAATAAGGCGCGAAGGCCAAACATGAACAAGCGTCGGAACCTGGGACATTCTGTCACTCCACTGCCACCGCTGACTAAAACAGGTTCCTCCTGAGTTCTTCCCACTCTTTTTTTTGATCGTTTCGGAGGGTTTTATCGTAATAAGGCGAGTATCTGTCGTTATAAAGCGTGAAAAGAATCACCAGCTTCTCCCTCCCTCGTGGAATCACAAAGCAGCAGATGAAAATATCATATCGAAAGTGTGAAAATAGATTTTATACATTTTTTTTTATTTGATTAAGAACCGTCCCGAGGGAGCCGTGCAGCTCGTCGCTGCCCACCATTAAACGGGCGAGCACTGGGAGGATCAAAAGAGCTGGAATGAGAGCGCATTTCCTGGAATAGTTATCATCCTCCTCGAACGCTCACATCGCTCCACACGTGGGGATATTAGTCAGACAGCTGCACCATCTCTTTGTTATTTCGCTTTGTTATTCACTGGTTCCTTAATCACGGTTACCTCAAGGACGTTCTCTTGGAAGGACAGACTTTACTGGATGGTTAAGGTGGAGAACAAAATCCTTTTTTTTTTTTTTGTTCTGCGCTTTGGCCGGGGATGCACAAGGCGCTCGCCAAAACAATAAAAGCTCAGATGTGCATGAATGCATTCAAAGGAAATACAATCAGAGTGGGCAGATGCAGGAAACAAGGACATGAATCAGTCCAAATACCCGCTAATCCTGCCGCAGGAGTCCGCTTGGCACTGCTGGTTCGCGCCTGAGCGAGGATGTGGGAACGCAGCATCCAGGGCGCGATGCCCCGCAGCCAAGGCGAGGGGGAAGGGGTGGGGGGGCGCTAGCTGCAAGTGTTCCGCTAACACTTGGCCCCCTGGATAGCTTTGATAGACTGGAACAGATGACTGAAGTGTGCAGAGCCTGGTGTGGGCTTCTGTCCCTTTTCCACTCATGGGCCGGTCCAGGCGACTCCAAATTGACCAAAGTGTGAAGGACTGTTTGTCCCTGCATGTTGGCCCAGCCAGGAGCTGTGGACATGTCCAGGCTGTGACCCTCACATCTCACCCAGTGACGGCTGAAACAGACTCAGTAAGAGACACAAAAAAGCTGTTTTATAGAGTTCCTCAGAGCTGCATCAGTGGTTGGTCTGAATCTCTGTCCACACACAGCATCTTTGGGGTCTGGGTTGGGCATGGTTGGCATCTTTGGGGGCTTGATTGGGCATGGTTGGCATCTTTGGGGTCTGGGTTGGGCATAGTTGGCATCTTTGGGGGCTTGGTTGGGCATGGTTGGCATCTTTGGGGTCTGGGTTGGGCATGGTTGGCATCTTTGGCATCTTTGGGGGCTTGGTTGGCATCTTTGGGGGCTTGGTTGGGCATGGTTGGCATCTTTGGGGGCTTGGTTGGCATCTTGGGGGCTTGGTTGGGCAAGGTTGGCATCTTTGGGGGCTTGGTTGGCATCTTTGGTGTCTGGGTTAGCATCTTTGAGGGCTTGGTTGGGCATGGTTAGCATCTTTGGGGGCTCGGTTGGCATCTTTGGGGCCTTGGTTGGCATCTTTGGGGGCTTGGTCACCTCCGACCAAGGCTCCTCTCCCCAACTGTCCAGTTCATTCAGACATCCGGCTGTGGGAATTGTCCGGTCCAGCTCTGTGTCTCGGTTCTTTGGACCTCATGGATCCCATTTTTGCTCCGATATGCTCTACGAGCTGTCTTATCTAGAAGGTGTGCCTTACAAATCAGGCCCGGTCCATTTAACATGACACAGCCGACCACTGATGAAGATGTAGAACCATCTCAAAGCTGAACAGAACCTCAGTGACCTATATGAGTTCTGGGTTTCTACCCTCCTCCTGAGGTGCAGATTGGTGTGGAAAACAGGAATTTTTGGATTTTGACATGAGGCTTCACCATAAACAGTAGAACATTTTGTGGGTGTGAATACTTTGCCTGCCTGCTGTTCTGAGCACGGCAGGGTTGATTGGAGGCCCTTGGTACGAGTGTGTGACTGGAGTGTTTGTCCTCTGATAGAGCAGCGACCTGGAGCCTGCTGGGACAGAACCCAGCCTGCTGGCTCTGATTAGAAAGGAGGGATGAACGAGTAGAAAAGTTCTTTCGAATGCATAGGTGGCTCGACAAATCGGAGGGGAATTTCTGAAAAATTCCAAGTTTTATGTCACAATTTGGTAGGTAGAGAATAACCAGAGGTAGAACGCAGCCATAAACCCGCTTCCACGGCTGCTTTTATCTGGAAAATAGAGGGAGAGGGAAACGTGACCGCTGACAGTTCTGCTGCATTAACAATAAATCAGGAGGAAGTTGAAATGAATTCTGAGTGTCGCACTTTTCCCACAAGTGCTCCGAAAATCTTCGTGTAATTTCCTGTGAGATCCTAAAATAACGCTGAGTCGAGTGTAGCTCTGGCTGCAGCCCGACTGTGTGAATTACACAAGCGATGCTCCCTTTTTATCATTTCCCAGCTCACAGAACAGCGAGAACCTCCACAAAACCAGCTCACACTTGGATCTACTGGAAATATACCAGAGTCTCCATGAAACCTGAGATTATGGAGACGGATAAACCAGTAAAATACTGCAGCAGCACCTCGGATGGAAGAACGCTGGTGTCGTCGAGAGGATGAGACCTAAAAGATGGTCATGGCTCATTAAATAGCAGCACAACTATCTGGTCATTATCAGAGGTTGAGTGATCAGATTAGTGAGGATGCATCATGTGGAGCTTGATTATGGGAAATTGGATTAATTACTCCTTAGTACTGTCTTCCTGTATGTTTAATCTGATTAACTTTGTTCTCGTACATATGCACATGTGTAAAAATCAAAGGAAATGTTTACGCTACGCTACTCCACTATAAAGAGCCTAGTTTTTGCCACCTGGTGCTACTTTTGTTGTTTTGAAACCTTCCTCGCCGTACTGGCGGATGAATACGCCCAGAGGCAGCTGGATCGGTCCTGCCTCGTAGGGGGAATGTGACCAAGCGCGAGGAGAGTAGCTGCTGTCAATGGAAACGACCGTGAGCTGAAGGCAACAATCATGGCAGTGATCCAGTAACTGGACTGAATCCTGAGGACCAGCTTTTGTAGCCTTGTGTCAGATTTGATGTTTACAATAATGTGATTACTCCTGTTGCTCTGAGGCTTGTGGTCAGCGAGTAGCGCCGTTGACATGGCATAAATAAACCCTCTTGACCCTCAGATGGGAACATTATGTAAATTATGAAGTCACACTGGTGTGTTCTTGTGCCTGGACCACCCTTGGGACACAGTAGTCAAAGCTCCCCAACAGGTTCGCCCTCGCAGGCACCAGTTGGCATCTTTACATTCCTATGAGGAAAAACAGTGTTTTCCCTCCCACCTCGTTGTCACCAGCGTTTCCCAGCATTCTCCTCTGTCGAGACTCCATAGAACAGAGCTACCGTAGGTAGCCGCCTCCTCCTCCTCCCCGTCCTCCCAGGCATTTACTCGCGGTGGCACCCGGTCATCATGGCAACGGTGAAGTCTCTGGCAGGGCCGAGCCGGTCCAGACTGGTCCAAGCTGGCGTCTGCTGGAAGCCGCGGCGCTGTTTAATTAGGCTCGTCCTGCTGAGCTGCTGCTGTTTATTTCCCCTGTGACAGTCTGAGCTGATCTCCACGCGGCAGCCAGAGACGGAGACTGAGGGACAATTATTATGCACATCCATCCACGCAGAAGGACCTCGGCTCTGTCAGAGCTCCACACGCACATTTCCCTTCTGCTGTATATTTTCTCCCCATTTCATTCCGCGCACACGTCCATGGTGGAGTGAGACTGTAGGCTGTGAGAGGGCCCAGCGCGGTGATCTCCCGGTCTTAGTCTGAACTCTGGCTTTATTACTCGAAAGGTGCGCCGGCTCAGAAGCCGAGCCGACCGAGGCCGTGCTTGATATTTGCTTTCTGCCATCAAATATCAAATGAATTCGGTTGTGCGCACTAGAGGGCGAATTCTGCTTTTAAACATGTGGCCACTCAGCTCTCACGCTGAAGGGCACTGACAGTCGCATGTCTGTGCCATAAATGTGTCCTTGCTGCTAACTTTCACATGGAAAAAAGGCTAACCAATAGCCAGGCTCCATCTGAAAGGCCGTGAGCACTGACAAGGACTCAATTCTACGAACTGACTGAACTGCAGACGAAGGTCGAACTTCTTGTACATTTTGGCACCACAAAACTGCGATAGTCCCCTCAGTTGTGCTAAAATGGATCTTGTACAAAAGAGAAACCAGCATGGAGTCCTTCATGGAAGCAGCGGTCACCGTGAACAACTGAAGTTAGATTGTTATTGGGAAGAATCCAAAAAGAGGAGGATAACTAACAGCGTGTGTGTGTGTGTGAATTCCCATGACTGAGTTGTCATTTCTTGACAAACACTGTTCTTTTTCAATCTTACCTTCTATTTAGCCAACGTTGTTCAGCTGCTGTTTAGAATCCCTCACATAAATGCGAGTGTCATCAGCGTATTGGAGGCGCCGAATCTGTGAAGTGTGATGCAGAGGAAGTGATTATTTTCACCTTTTTAATGCGTCTCTCTGACACTTCGGGGTGGTAACAGAAATACATTTCCTTGAAACAGAAACCCACAGCGCTCCAGTCTGTGATACTGAGCTCCGCTATCTCTGTTGTTAAAGCGGCTACATGTCATACGGGGGAAAGGCCAGGAGATACGTCTCCCTGGAACAAAGATCAATTTTAGAAAGGAGGAAAAAGGAATCGCCCTGACAGGAGCTTCACGGTATTCCTGTGGGGCAGAAACTCTTTTTCTCACATTAGCTGGTTAATTTAAGTGCAGTTCCAGGAAAGAGGTGAGTTACTGTACCCGTCTGCCGGGTCTCTACGCGACAGGAAGAAGCAGCAGGTCAGCACAAAATGGAGGCAGAGATGGATGGATCGTCTGGACCCTCTCTTCTTGCGTGCACTTTAAGCTGCTTAGCTAAACAAATCTCCTCCATGCTCCCCTCACTTGCTTCCATCCTGTTTTTCTTCCCTTGCCATGTTTCAGCGGCTGCAAATTGAGAACAATGTGAACACATGGCATCTTAGAAATCACTCTGACTACTCCTGTGCCTAAAAAACTGTGAAAGTAGGACTGGCAGAACTGCCACAGGACCCTGCCAGGTCCTTTATTGGTTTCACACACACAAACACACACACACACAGTCTCATATTTCTATCGTTGTGACTCTTAATAGATGTAATACGTTACACAGCTGCCTCCCCTGACCATCATGACTGACCTCATGACCTAAGCGCAGCTCCAACCTCCACCTTAAAGCCAAGTCTCAACCCTCAACGACATTTAAAGTTTTGGGGAGCGGCCAAAACGGACCCACATAGCAAAAACGTGCTCACTTTGCTAGTAGCCTGAGTATTTTGGTACTCAAGATGAAGCAAATACAAGGACACACACACACACACACTGTTTTTAAACATGAACATGTGCCAATTTAACCCTTTTACTTGTGTGAAACCTCAGCCTTGATTATGTGGTACGACTACGCAGGTAGTTTTTACATTTACATCAACATAAAGAGCGCATGAAGTCATTTCACAGGTCTGGTATAAAGAATTACATTTAATGGTTCGGATATTACTCCTGTGGGCGGCCAGATTAGAGTCGAATGTATAACTTGATAAATGGAAAAATGATTCCTTGTTGGGCTCCACATATGTAAAAGAATAATTCATGAGGCAGCTTCTTTAGAGATTATAATTCGAGGTCACATGATGTCATTGTGTCTGGGTGATAAAGCGACTGAAAGCACCAAAAGAAGAAGAAAAAAAATCCATGAAAGGAATTCTTTTGAAATGTTCAGATCAGTCGTGTATAAAGTGTAATGAGGGACCTCTTCGTCACCGCCACCCGTGATAGACGTCGGCCTGGAAACCGGGAGACTAACGGAGATAACTCACCCAGATCCGAAGAAACGCCTGTGAAATGAAGCAGCCGGGGGATATTTATGGCGGTAATGTGTTTAGGAGGAGCTCGTTTATCTGGTGCGTATCCATGACCGAAGAGGACGCGGATTAGCCGCGGAGTCGGCGCGACCTTTGCTGCTGTCGCCTCGTCTGGGCATCGTCACGTCTGTTGAGACTTTGGTGTTTGGTGTGAGCGCCTGAAGGATGGACCCTGGCAGCCGAGGAGGGGCAGAGTGTTCCGTGACTAACCGTCGGAAGATCGGGCTAGTGTTGGCGCTCCCGGCTTTTCCATCATTTCATAAGAGGAATTTTCAGAATGCAAATGGAATAAGAAATTTGTTTGCTTCAAAGTGAGAACAAGAGGGTGAGAGTTGTGTACATACGGTGTTCCGCTCTGTGATCCCACCGGAGCTGGGGATGGGGATGGGGATGGGGATGGAGCTGGAGCTGGAGCTGGGGATGGGGATGGGGATGGGGAGGGGATGGAGCTGGAGCTGGGGATGGGGATGGGGATGGGGATGGGGATGGAGCTGGAGCTGGGGCTGGGGATGGGGATGGGGATGGGGATGGGGATGGGGATGGAGCTGGAGCTGGAGCTGGGGATGGGGATGGGGATGGAGCTGGGATGGGGATGGGGATGGGGATGGGGATGGAGCTGGGGATGGGGATGGGGATGGGGATGGGATGGGGATGAGCTGGAGCTGGGGATGGGGAAATGGGGATGGGGATGGGGATGGGGATGGGGCTGGGTATGGATGGGGATGGGTGGGGGATGGGGATGGGGCTGGGGATGGGGGGGGGGGGGGGGGATTGGGGAGGGATGGGATGGGGATGGAGCTGGGGATGGGGATGGGGATGGGGATGGGGATGGGGATGGGGATGGAGCTGAGCTGGAGCTGGGGATGGGGATGGGGATGGAGCTGGGGATGGGGATGGGGATGGGGATGGAGCTGGGATGGGGATGGGGATGGGGATGGGGATGGAGCTGGAGCTGGGGATGGGGATGGGGATGGGGATGGGGCTTGGGGCTGGGGATGGGGATGGGGATGGGGATGGGGATGGAGCTGGAGCTGGGGCTGGGGATGGGGATGGGGATGGGATGGGGATGGGGATGGGGATGGAGCTGGAGCTGGGGCTGGGGATGGGATGGGGATGGGGATGGGGATGGAGCTGGAGATGGAGCTGGAGCTGGGGCTGGGGATGGGGATGGAGCTGGAGCTGGGGATGGGGATGGGATGGGGCTGGGGATGGGGATGGGGATGGGGATGGAGCTGGAGCTGGAGCTGGGGATGGGGATGGGGATGGGGCTGGGGATGGGGATGGGGATGGGGATGGAGCTGGAGCTGGAGCTGGAGCTGGAGCTGGGGCTGGGGATGGGGATGGGGATGGAGCTGGAGCTGGAGCTGGGGCTGGGGATGGGGATGGGGATGGGGATGGGGGCTGGGGATGGGGATGGGGATGGAGCTGGAGCTGGGGCTGGGGCTGGGGATGGGGATGGGGATGGGGCTGGGGCTGGGGCTGGGGATGGGATGGGGATGGGGGGGCTGGGGATGGGGATGGGGATGGGGATGGGGGGGATGGAGCTGGAGCTGGAGCTGGGGCTGGAGCTGGAGCTGGGGATGGGATGGGGATGGGGATGGAGCTGGGGCTGGGGCTGGGGATGGGATGGGGCTGGGGCTGGGGATGGGGATGGGGATGGGGATGGGGATGGAGCTGGAGCTGGAGCTGGGGCTGGAGCTGGAGCTGGGGATGGGGATGGGGATGGG
Source organism: Takifugu flavidus (assembly GCF_003711565.1). Classification (NCBI taxonomy): domain Eukaryota; kingdom Metazoa; phylum Chordata; class Actinopteri; order Tetraodontiformes; family Tetraodontidae; genus Takifugu; species Takifugu flavidus. The sequence goes on along the minus strand of NC_079534.1, from coordinate 14,290,759 downwards.
GATGGAGCTGGGGCTGGGGCTGGGGATGGAGCTGGAGCTGGAGCTGGGGATGGGGATGGGGATGGAGCTGGGGCTGGGGCTGGGGATGGGGATGGGGATGGGGATGGGGATGGGGATCGGGATGGGGATGGGGATGGAGCTGGAGCTGGGGATGGGGATGGGGATGGAGCTGGGGATGGGGATGGGGATGGGGATGGGGATGGAGCTGGAGCTGGAGCTGGAGCTGGGGATGGGGATGGGGATGGGGATGGGGATGGAGCTGGAGCTGGAGCTGGAGCTGGAGCTGGGGATGGGGATGGGGATGGGGATGGAGCTGGGGCTGGGGCTGGGGATGGGGATGGGGATGGGGATGGGATGGGGATCGGATGGGGATGGGGATGGAGCTGGAGCTGGGGATGGGGATGGGGATGGAGCTGGGGATGGGGATGGGGATGGGGATGGGGATGGAGCTGGAGCTGGAGCTGGAGCTGGAGCTGGAGCTGGAGCTGGAGCTGGGGCTGGGGCTGGGGATGGGGATGGGGATGGAGCTGGAGCTGGGGCTGGAGCTGGGGATGGGGATGGGGATGGGGATGGAGCTGGAGCTGGAGCTGGAGCTGGAGCTGGAGCTGGGGCTGGGGATGGGGATGGGATGGGGATGGAGCTGGAGCTGGAGCTGGGGCGGGGATGGGATGGGGATGGGGATGGAGCTGGAGCTGGAGCTGGGGATGGGGATGGGGATGGGGATGGGGATGGAGCTGGAGCTGGAGCTGGGGCTGGGGATGGGGATGGGGATGGGGATGGAGCTGGAGCTGGGGCTGGGGATGGGGATGGGGATGGGGATGGAGCTGGAGCTGGAGCTGGGGCTGGGGATGGGGATGGGGATGGGGATGGGGATGGGGATGGGGATGGAGCTGGGGATGGGGATGGGGATGGGGATGGGGATGGGGATGGGGATGGAGCTGGAGCTGGGGCTGGGGATGGGGATGGGGATGGGGATGGAGCTGGAGCTGAGCTGGGGATGGGGATGGGGATGGGGATGGGGATGGGGATGGAGCTGGAGCTGGAGCTGGAGCTGGAGCTGGGGATGGGATGGGGATGGGGATGGGGATGGGGATGGAGCTGGAGCTGGAGCTGGGGATGGGGATGGGGGATGGGTGATGGGGATGGGGATGGGGATGGAGCTGGGGATGGGGATGGGGATGGGGATGGGGATGGAGCGGAGCTGGAGCTGGAGCTGGAGCTGAGCTGGAGCTGGAGTGGGGATGGGGATGGGGATGGGGATGGGGATGGAGCTGGAGCTGGAGCTGGGGATGGGGATGGGGATGGAGCTGGGGCTGGAGCTGGGGATGGGGATGGGGATGGAGCTGGGGCTGGGGCTGGGGCTGGAGCTGGAGCTGGGGATGGAGCTGGAGCTGGAGCTGGAGCTGGAGCTGGGGATGGGGATGGGGATGGGGGGGATGGGGATGGAGCTGGGGATGGGGATGGGGATGGGGATGGGGATGGGGATGGAGCTGGAGCTGGGGATGGGGATGGGGATGGGGATGGGGATGGAGCTGGAGCTGGAGCTGGGGATGGGGATGGGGATGGGGATGGGGATGGAGCTGGAGCTGGAGCTGGGGATGGGGATGGGGATGGGGATGGGGATGGAGCTGGAGCTGGAGCTGGGGATGGGGATGGGGATGGGGATGGGGATGGAGCTGGAGCTGGAGCTGGGGATGGGATGGGGATGGGGATGGAGCTGGAGCTGGGGATGGGGATGGGGATGGGGATGGGGATGGGGCTGGGGCTGGGGCTGGGGATGAGGATGGGGATGGGGCTGGGGCTGGAGCTGGGGATGGGGATGGGGATGGGGATGGGGCTGGGGCTGGGGCTGGGGCTGGGGATGGGGATGGGGATGGGGATGGGGCTGGGGCTGGAGCTGGGGATGGGATGGGGATGGAGCTGGAGCTGGGGATGGGGCTGGGGATGGGGCAACGTGACTCCGTCCCTGCGTCACGGGTCGGATACATACCATTAATCACAACTATTACACTTGTGTCAACTAATGGTTTTATTGCATGTTGTATTTACAGCAACGTGGGACACGGTAATTAAACATTAACCTTTCTTCCTTCATTACCTGAGGTGCGACTTCGGGCAGCGACCGGTACGCCGTAAATCACGCCGGCGGCTCACAGCTTTCATTTGGATTCCTATTTTCCCCGTTGCCTCCTTCAGGATTATTAGCATAATTCTCTCCTGTGATGAGCAGCGGCCCTGACGCGGCACAAGTACCGAACGGCACCATTAGACGGATGATTGGAGGGGGGCGACTCCCGTGTCGGGTCTGCCGGTGGCACATGGTGATTAGGGCAAGTGTAAACAGACGAGGCCGTCGCCACGTTAGCAGGTTTGAATGATGCGTTCCACTTTCGGGGGTGATGTCATCTCTTCCTGCTTCCCACAGCTTCAGAAAAGTTTTGGGAAGTCGAAACCCACCGGAGAGCGGCTACATCCAGCAGCGCTCGGGAAGAGATTAGATTAATAACGTCCTTCGTCTATCTGAGGTCCGACTTCAGACCGGGCCGAGGATTATGTCTTCTGTGTGCGCTTACAGATATCAGCCTCGACTCGGCTGCTTCTGGGTCACCTCTCCGGCGAGGTTCTGAGCGAGCGCACAGCCGAAACGCAGCTCTGGGACGATGCGCCGTGTCCCACTTTCCTTCCTCCAAATATTCCCGGCAACATCTCTGCACCCACTCCTCTCTGATCCTCCCACTCCTGCGTTCAGGAGACGGGAATCTAAAGTATCCAGCCTGTCACAATGGCCCAGATCCATCACCGCGGGGCCACGGAGGCTCCCGGCGTGCATCCATTAACGCTATCTGTGGAAGAGCCTCACAAAGGGGCATCGTGAAGAGGGTCACCGGTGCGTGGGCCCCATCCGTCGTAAATCTGACGCAATCCAGAGCCGCGCCGCCTCCGCACTCGGCTAATGGCGCTCTAATCGCTCCTACCGCGTCCTGGGTGGGACGGAATGTTGGGCGCAGGAGTGTGGTTGGGGGAGGGGGCCACAGGGGGAACGAGGTGTACAAAGCATTATTCATTCGCTTCCCAGCTCGGGGAGAAACGAGCCCGAACTAATCACTGATACGTTTCTAAAGACGGGAATTAGCTAGCTTCCCGGTGACGCCGGGATCCACGTGGACGCCGGACCTCCCTTCCCAGGCTGGAGCTCATCATTGAAGCGGGTCGGCGCCCCGTCACCTCGGCCCTCACCTGATGGGAAACACCTGCTTTACCGGGATCTGGATTATTGATTGGAGAACGTTGATCTATCGGAATTTAATAACAACGTTAAAGTTCGGGGAGCTAATTAAACGTCCCTCACCAACCGTGAAGAAGGCTGTGTGAAACCTGGCGTGCGCTCCAGAGACGTGTCCACATGTATTTCCCCCAGCAGCGTTCCCGCGCAGGTGCCAGCGTCCCGCTTATTTGCCTGCAGGTTCCTGCGAATGTCTAATTCCCCATGGGCTGTGAACGCATCATCTAAACTGGGTTATTTTCTTTCACACCCGGCGTGCACGATCTGTCCCCGGCAGATTCCCGCTCCACATATGGCTTCATAGTCAGGAGGCCGTGGGTGTCCTCTCAAGAAGACACCCCCCCCCCCTTCTATTTTGTATCATCCTGCACATACACACCACACACACACACACACACACGTTCAGGTTTCCCTGCTCTTCACCAGTCCTGGCAGCCACGGCTGGATCAGCAGCACAGAAGGGAAACGCGTCCACCTTAATGCCGTCCCAGGTTCCGGAGAGATGCGTCGTCGTGCTGCCAAAAAAAAAAGGAGGGTTCCTCTGAAGGGCCCCCAGCGGTCCTCCTGCCTTCACACGGTGAATGATCAAACCTCACAGGAAGCTTGGAGTCAAGTGTTCTGAAGACAATGGATTCATTTCCTGCCAGACGCTGCAGGATTACTGGTGGAATGCAGCCCAGTCGTATTCTCACATCAATTACACCATTTAGATAATAGAGCGGAGCTTGATGTCCAATCAGTGTTACCATGAGTGCTGAGCCTCAGATATGCTGTAGCTACTGTAGCTAGTATAGCTACTGTATAGCTACTGTATAGCTACTGTAGCTAGCATAGCTACTGTATAGCTACTGTAGCTAGTATAGCTCTCACACAGCAGCAAGAAACACTCCCAATTTCTGGTGATCCACTGGTTTTACTGGAGTGTAACTATGATCAGTAGGTTTGCTAACTGAGAGGCTGGTTTTGGTTCCCTGGTGGGTTTGTTGCCTTTGATTTGCAGTAGCAGACGTGCGAATGTGCGATTTTGAGCCGGTTTATAAAACAGCAGGAAAAGAGTCCAACGAGCAGAGGAGCAAATCAAAGATGGTCCAGTTTCAGTCACCAGACCAGAATCTTCTAAAAACATCACCTCTCTGCTGTGAACAACTTGTGAGTTGTCCGTTAAGGTACTGGAATGTTTTCCTGCAGCTTATTTAGCGTCGTTAGCACAGGGTGTAGGGAGTGACACGCGTGGGCGTATCCATACGGTCGTCACGGCCGCGTCTGATGGAGCAGCTCGTCGATCGGCATCCTCAGCTCAACGTATGTTCTGCTCCTCATTAGTGAGAGCGCGCAGCAGCACCCTCATCAGCTATTCACCTGAGGTCATTCCCAGTGTGTAAACACCGACGCCGTCCTTGATCAGGTTCCGCCTGCCGGCCCAGCGATGACGGATGACCAGCGAGCCCCCCGCGCTTTACTCGCCGCCCCTCAGAAGGTGCTGAGCGGCTGCTTTCATTAGCATTCCGCTCCACTTGTCCTGCATCCTGGGACAGAAATCTGCAGCGCAGCGCAATATTTAAAACGGATGCAAACGGGCGAGCGAGGGAAGCTTCCGCCTACCTGTCGCTGGCTAATGCTAACCGCTAACGACGTTGTTCAGTGGCTCAGGCGGTTCTGGTGCAGGAGGGCCGGGCTGGGAGCAGGTTCACAGTGATCACACGGCCATCGACGGCGTCGGTTCCCCTGGTGAAACGGCAGGACAAGAGGGCGGAGCCACCTCGGCCGGGGCTTTTCCTGCTCCAGTTGGGCTCTGGAACCATCCGTTTTGCATAGTCATTTCATGACTAATGTGTCTTAATGACATCTCAGTGGTTCCCATTTAAGACACTAATGGGCAGTAGCGGATCTCCGAGCGTGGTGTGTTATATTAAATTCGTTATTGATCGCAGGCTCCTGCGCGATTGATGTCTCGCTCCTCGGATACCCTGTTGCTGGTGCGGAGCTCAGGACGCATCTGGAGCCGAAAACGTGCATGCGCTTCGGAATGACGACGACAGGGCGTTGGGAAATGAAGGAAGAGGAGCAGACGGAGCGGCCGCAGTGGGGTCTGCCCAGTCGGGAAAACCATTCGTCCACTTCCGGTTGCGACCTTGTTCCCAGGAACGACGTTTATTCTGCCATTAAACTGCTGGAGTTATTGTTCTTGTTTTCTACCTGACCAAAGCCGACTCCAGGCTGATAAGAAAGTTTCGGATTTGTCTCCTAAAGCTGCAAAAGGCTCCGTCCATCTTGGTTGGGAAGCATCTTTGCTCGCCGATAAGCCCGAGAGTTTATGGCGCTCCGGTTTTTGGCGCTCCGGTGAGACGTCTGTCATTTCTGTGCATCTCGGTTTATTACAAGGGGAAAAGCAACGTTCAAACCGGCATTCCGAGCTGGAACCGAGCGGAAGAGCAGTGAATAAAGCGACCGGAGCGTGAAGGTTAATTCCGACAACGCACTGGGTGAGTCGCTAAATTTGATGGCGCTAACCTGAATTTTCCAGCTGCTGCCGTCGTCTGAGCTCACCTGCGGCGGCGGGTCACATCTGGCTCTTTTCCGCATGTTTGTTATTCCAAACTTTCCCTGCCGTAAATACACCGCCCGACCTTCCGCTCGATCCTTGTGCAGGTGCTAAACCGAACAAGTGAGAGGAAAAAGGGAGGGAAAAGGAATAAAAGAGCGGAGCTGCCTGATTCATTCCCCTCTCACCTTTAGTGAGGAGGTATTAAGGTGTTGTTCCAGCTGTATCTTTGAGGAACGGCGCTTCATGGAAGCAACCTGGAAAGTCATTTAGCTTCATAATGTGCAGCGGGAATGCCGGGATAAATCAGCCCCTCGGAACGTTCCCTCGGCTGCGGCAATAACTGGATGAGTTCTTCTTTATATGGCCTTCATCCGCGGGAGCCCAGCCGGAGACTCCGGAGCAATAAGGCCGAATGGGACGGAGAAACGTCCCCGGAGTGAAATCAATGCTGGGAATTTGAACCTCTGAGGGAGAGGAGCCGCCCCGCCGCACTCCGGACTCGGGGCACGGTGCGAAACGAGAGGAGCCACCGGTTAAAAAAATAATAACGAACCCAGTGGAGTCTAAGAAGGGTCCCGAGGAGAGCCGGGGCGGGAGGAACCCGTTTGACACCGCTTCAATCTCTCTTTACACCTTTTGGGAGCCGGAGCCAAGTGGAATCTGTTTATTCCAGCCGCCGAGGGAACGCTGAGAATTGAATTTAAAATGCAAAAAAGGATTAAATGAAAGGGTGATTGTGATCGCGGGGTTTATCTGTGTTTAGTGGAGCAGATGGGCTGACGTGTCGGAGTCGGCTCATGATTTCTGCTGGCTAATTCCTTCTCTGCGCCGCGGTAATGAGCTGGAAATCAGACGTTGTGTGCGTTTAGAGATGTCAGATGAATAATGGGCTGATTAAAGCCTTCTAGAATTGATGCCTGATCTCGGAGCGCCCGGAGCGCCGCAGGAGAGCGTGCTCCAGATTCCGTGGCGGCCCGGAACGTCGACTACAACAGAGTCAGCAGACGGGAACGTCGGTCCGCCCACTGGCCTCCTTCCCCCCCATACGGGCGACAATGGCGCGACCCAGATGCACAATCAGCATCGATCTCGGAGGCGTCCCCCCCCCCCCCTTCCCCGCGGCACCTCTATTAGCCACCAAGTCCCCCCCCCCTGGAGTCGGGGGCAGGAACTGCAGCATATTTGCCCTCAGTGGCGGCCAGGTGAGAAATTCCTCCCTGTGGGCGGCGAGCAAACGGCTGATCCGCATCGGCGCCGTTCTTGTGACCGCCCCGCCCCCCCCCCCCGTGACCACCCCGCCCCCCCCCCCCCCCCCGTGGCCACCCTGCCCCCCGACCCCCCCCGTGACCGCGGTGTCATGGCGGAGAATAATGGCGCCGTTGGGTGCCTGACGAATGAGAGCAGATAAATCGGCGTCCCGACCAGCAAAACAATATCTGCCCAGATGGAGGGAAGGTCGGCGGAGAGATATCGGGGAGGACGCTGAAGGCCGTAGATCAACCCGGGGCGATAACGGCACCAGCAGGCGCCACAACAGCCCCGCCCCCACCGCCGCCGCCGCCGCCGTGGCGGAAGGAACCCAAACAAATGGATGTAATAGTCGCTCAGAGGGCAACGGCGTGGAAACCAAATCGACTGATTCTAACGTCTCGACCGACCGAGCGTGCACGCCCGACGTGCTCGCTCATCCCACCCGCTTGTTTATCCATCCCGAGGCAGCGGCGACCGGACCAAACGGCGCCCGAGCTGGCATGTGGGTGTTGGTGGACGGTCAAGAGCGGAGGGCCCCGGGGGGGGGCAGCAACCGGACCTTCATCCAACGCTGAAGGTAGCGACCCGTCCCGGCGTCCCCGTCTCCCAGCGGGACGTCCGGGGGTTATCCGCCCTGCGGCGTTCCCGATGGGACGCTTGTCGGGCGGAGCCGGTGTCGCCCCGGTCCAGCTTCGTTAGCTCTCGTTTTTAATTTCCCGGCGTCACTATTTTTATCCTTTTGTCTGCTCTAAAGGATGCAAATGAGGGACTATTTTCAGACGCTCCTCTCGCACGGGCGCCGTCACGATGCTCCGATTCTGTTTGTCCCTTTTTTGTCCGATAATGACAGTAATCGGATTAACGCACCTCGCCACAATACTCCGATCTCCTTTTTGTTTCTTTCACATCTGTAAAAACGTAGAGGTGAAGACACCGAACATGACGTCCAGAAATCCAGTAACTGGACTGAAACCTGTGAACCAGGGTGTTTGGATTATCCCACTCCTGAGGGGCCTGTAAACGCATCACATCTGATTATAATAATCTGATTACGGCATCATAAAGAGCTGATAGCACTGTGAGATCTTCTATCTGTGTGAGGACCCGCTCATAGACAAACATTACTCAGCACATTATCCCAAGACTGAGCATCCAAACAAACCCTCTGGACCTGACCCCTGACCCCTGACCCCTGACCTCTGATCTAAACACAATTCTAACCTCAGCCTAAAACCCAGGTCTTAACCCTCAAACAGTCCTTTGAAGTTTGACCAACTAAAATGTCCTCGCTTTACTACTAACATCAGCATGTAGCAGATGCAAGACACCACACACACACACAAACACATACACGCACACACACACGGCTTTGCCATGGCTACAGGCGACGCTCTAAAACCGGCGTGGACGGCGAAGGTTTGCGGGCGGCGAGCAGAACGACCTTCATCCACAGCGAGGAAAGGAAGCCTCTGAAGGATCCTTCCCTCCGGGGTGAGGCTACGTCGGTGGCGAAGGACGTGAGCGGATCCAATCTGGGCCGCTGAGACGCAACCATCATCATCCAACCCACGCGTGGCGCCGGGGGGGTCAAGGGTTCCATTTAAAAGCCCCCGCGGCCGCCGAGCCCGTTGTAAACAGCTTTATGTCTATTTATGAAGAGAATTTCATATTTGAGGCGCCGCTCGTTAAGGAAACGGCCTCCGAGTCCTCCTTTGGGATTGTCCAGGTCGGGAAATTGAAGTGCGTGAAGGGGGGGGGCAGCAAGGCCTCGGCACTTTAAGCTACTCGTCCCTGGAAGCGAGAGGTCCGACGTTAGCGACGTTAGCGTTAGCGGCAGCTTTGGGTTGGTTTATTGTCCAGATGAAGGTCAACATGAAATCAATAACTCAAATGGGTCCATTAAGACGGGGCTAAAGCGAGCGGAGCTCAGCTGACCGCGGCGGGAGGACGGAGGCAAACACGAGACGCATCTCGTTCGGTGGGACGGTGGGACGTCCAAAGTCCAAACCCACGATGGCAGGTTCAGACCCTATTCGGACCCTGGACCGTTCCAGAGGCTCCGTGTTCAGGTGACTTCAGGGAGCCGATCAGCCAGAAAGTAGCGGACGAAGTATCATCAGATTCCACCGGAGGCTTTAACGTTAGCTTTAGCCTTCCGGATCAAAGCCTGGTTAGCGTCAGAGCCGATGATGTCATCACAGCGCGACTGTCCCTGCTTTACGATTTCTTTTGGAAGTTCCGTTTGTTCGGCTTCAGCCGCTGCCGATCGGGCACGTTGGGGTCATCACCCCCGAGATGTTTATCCATGGATCAGTAGCCGCCCAAGATCAAAGCGAAGAGCGCAGACGGGACCAGGGAGAGAGGAAGTACACGAAACCGGAGCAGGCGAGACGCTCCGAGGTGGGCGGGAAAACAGGAATGGTTCGCCGAAGGAGGTTCCAGGGTTAAAGGTCAGGGTGCTGGTGATGCTTGGGGGGTGGGGTTGGGAAGGGGGGTATCTGGGATCTCCGCGAGCTTCTGCCCCTTTAAAAGCCGGTGTGATTCCCGTTTCTCCAGCTCCGCGTGAAGGAGACGGATCGCGTCGCCCGTGGTCTAATTAAGCCTCGAAAAGTGCTGAGCAGGAACAAACGAGCGGAGGCAGTTCGTAGCTCCAAAATTAGCATTTTATTTGAATCGTTGGGGTCAGAGATGTATCATTTGCTTCTCAGTACACACGCTAATCCTCAAACCCAAAACCTTCCGCAGTCTTAAAGCTCTTTAGCGCCTCCTCTGGTCCCAAAACGCCCCTTTTTGGTACAAACCCGACGACAAAAATCACCGCTTTTCCTTTTTAACCACGGGCTTTTTCCAGGTTTTATACAAAAACTCTCTTGGCTTCTACACACGTAATGTCACCCAGGTTTTTATTTCAGTTTCTCCACGTCGTAAATAAAGTCGGGAAACAACATTTTTTTCTTCTTTTTTTTTGTTTTTTTTCTCTCAGTTTCGTTGTCATGAAAAGATAAAAACATGCAAAAAACTTGAATTCGTATAGTCCAAATCAGACATTTACAGGTTTGGAACCGGTTGCACTTTCTCATATACTACATCAAAAGAAGAAGAAAAAAAAAAGGGGGGGGACGTTATGTACACGCATCTTTTTACAGTGAAGTAAACCTCAAATATCAGATGATGACTAAGGCAAAGGAAGTGGACGTAGATTAGAGCGAAACAGCTGTTTTTGTTGCTTTTGTAAAATACTACAACACTTCGGGGGGGGGGATAAAATGTTGCTACAAAAAGATGGTTGGTGACTCCCTTTATTTGTAACCAGCTGCATAACTTGAATGTTTTTAGTGAAAAAGACTAAAGCCTAGCGAACTGTACAGTGCTGAACCCACGCAGGATCCTTCCCGTCTCCGTCCTCAGCGTTTATTTAAATAATCCTCAACAAACGGGAGCGTCGTGTATCCAAAGGAGGAGGGAAAAAAACAAACAAAAAAAAAGCGTGAAGCATACCAGAGTTTAACATATTGGTTTGAAATCACTCCAAAAGTCAGTACCATTAAAGCCTTGAACGTAAAACTAATCATCTCGATCCCAAAGAAATGTACAAAAAGGCACATTATATCCCAGTGCTTCTGTACTGTAGAATTCAAGTGTAACTGAGCGCATTCAATACCGACAATCTGAGGGGGGGGCAGTCCGCCGGAGCTCCTCCGGACCCGGGCGTTCAGCGAGCAGATGTATGCGTGGACTACAAGGATAAGCCTAGATTGGTTGCATCTTTTTTTTTCAGATTCAATGTGGAGATTTGGGTTCTTCCCCGTCACAGTTCCCTCTCTCGGAGCCCCAGAAGCCGTCCGTGTCCACCCAGGAAAGCGTTCCCCCCCGTTCGGGCCGGGCCGTCCTAGTCGTCGCACCCGCCGTACATGTCCGCCAGTTTTCTGAAGCGGGGGCCCCAGTCGTTGAGGTAATCGTAGTCCTGGTCGCCCCCGCTGCTGGAGGAGTTGAGGGAGCTGAGGGAGCCGGCCGTGGAGCCGCTGCCCTCGTAGTCGAACACTAGCAGGGAGTCGTAGGGGGGGGCGGTGGGGTCGTTGTCCGCTGCCTTCAGTCCCTGCGTACACACAAGAGGAGCAGATGAAGCCACATCTGCACACCCCCCCCCCCATGCAAACAGGCTAATCTATTCTCAGACGGGTCGGACGGTCGACCTCGGCTTGTTCAGGAAATCAGATTAATCAGGCTGGAGGGTTCTTCTGAGTTTCTGTCGCTCGGGAGTCTCCTGATGTTCTGGGGGGGGGGCAGGATTAACTCCCGCTTGATCAAAAGCCAAGACAGCACGACCAGCAGCTGCAGAGGAAACATCTTCAATCAATCCCACGACCCTCTGCAGGCCCCCGCCCCCCTTTGATGGGCAGCTCCAGTGGTGACCCCCCCCCCCCCCAGGTTCTAGTGCCCCCCCCCAGGTTCTAGTGCGAGTTCAGCAGAGATGAACCTCCACATCCTCTATCAAGACGTGTGCAAAAAAAAACTCGTCACCTTCCGCTTCAATTGGCTCGTTTCCGCCACTTTTACAGCGGAACCTGTTGTCATGGGAACGGGCCAGCGAAGGGACGAGACCGGGGCGCGGAATCTGGCGTTGGAGATCACAGCAACGCTGGTGCTAACGGGCCGTACGTGTGTGGCGCCCGAGCGCGCCTCGCTGCATCATCGCCGCTCTCCTGGCTCTGGTGGGTGTGGCTCTGACTCTGGTGGGTGTGGCCCTGGCTCTGGTGGCGTGACTCTGACTCTGGTGGGTGTGACTCTGGTGGGCGTGGCCCTGACTCTGGTGGGTGTGGCTCTGGCTCTGGTGGGTGTGGCCCTGGTGGTGTGGCCCTGGCTCTGGTGGGCGTGACTCTGACTCTGGTGGGTGTGGCTCTGACTCTGGTGGGTATGGCCCTGACTCTGGTGGGTGTGACTCTGGCTCTGGTGGGCGTGGCTCTGACTCTGGTGGGTGTGACTCTGGCTCTGGTGGGCGTGGTTACAGCTATGGTGGGCGTGGCTCGTGCTTGAGGAGCATTGAGCAGAATTTCCACGGAACTGAGAGCATGTGACCAGACGTGGTGAAACGCCAGCAGCCCTTCGCCGTTATTTCCGAGGCGTCCGCTTTAGTCGGGTTTGCTCGCGGCTGCGGTGGGAAACGTGACGCGGGCGATTCCGCCAGACGGCGCGGCTGGATAGAGCCAGTGAGCCAATCCCAGAATATCCCAAACCCCAGTAACCCCGCCCCCTCCTCACACCCGATTAAAAGAGGGCTGAGATGGGTACGCTAGCATATGCTGTTGCCCCCCCTCCCTCGTGGGAAAGACTACGAGGCATTTTGTTTGACCAAGTGTGAGGTTTAAGTTCTTAAGCTAAACCTGAATTTTCCTGTTTTTTTGCCGTTTCTAATTGAATTAAGAGCCCGGAGCGCCCGGCGTGCGTGTGCATCACAGGCTGGAGATCAGCCCCCCCTAATCCACACGGCGCTCCTCCAGCAGCTCCCCGTTATCAGCCGGGCCGCGCTCACACTCCCCGTGTAAACAGCAGGAGCCACAATAAGGCCTGATCAGATCTGGGACCATAAACCTGTCGGCGCTCCCGTCTGGAGGACTCGGAGCGTCGGAGAGGCTTTATGATTTTAAAACGGGAAGCGGATTTCCATGGAGCAGCGCGGTGCATTAAATTCCACTCGATATCAGCTGTTATGACAAGCGTATTCATGAGATTGGGAGAAGGAGCGCTGCCAGGGTTAAAGGCTCCGAGATGGATGGCGAGCGGCGGAGCAGGTTCTCATCTAAAAACATGGGCGCCGTCCAGAAAAGTGGGAGAGAACTCCATCTGGGATGCAGCGAGACTCTTGTCTGTCGGAGCTCGTGAAAAATACATGACTGCTCTTTTCATTTTCCATTCTGCCGTCATGCTGGAGTCGATGATGGCCTGGGGCGGACGGGGGCACGGCGAGCGCCGCGCTGCCGCGGCGTTCATCCGCCGCCGCTCTGCAGACGCGTGTGTGACCGAGAGCGGAACGCAATTAGGCGTGACCGATTTAGCGGCGCGAGGACGCGCGTGGAATCAGGAAAGTTGCTGCCTTCTGCTGGAAAACAATCCTAAAAATAAACGGATCCAGTCGGGACGGCGAGGCCGGATCGCGTTTGGGCGCGACTTGGTTACAGGAAATGGTTCAGCCTGAACAGGAAGCGGCCGCGTTACCTCGTTGATGAAGTCTCCGATGTCTCCGGGGTGGGGGGCTGCTGACCTCATGGGGTACTGCGGCTCGGGGTGGAGGGGTCTCTCGTCTAGACGGCGGATCCCCACTGGCTTGATGGCGTCCGGCTCCAAAGTGTCCGGCTGCTGGAGCTGACTCAGGTCGTAATCCTGCACAGACGGGAGGGGGGTTAGCTTAGCAGCAAGCTAGCCGTTGGGGTTTTCAACATGGATGGCGTGTGACGCGCGAGCCCCCGGACGGCTCCGCACGCCACACGGGCAGGAGAGGAAACGGCGAGTGTTGTGCTGGTGCTGCAGGAGGATCTGCGGGCGACTGTTTTGGTCTAATCAATGCTCAGACACGGGATGGTGGATGTGCATAAGCCACCGCTAATCCTATTAGCATTACCAAGGCAACCTGAAAGGCTGGCAGTTTGAGCAAAGTCAGGGGCAGAGGAGGAGGAAGAGGAGGAGGAGGCAGGAGTGGGAGCAGTGAGGGAGAGGAGCCGACTGACAGCAGAGATGACGGAGAAAACGCCATCCCAGAATCAGAGGGGGCCTAATAGGCGTGCATGATGGATTGTCCCTCTTTAGAAGATTTTCAGTAATCCATCCATCTCTAATATCCTCCTTCAAAATTGTTTTTGCTCAGTTGCACATGTACCCACACACACACACGCACACACACACACACCACACACACACACGCACACACACAGATAAAGCTGCAGTTGCTCCGGTATAAAATAAACATGAGCATAAATATAAACACGCGTCCCAGCCCACATATATAAAAGCACGGCCGGCTCTCCACACGTCTGCTCCTCTCCACACTAATAACATCATCTAGCATCTAAAACAAACACTGATTGTCGTGTGTAATTTGATTTCATGGGGGGTGACAGTGGATCGGAGGCCAGCCGGGGGGGGGGGGGGCGCCACAACGCCATCCATCATCTTTGCTGCGCTTGGGTTTGACTCCTGTTCGACCTCCTTTAAGGTCACACCGGAGGGGTCAGGAGCTGGTGACGGGGGCTGAGAGGGAGCCGTATAATGGCTGAACTCAGCAGGAAGGTCTAATGACACCGCGGCCCCCCCCCGGGGAACCGGCTCCTCGCTCCTGATGATGAAACAGCCGCCGCCGGCGCGCATGACCCACATTCAGGGAAGAGACGGAGCTCAGAGAGCAAGAGGAGCCGTTCCAAATAGGACCGTGCCACCAGTGGTACCAGCACCCCCCCCCCCCACCACCAGAGTCGTCTATTCACATTCAATAGTCCATCAATGTTCCAAAATGACCTTTAAAGGCGGGAATGCTAATGTTTATCTAACCTGCTTCACTCGTGCCCCATAAACTCCGTTTCTTACCGGGACGAAGCCTCTTTGCTTTTCTTGGACAGAAATATAATAAAGCGAGTGCAGCTGTTGGCATTAATGCAAACAGGCTGATGTATTTCTCCAAGCTGTCCTCTTGAATAATACCTCTATTATCTCCTCTCCTTTTATTTCCTTCCCAAACGCTATAAAAACAGAGACGGCGGCCAAGAGTGCGCCGCGGAGCCCCGAGCCGTTAAAACCTGGAATTGCCTCCAGTTGAGGAGAAACGTTCCTCCTCTGACAAATTAAAAGCGTTTCTGTTGCTGTTGTGACACATGAAACAGGTCTGGTTCCTTCCTTGTGCTCCAGATAAACACGTGCATATCAACGCTTCCTGTCAGTGTCATGTCTGCCTTTTATTTGATCCTGCCGCCGTCTTTTTCTGCCATTTTGTGGCTCAGGGAAGCGGCGTCTGCGCGGTGCGGCGCCCCTGATAACGCGGAGCGCCGCGCGAAGCGATAGCAACGTGAGCAATGACAGCAGCCGGCAGAATCGTACAGTCTGGGAGCACCCAACTCTCTGACACTTCAATTTCCTCCACAGCAGGAGATACGGAGAACAGAGCTGGGAATTAGGAAGGAGGAGGCACAGCAGCCATTTTTAACCCGGCTCCAGATTCCTCTCTCTCTGTGTCTCTCTCTCTCCCTCTGTGTCTCTCTCTCTCCCTCTGTGTCTCTCTCTCTCCCTCTGTGTCTCTCTCTCTCTCTCCCCCCCCTCTGTGTCTCTCCTCTCTCCCTCTCTCCCTCTGTGTCTCTCTCTCTCCCTCTGTGTCTCTCTCTCCCCCCTCTGTGTCTCTCTCTCTCCCCCCCTCTGTGTCTCTCTCTCTCTCCCCCCCCTCTGTGTGTCTCTCTCTCTCTCTCCTCTCTCTCTGTGTCTCTCTCTCTCTGTGTCTCTCTCTCTCCCTCTGTGTCTCTCTCTCTCCCCCCCGTGTCTCTCTCTTGCTCTCTCCCTCTGTGTCTCTCTCTCTCTCCTCCCTCTGTGTCTCTCTCTCTCTCCCTCTGTGTCTCTCTCTCTCTCCTCCCCCCCTCTGTGTCTCTCTCTCTCCCTCTCTCTCTCCCTCTGTGTGTCTCTCTCTCTCTCTCCCTGTGTCTCTCTCTCCTCCCCCCTCTCTGTCTCTCTCTCCCTCTGTGTCTCTCTCTCTCTCCCTCTGTGTCTCTCTCTCTCTCTCCTCCCCCCTCTCTGTCTCTCTCTCCCTCTGTGTCTCTCTCTCCCTCTGTGTGTGTGTCTCTCTCTCTCTCTCTCCTCCCCCCTCTCTGTCTCTCTCTCCCTCTGTGTCTCTCCCTCTCTCTCTCTCTCTCCCCCCCTCTCTGTCTCTCTCTCCCTCTGTGTCTCTCTCCCCCCCTCTGTGTCTCTCTCTCTCGGCTCCATGTCTCATTCCAGCCTCTCCTAAAGCGGAAGCTAGTTTTTCCCTCAATAAATTGCTGCGGCCGCCCGTTTGCCTTTGAGCGCTCTTCCAGCGCGCCTCCCTCTCAGCGCGTCTCGGTCCGCGAGCTTCAGCCGTTCCTCTGTGCTGCGGCGAGGACGGGAACACGAGTGGGCGGGCTCTCTCCTGCCTCTCCCGCCAGGTCGTTACCTCAGACAGAGCTTCGTTATTGTGCCGCAGCAGATGTCCATCTCCCAATGACATCAGCGCCCCAATTACTCCTCTCCCGGGATAATTTGGCACCGTGCTGGGTCAGACCGGGGGCTCTGGCTCATTCCTGCCCCCGCCACTTGGAGAACTTCAGCTAGTAACAACCAACAGTCCATTTGGCGCGGAACTGCATTTCTTTTTTTAATCTGAACTAAACGGCTCCATTCTATTAACAAGGGGTCAATAGGACAATTGAATTTTGTTCCTCTGCATGTATAATTAGTGCAGCAGATAAGGAGATGTGGCTCCAGCGGTGCCTGCGGGCCCAGATTTGTATTGGGTCTGTTTGTGTATGTTCGGGATGTAAAGTCAGGTTAGCGCCACCTGAGGAAACGTCTAAAATTAGCACACCTAATAGGATCAAAAGCTGGTTGCTTTACGCATTCCGGATTAGAATTTCCAGGGAGAAATGTGGCTGACGGCGAGGAACGGCGGTGGCCATTAAGCCCCCGTGGGCGTTTATCAGGCGGCTCTCACCTGGTCTTCCTCTCCTCCGCCTTCCTCGTCATACTTCAGGATGTTGTCTCGCACGTCGTCCTCGGGGTCGATCAGGAGCTGCTTGGCCTGCCGCTCCTTGTCGCGCCGCTTCATCCACACCACGAACAGCAGCACCAGGACTGCGGACAGGGAGCGACATAATTGGAATCCCATCTAATATCCTCCGCTTTGGACACGCGCCGCGTCCAGGCTATCGTTTTGGTAATCCCGCGGTAATCTAGCGCGGCATGGGATGATGATCGGCTGTAATCCCTGTGCGTGTGCCATTAAAGAGAGCCACCGAGACACTTACTGAGGAGGATGATGATGCAGAGGAGGATGGCGATGATGGCGCCGGTGCCCAGGCCGGCCGCCATGATGTGCTGCTGGTCGGTGCAGTCCCCGTTGATGTCGCACTGGCACACTTTAACCCGCAGGTAGGAGGTGTTGGACATGGGCAGGTTGCCCGAGTCTGTGATTATGATGGGGATCTCGTAGATGCCACTTTCCAGGAAGCCGATCTTCAAGCCGACCTGAGCGTGATCGCCTGGGGGGGTGGAGAGGGCACAAAGAGGGGGGAGGGAAATGAGACTGGAGCCAACAGGATTCATTGAGGAAGAAGGCTGAATGTCTCCTGTAATGTGTGTCAGGCTGCATTTCTCTCCATCGCCGTTACCCCAAATCTGGTGACTAAATTGGTACCTGGAAGTTGATCAGCGCGTCTAAGCCAAAACATGCTCGGGATTTAGATCCAGAGCTCGTAAATCTACTGAATACCTTTTTGAAAATGCTGCTTAATCTAAATTCCCAGCAGCAATAATCCAAATGACATTATCCTATTAAGACACATTCGCCGCTTTCGAACTCGCAACATCCGGTTGCTAACAAATGCCAAATTAGCTCTCCGACTCGCCTTTTGAGCTGAAATTACAAACCAATAACTTCTTAGGGAAATTGATTTAATGTTTCCCGTTCCTGCTGCCTGCCTGCACCCGGGCTTTAATAACCCACCCGTCTCACGCTCGCCTGCCCCCAGCGCCGCAGAGGAGGAGCTGCTCGCGTCCACTCGGGAGCGACATAATCAAAACCCAGTGGCTGAACGTTCCTGAAGAACCCACCACTGATCCTGGTGATGGTCCAGTTCCTCCGCACGTCAAAGGGCCGGTGGGCCAGCTCGAAGGCGAACGGCCCGGCGTTGGGGTTGAGGTCTCCGTCCACAGCCGTGATGTTGATGGCGTTCGGCTCGGGCTTTTCGCATATCTCGGCCTCCTGGGGGAACACCTTGGGAGCGTTATCGTTGATATCCAGGAGGTAGATCTGCAGCGTGCCCGTCCCGCTCGCTGGAGGTTTGCCTGCGGGGAAAAACAAACACGCTCAGCACATATATATATTTATGGGGGCAGTGGATTATTCTTTTATAAAGTCAGGGAGAGAGAACGCACGATTGAAATTCCACATCTTATCTGCAGTCATTATGCAGCAAGCTAAGAAAAGGGGGGGGGGGGTTCTGCTTTGGGTATAATAAGACACTCTAAACAGCTATTTACTGAAGTGGGAGAAGATCCATCCAAACTGCATACTGATCTGAAAATCTAATCTCAAGTGAGGAGATGGAGGGATGGAAAGAGAGCCATCAGAACATTTGGTGTGTGTGTGTGTGTGTGTGTATGCCTGAAGAAAATCTTCCTGATGAAGGACATAGGATGGGAATACTAAAGCAGACAAACAGGCCACTGTCGCTCCTCTCAGGCTCCTCTATGTATCCCCTCAGCTAAGAGGCTTTTTTTTTTTTTTTTTACCATTCAGACCACGCTCAAAGGAGTTAGTCATCCAATCCTGACCCATTAATGCCCAGAAACCTCTTTATTGGTGGAGTTTTAAGCCTATTGGCCGGCGCTGTGCTCTGCCGAACAGGCTAAACCTGAACAGAGGTAAATCCCTCCAGAACAGCGAGGTGAATACGTCCACACGCTGAACTTTTCTGGGAATGCTGGCACATTAACCTTCCGCGGAGGTGGCCAGCGATCCAGACGTGCCCAGCGCCGGCTCCAGCGCTGACCTTCAAGCCTGACAGGTGTTTTTGTGGCCTGCACTACAAGGATCCCCCCCCACCACCACCACCCCCTCAAAAGTTGCAGCGTATAAAAAGGCAAAGTCAAAAAGTTTGGGCGACGAGCGACCTTTGCTCGGCAGGCTGCATTAAGCCTCCGCTCGCCTTCCTTCTGTAGATGCTGCTTTATCTTCGGAGAGCTGGAGCAGAAATGGAGGAGCGGAGTGCTTGTGTAACGACGTGACTAAAGCACGGAGCCGTGGAGCGGCTGCATCTCAGCGAGGTATTTTTGGCATCAGCGCGGCGGGAACGTACCGTCGTCTAAACCCATGAAGGTGGCGTTGTACAGATTGTTCTTCACGTACGGCGACTCTCGGTCCAGGGTGGCAATGGTGGTGATGCGGCCGGTGTTCGGGTCGATCCGCAGCCAGTTCGCTGGATCTGAGAGCTTGGAGTAGCTGTGGGAGGAAGAGAAAGGGGGTTAGACAATTATTCACTCTCCTATTCACTGACTGCATAGCTGAGTCCATCATTCTTTGCTGGCAAACTTTCAAACAGCCCTCGCTCCTCTGCTTGGTGTCAGATTAAATAGTGCGGACTTTTATTGCCTTTTCCACCGAGGAATCTTCAGAATCTAAAATTCTTCTGATGTGTTTGTGCACAGTCTGTATTTGAGGCGTTTTACATAATTATTCCAACTTTTGAGAGGCGCCTCGCCGGGGAGACACAACTGGCTTGTTGTTATCAGTAGTTTGTAGGACAAAGTGTGGAATTATGAGGCCATCTCCCTTCACACGCCTTGTTTTTCCAGACTGATACACACTTTCATGGCCACACAGTTGCAAAGACAGACAGAGATAAACACCGTTAGCTTGTGTTATTTGGGCCGCTATCCTTGAGAAAGTCTTTTTAACCTCTTTTTTGTCAACATTTCTTTGCTCCACACGCGAAATCCAAAAGTTATCACCGGTTTTGCGCAAGTGTTCCCTTCTCCAGTGGACGTCTGTTATAAACTGGTCTCGCCAAGCATTTCCTCAACCCAGGAAAAGATTCCCCTTAAGACGTTCAACACCTCGACTAATGTTGCAAATAAGAAATTGAGACGTACGTGATTTTCTGCCGCATGAAGCGATCGGGATCCTGCGCGGTGAAGGTGGTCAGTGCTGACTCAGGCATCAGTCCCTCTTCCAGTTTAATGAGTTTGGGGTTGGGCTCGAAGTAGGGACTCTCGTTTTCATCCATCACTCTGATGGAGACGGTGGCGGTGGACAGATGAGGGTAATGGATGCCTCTGGCCAGGGGAACCTCGTTCTTAGCCTCTACTGTCAGCACAAATGTCCTGCTGGTCTCATAGTCGATGGGCTGAAAAACAGGAATGTGGTTTATGTAGACGGCGAGTCGCCCGTCACATTCATGGGCGGAAACGATGCGTGCGGCCGATATGTCATTGACAGTGACATCAAAAATAAGCACATTCCCAGTGTTTCCATAAGTGGCAGGAGTCTGAGGAAGAGGCTCTACCTTGACGACCGTCACCAGGCCCTCGTTAGTGGTGGGATCAGTGGGTACAGAGAACCTGCCGGTGGAGTCGCCCCCGGTGATTTTGTAGACGGCGTTCCAGGCCGGCGTGTTGGGCTGGTCCTTGTCAGTCACCGTCAGGTTGGCCACGATGACATTCACGCGGTTTTCGCGTACCTCTCCGGAAAACTGCATGAATAAACCATGAACACAGAGCACGGAGCTGTCAGCGACACTGCTGCGGCAGCAGGAAACACACGCCGCACGGCGCGGCGCAGCGTGGCGCGGCGGCGCCCGTCCGGAGTAAATAGACATCTAAGGTAACTTATCATGTCGTCACGGTCATCTCATTCCCCGTCCTCCCCCAAAGGCTCGGCGGCGGCCACGGTAAGTGGCTCCTTCAGCCGGGGAGACGAAGCCGCGGTTGCATGTGTCAACATTCGGAGGGGCTATAACACTCAACGCACGGCTGGCTGCTCGTATCAGCGCGGCGTTGCCAACGCCGGGCCAGCAAAAGCAGCCGAGTGAACAGAAATGACGCCTGAGTGCACATCGACAGCAGGCCGGCGCCCTCTTCGGAATAAAAACCGTGGCGCTGACGTGTCGGGCCGAGGCCGAGGCCGAGGCCGCTTCTCACCATTTCGGCGGTGAACTCTGGCGGGTTGTCGTTCACGTCTGTGATCCTGATGACGGCGGTGGCGGTGTTGGAGAGGCCGTACATGGGGTTGCCCTCCATGTCCGTGGCCTGGATGATCAGCGTGTACTGAGGCACCTTCTGGATACGGGCGGAGAGAAGAAGGGACGGGATTAAAACACAGTTCTGGGCCGGCTGCTGGGTCGTGCCGTTAATCCTGGATATCCGACGCTCGCCTCCACAAAGCCTGATGTGTGTAACCGTGGTGACAGACCAGTTGCTCCTTAATGAGAGCCAAGTAAATTAGGTCCACGGTGGTGACTGGCAGACATAAAACTGAGGCCCAAGGGCGGAAATGATTGACCAGCATGCCTCGCTAGATTACCCTCGCTGGAATTGCACCAAATGGTTTCAGCTTTTCAGGCACTATTTTATTTATTTTCTCAAACAGCAACGAGATCCAATTAAAAAGCAGCGTGGCAGCAGCAAATAGAAAAGGAGATAGGGAGAAGGGCAGGGAAGCAATAATGAGGAAGGTAAACATTTAGGAGGTATTTAGTGATGCAAGCTGCCCGTTTGTAGGAGTTAATAACTCCGAATCGGCCAAATTTGTTTTTACTCTCCCGCTTAGTTGGTTAAACAGCAAACTTCTGCTGGGCTCATTAGTTTTCAGACATTCTGGATATTAAATACTGTATAATCAAGCCGTGTTGTGTCAGTAGACTGGGAGAAAGTGCACGGCCCATTTCCATAAAGACAGGAAAGAACCAGGCTGTTATATAATATAATAACATATAATAAATATATAATCACGACTGAGGCCCGACGGACACCGAAAATTAATTACCCACCGAACGGCCTCACTAATGACACGACTAAAATGTCGACGTTCGTTCTATAGCGAGCGAACATTTCAACGCTAAGCAGGAACGTCACAGACGCGTCCGGAGGAAACAGGAAGTACCTCTCTGTCCAGGCCTGCCGCCACAGTGATGATGCCCCCGGTCTTATTGTTGATGGTGAACATGTTGGACGTCGGGCTCTCGGGGGTCTGGGACAGGATCTTGTAACGCAGCATCCCGTTGGCTGTTTTTGGGTCGTCTTTATCCACAGACGTAACCGTCATCACAAAGGTTCCTGTGGGAAGGAACACTTGTTTTATTCCCTGTTGTTAGCAAAGAAAACAGATCAAAAACAAACCCGGACCAGCAGCTAACTGGATATAATACTTCTTGAAACTCAGCCTTGTGGAAAAAAGGATCCAATGTTCTTTCTTGTGATCTTATAATGCTGCCAAGCCCTTCAGCCCAACAAAGTAGCCGCTGCAGAACACCGTGGATGCCGTTTGATCTCCGGACATTATAACAGCGGCGGAGGCTCCGGCGGCGGCTGATCAGCAGCCCCGACGGTGCGAAAGGCTGCTCGGCTTGTTCGAGCTTATTACCTGGCTTGGAACCTTCCGGAACGGTGCCGTTCCAGATCTGGTGCGTGAACTCGGGCCTGTTGTCGTTCATGTCGATCACGTTGATCACGATGTCGATGGGGTTCTCCACCTGGTTACCGTTCAGGTCCACTGCATGAGCTCTCAACTGTAGGCAACAAAGACAATGATCAAACAGCAATAATGGACCCGGCGGGGCATCAGCGCACAGCTACCTCAGCAAAATAATGAATAATGACT
This sequence comes from Takifugu flavidus, assembly GCF_003711565.1. Classification (NCBI taxonomy): domain Eukaryota; kingdom Metazoa; phylum Chordata; class Actinopteri; order Tetraodontiformes; family Tetraodontidae; genus Takifugu; species Takifugu flavidus. Next base: position 14,268,103 of record NC_079534.1, on the reverse strand, counting down.
CCCCTGACCTTTAGAAATCACACAAACCGCATAAAGATTAACCACATACGGTAGATTAAAGACCAAGGAGTGGAGGCAGCGGCTCCAAACCATCCCGATATGTCCAACAAAATACTAAATTCCTCTGAGATCCTTTAAATTCTCAGACGGATAAACCAGATTTCCCGGTAGACCCCGGGGCTTGACCGAGAATGTTCAGGTTAAACGTGGAGCGGCGAGCGGGAATGGGAATGTGCGGCGTATCCGGACAGGAGGCCCCGCTGGACGGGATGTGGTTGAGGGTGAAGGGTGTGTCTCACTTACGTGGAAGTTTGAGATGTGCTCTCGGTCCAGCGGCTTGTTGACGGATAACTCCCCTGATATCGGGTCGATTATGAAGATGCCGGTGGGGGGCTGATCGGCGCCCGGGCCGGTCACGCTGTATCTGAGGGCGCGGCTTTTGTCGTGGTCTGACCGGATCTGTGGGGGTCAAAATTCCGATTGTTGTTCACTCATTTCAGCTCTGCAGACAAACTATTTCCCCCATCAGCTGACATCATCCACTACAGCCCCCCCCCCCTTTAATATCCACGGATTACATGTAATAATTGTGTGTTTGGGCCTTAGCACTCAGTAAGGAAGTCAGCTTAACGTGGTGAAAAAGGATCTGCGTCTTAGCCGCGCCAAGAAGTGCTTGTCCCCTGTCATCCCCCCCCACCCCCCACTCAGCCCTGGCCGGAGAATTGGTACAAATGAGTCTGGCTGTAGGCATCCTTGAGAGCCAAAGTAAAAAGGAGTGCGACATCTCCAGAGTCGGGAGCACTTGGCATTACGCTCCACTTCTAAATAATGCTCGGTTACAGCGGTGCCGAGCGCCGCCTGAAACAAAAGATAAATAATACAGCTGGAAGGAGCCCTGACCTTTAGAAAATATGAAACATTTGGTGGGGAGCAACGCCACATGTCTGCCTCTCTGAACTGAAGCTCAAGGCAACAAGTTCTACAAGGTTGTCATATCAACCAAGAGGGGTTTTGTTTCTAGCTGTGTGAGACTGGTGTGTGTGTGCGTGCGTGTGTGTGTGTGTGGGCACCCGTGGGCCTTGATGAACTACATTACCCGGACAAGCTCTTGTGGGAACGGTCCTCGGGAATTCTCGGGGACATTGATTGGGGGGATGACCCAGTCCCTCTTCATCCGTTTCAGCTGGCTGTTTCTTCGTGATGGAAACGATATTTCCATTAAATCCGTGTTGCCCGCTGGAGGGACGCTGGCTTCCGGCACCTGTTAAATGGAAATAATTTCATGAGTTCCAGGGGTGAGCAACGACCACCAGGAGACAGTTGTACATGGCGGGCCGCCATTTTGAGGTCCCCAGATGCTCTCAACCTTAGAGCAGAGACACGTCTCCCATTCCGAGGGTGTGTTAGCGAGTATTTCTAACGGAATGCAGCAGAATCTCCGGTCAATCGGCCGTCCTCTCTCTGGTGTGCTGCTGTTCTGAAGTATCTACAGAACTGTGTGGGCTGTGTCTTCAAATGTTCCTGTGCAACTGCTCGGCTGTGCTGGTCTGCTTTGAATGGCGGCCCTCTTCTTATGTTCTGATAAAATGCTCCCACACAGGCAGGCCCTGCTTCCATAATGGATGTGCCATCCTCTCTCCTCTGTAATGAATGAGATTTGAAACAAAGGAAGGGATGGGGGGGTACCTGCAAGCCGGAGCCTGAACCCTGATGGCTAACGCAGCCTCTGAAGCCAAGTTACGTCGAGCCAGAACGGGAAAATGAGCTCAAACAAAAGGCCTATTGAGGAATTCTCAAAGAGCAACATCTGGAATCTAAAGGGAAGCACCTTCCAGTATTTCTCAAACTGGTGCGACCTTCTGAAGTGGGGCTGATTCCGGAGTCATTGCAAATTGCCAACGCAAACAAACAGAAATGAATTAGCACTTTATACCGTGACCCACATGCCAGGCTAATGCTTGGCGAACATCTGGGGAGCTGTCAGACGGCTCCCACTAATCACATTTGAAATTTGATTATGCAGCTTACACAGGCTGAAAATGCAGAGAGACAAGTGGACGGACAGCAAAGGAGCGTGTTTAAGAAATATTACCCAATTAAAATGGATGCCAGTAACAGGCAGAATTATTTGCAAAGCACGCCTGGAATGATGGATGGCATGAAAGGTTTCTCCAGCCCCGAGTGCATCCATCTTTGATGTGATGAAGATGTGCAGCTCCCTCCACTCTGGAGCCTCTTCGTCTCGTGGCTGCAGCCTCCGAGTCGGCCGTGCTGAGCCATGGTGCGAGTGTGTGGCCAGGATTAGGCACGCGTGGCCTTTTAGGGAACTTGGACACGGAAAGGCTTCCTCCTCGCCCACAGTGAAGAAGTCCTAATGGAGGTGGGGACGGCGGGCCAAGAGCCTCTTATGCTAATGAGGACATTGTTGGGTTGTTGCTGATTAAAACCTTTCCCCAAGGCTGCAGCATTCATGGGCTAATAAAAAAATGTAATCGCTGATGTGATTAAGAGATGCGTGATGATTCATGACAATAATTATGCTGCGGGGAGGACAAGTGCTCGTGACCTCGGAAACGTGCACGACGTGGGAAAGTCACTCCCCGCTTTCATTACGGACAAAACGCGACGAGCCGCAGACCCTCATACAGATGAGCGTGCGCAGCAGCGTCTTGAGTAAACGAGCCTGGGTCTCTGATGACGGCGCGTTGGAAAACCCGACCGCCCCACCACCGACACCCGCTCATCCAGGGCAAACCGACCACGGGGGCCGACGCTACTTCCGTTTGAATCTGAGCTCCTTAAATCCTGAAACGTCCCTCCTTTGCAGCCATTCCTCTTAAAGGTGTTAATGAAAGCGTTCGGGTCTCTGTGCAACATTCAGGGAGGTTCGTTAAAATCTACAGGAGATTAATGATCAGTGATCTGGTGGCAATGATTAAGAAAATGGCCGTCGGCACAGAATAATGAGCGGTGGTACCTGTGTGCACCATCATTCTCCTATAATAGATTCAAATGAAGAGATAACTTCTCATTAAACTGGATCACACGCGCGCTCGGCTCCGGTGTCAAAAGCCGACACAACAAAAGATCATTTAAAGCTTCTTTTCATTTCCTGATCAGCAGACAGATGGATGTTGTCGCTCCGCTCCCTCTGATGGTCGGCCAAGCACGATGTTGACACGCCAGCGCACGGTCGTTCTAACCAAGTGCAGATGACTGCGGAGCATCCAGCAGGAGCTCCAGAATGGAGCTCTGTGGCTCACACAGATGCTTCACGCCTCCTAAAGTGCTGGGAGAGGCGTGTCCACTTTTGGGATAACAAGGCAATAACCTGGGAATCCCAGAGCTTTGGTGGGAGCCACTTTACGGGGAGCTATTCCGCATCTGCTCCTGCTGCCACCGACCGTGCCAGTGTGTGTTTGAGCCGCTGCTAAATCGACGCATTAAGTTTTAATTGGCCAGCATCCATCCGATCTCTCGGAACACCTGGTACGATTCCTGAAACGGTTCCGCTGTGGAGGATCTGTTCCGATGGTCTCTCCGTGTGCTCACCTGCTGGCTGGAGAGGGCAGGAGGCTCCATCCTGACCCGAGTCGTCCACTGCTGCTGGGTGGTGCCGTCGATGGCCTTGACCAGCAACACGAGCGCGTGTTGTGGGGAGCGCTGAAGGCTCCTCGCCGCGTAAACCACTCCATCAGCCTCTATCCGGAAGTCCGACGGGTTGTTGCATTCCATGCGCACTGGAGCGCCTCTTCCGCAGTCGAGAAAATCCACTGGAGGAGACAAAAACATAGAGATTTGTTGAGGGGGAGGATAAAAGCAGTCCTGGGGAAATCGGATGTAGACAACAGGCAGACACACACGGGCGGCCCACAAAGGGTTCTGGCTCATACATTATTCACTTCAAGCTGTGCCCCAAAAGGTATTTCTCAAAAACAGATGCAGCGGAGAAGAGATGGAGGGAGGGGGGGGAAGAAAACAAAGTGTTTCCCTTAAGTGCTATTTAAAACCCCAAAACCTGACTCTTAACATGCCGATGTGTTAATTAGGCCTGAAAGCTCGCTGCGTAACTCAAACACTGGACCGTTCCCACCGCACGTCCAGAACCTCAGCTCCTCCAGGGACACGCATACGATGTTGATTTATCCCAATGTTGCACACACACACACACACACACACACGTGCATATGCGGGGCAGTCAGGTGACCCCTGGGAGCCCGCGCTCCCTGGAACGGCTCAGTCTCCACAGGCTATTTTTATATGACGGCCATGTTTACAGCACTCAACAGCATAAAGAGAAAGCTAAAACACACCTTCTGACCACAGAGATCACAGTTACCTCGTGTAAAATGCCTGCGTGGAAGCTCTCGCTGGTGCGTCCCTGAATTATTAAAGCAGATGTGGAATTACTTAAGAAAAGCCTAGGAGGAGGGTGTGTGATCTTCCTTTGTGCCGCCACCTTAGGGACTCGCTGGTGCCTCCAGAGCCCCGTCTATGCTCCAACGCTGTGATCCTCTGGGCTTTGGGGGAGGATGCAGAAGGTTCGGGGTCTAAAGGAAGTCACGGCTTTAACCCAAAGGCTTAATTTAATAGCTGTCCCCAAATATATGCAATCAGTCCTCCCAGAATGCATTGCACCCTGCTGCTGCTGCTCTGATATGCAGACATGTTCAGGAAAAGCTCCCTGATTTTAGCCGTGATGTAAAGGCAGCAGAGAGAAGCACCTACAGCAAAGATATCTGTGGGAAATGGGAAAACTGCCACATTTATTCTGACAATCAAAGCACAGCTTCACTCGGACGGACAGAGGGAGGGAGGGAGGGAGGGAGGGAGGGAGGGAGGCCATCTCCTGACAGGATCAAATGCCGCTCCCCCCAGCTGCTGCCAAAATAACAAGACGTGCTAACAGATAATAGACACACAGAGCGGATGAATGTTGAGCTAAATAAATATATTCAACAGGACTAAAGTGAACTTGCCCAGTCAGAGAGACAACAGCTCCCATAATAAAGACAGAACATGACAAGAGCGTTCTTTTCAGCTGGAATACACACGATATCGACCGTCACCTTCCTGGCTGGCTTTGGTCAATTACCCTTGACCAATTAGCTCTTCTCTGCCCCCCCCCCCCCCGACATGAGAAAGATGACTTTCTCCCTCTGAAGGTTTCGCCTTAAAGCAGCAGCCTGCAAACTCCGAGCCCTGAAGCAATCACCAGTCAGCAGATACCCGGGGGGGGGGGGGGGGGGGGCAGAGCAAGAGGATAACTCACAGCTGCAGGAGACGCTCCATAAATTTCCCAACTTCACAATGGGATGCGTAATGTCTCGCTCGTCCGGCTGATGCTTCGTCTCTTCTTTAATAAATCATGTGTTGCTAAAGTCAATCTCCAGGGTCAGTGGTGGGGAGGGAAAACAGCCCAAAGATGAAGCGATGAGGGGAGGGAGAGACAACATAATGACTCACCGAGTCGATGTTTCTGATTGAAAACTTGGGATAAATGTTGCTCTTCCGTTATGATCTACGTCTGCCTGGAATGTCGGAGCACTTTTAATCCAACGGAGAGTAGTTTGGCCTTAAAGTGTGATTTATAGGCAACAGATGTCAATCTGACGACTGCTTTCGCTTCGGACGCGTGCGGGACGCGCCGCTACCTAAAGCCGTCCGGAAATGGATTAAAACGGGCGCCAGCGTGCTTTTATTTTTAATCCATCCATATGGCACTTGACATGATTTAGATTATTTTAATGAACGTGCTGAAAAGTGCACTTGACTGCAGTGTTGACGCTGACGAGGCTTCGCTCTCTGGAGCGCTCCTCGCTCGTTCCAAATCTGGCCCCGAGGACGCCCGTGAGGGGCCCTTCACTGCTCGCCCGCCACGGCGCCGACGCCTGCGGTAACGGATGAGAACGTCCCGCTTGGACCGACTCATTTATCACCACAGAAACGTGTGGCGCGGCCCAGCTCAGCCCCCGCTTGCTCAAACTAATCAGAGTATCGATGCTTTGGCCCCCGACGCTACGAGAGCAGGAGGGATCTTGGCTACCACGCCCTCGCAGACGTGTCGTCATGGGCGCAGAGATAAAAGCCTCCGGTTTGGATAGAAATGCCGATGCAGCAGAGGGGACCGGGGGGCAACAAAAAGAGGGTGGGTGAGGGAGAGGGACAGAACCGAGCTGTCAGCAGAAAGGCCCATCCAACTAATACCCTGCACCAGGGCCCAAAATTACCTCCAACTCAATGATCCTATTCACAGATTCGATGCCCCCCCCCTCCCTCCCACTGACAAGCAACACAAAACCCCAGCTAACCTCTATGGAGTGCCTCTCCATTGTGCTCCATCACGTGGTGACTCAGACAGACGTGAATGGTTAGAGAGGGGGGGGGGGGAATGCAGTAACTGTGCCAGGCCAAATACGGGAAAGGAAGGCAGTTTTTGAGCAATCTCAAAATGCCACCTTGTTAGAGGCTAAACTACCCCCCCGCCCCCATCCTGTGTGATTTCAACTCAGAATTACTCATCTCCAGGATGTGAGATCACCGACCGTTGTGAAATGTTCAGCTTAGTTAACGTTCCATCCGAAGCTGTGAGCAAACACCAGTCAAATACCTGGGAGGCGCTCCCTCCTGCCCGGGGCAACTGTTGCAACAGGCCCGACAGCGAGCGTCATTCACCAGTGATCGGCCTGTGCTGGCGGAGACGATGCGTTGACCCGACGGGGGCTACGACACACCTGTGGGGTCCGGGAGCCCGGGGCAGCCGGCGCACTGGTGCTGGAGTTATGATCCAGCTCACTTTCATTGTCATTCCAGCCACAGAACCAGCAGAACAAAATGAAATGTTAAAAACGCGCCCATCTTTTAAAAAAAATAAAATAAAAAGTCCGTTCTTTGTGGCTAAAGCCGTTTGGATCTGGGACCGCCGATACTGCCAGACTGAGCCCTTGAAGGCATTGTAACGCGCCACTCTTGAAATGAGCTCAGCATTCCGGGCATACAGTCGGCCCCCGAAAAGTGGGGGATTTACAGGGAAAAAGGAGTGTTTGCACTCTTTTAAGTGTCTCTGGCAATTAGGAAACTAAAGAGGAATTGCATCAGGGCACACACACATCTCACAAGCAGCCGCTCCTTCTTTCAGCTCCACGCCCACGGTCATTCTTCCTCTGGCATATTGCTGCCTTCAAAACGCCGCCTCCTTTCAAGCTTCCTGCAGCCAACGGTCGTCCGCACGCCGATGTGCGCGCCCTCCGTTTTTCAGACGGACAGCAGCCACTTTAGCCATCACCTCCGTTTCCTTGGAGCACCGAAGCATAAAGCGGCTGCTGTTGGTAGAACTCAGGTTCATTTTCCAACTGTTTACTGAAACCCACCATTACTCTCCACTAATGGCCTGATGGGTGGACACCTGCTGGGCTCTGAGCTAGCTGACGCCGACTGGCCGCTGTGAGCTTCCCAAACTAACGTTCAAAATCTCCCCGAGCGGAAAAGGAGGGAATCTGGGTGATGTGACCAGTTCGAAGGGGTCGGTGGTGACGGGCGGAGCGTCCCAGACGTTCCCGGACCATTGTTTGGGAAACGGAAGGATCCTGTGTTCTGCAGCACGGTGACAGCGGAGCGTTGTGTGGATTACGGTGTCGCCGGAGCCCAGAGCTGATAAGACTAAGCTACATCCTTCTGCAGTTATCGGCGCGCAGCTACTGGGATTTGAGTCCGCCCGTTATTGAGACAGGCGGCCTGATGGAGAGGCTCGGAGAGGGTATTAAAGTGGCGGCGCCGGCGGCATGTAAAGAGCCTCAACTTTTCGTGACATCTGTTAGAAAAGCTGTCCGACCTTTACAGGTAGATCTCAAATTTAGATTGATACGGCGGGGATTCGCGTTCTGGGAACGGCAGGAGCAGAGCGCTGAGGCGGCGGGAAGGTACCATTCGGGGCAATTTGGAAAATCTTTCAGTTAACGAGTCGATTTCATCACCTATAATTATCAGATTGTCTCCATTGGACTTCATTAGCACTGCTTTTCTGACTCCTTGAGCCTTCTAACAAAGGTTAACAGGCTATTAATAAATTACATGAATATAACTGCGGGCAAACTATTTCATCCTTAATCAATGCAGATTTTAATTAACGGGGGGGAGCAGGAGTGCACGAGCATGTGAATGAGGCTCTACACAGGCCCTTTGATGCAGCCTGGTCTTCTTGTTGTCTGGTTGGGCGGTGAAATGGTACCGAGCTGACATCTGTAGAAACAGGCTGAGGTGGACGGACCCAGCAAGGCTGGGGGGGAAGGGGGGGTTCAGTACCAGGTCTTGGGTGAGGTTTACCTACTCACGTTGATGGCGAAGCATTCAGAGGGGCTAGATGTTCGCCATTGCTATGAAATTCCTTTGTTTTTAATGTTCACAGGCGGTTAAAGGGGCAAAAAGGATGAAAAGGCCTCGTTTTCCTGGTTAGAAGCTGGCAGACGGTTGCAGAACAGCTAATCACGAGGCTCCGGCATTAATGCCGCCTCGCTGCAACCTGTAATGTGACGTGACTAAACACTTTTGATCTGGGAGCCTTCCCCTTGATCATTCTGTAGAGACAAAGAACAAGTCAGTGACCACGGATTAGAGGAGCGGTTGGCCCGGTTCACTGGGGATTTAAATCTCAGCAGTAGGCCGGTGATGAGAGAACAAATGTTTGTGTCTGCAGCCCACCGCTGTTCAACCGGGACAACCGTTAGCCGCTGCTTTTGCTAGCAAAGGCAGACGGTGGACGCGGCACGAAGTTGCCCAACGAGGAAACGTTTCAGCCATTTTCTTGGGGATTATTACTCAGCAGTTCCAAGCGTTTGTACATCTCCTCTGTGGTGATTAGGAATAACATTTGTGGAGCGCCGTTGTCAGTCAAGTCCAAGCTAATGACGAGCTCAGGTAGGGGCCGATGCGCTCCACTGCATCCAATTACAGTCCTGAGCACACACAGGACACGCACCGTCCATCCCACTTCCCTTCCTTCTTTTAAAACATGAATGTTTGTGCACACACACACACGCACACACGCACGGGCAGGTGGTATAGAGCCACAAAAGGACTCTTTGTAAAGTCATCAGTGCTGTTTTTCGAAACAATTTTGTAAAAATGGAAAAATCTAATGTGCATCTCCAGCACACAATCCCAATAAAAGCTGTTATAAGGTGGTCGGGCTGTGAAGCCGGAGCCTTTCTGTCATGTTCCACAGTCACGGGTTCACGCTGAGACTGTGAAAACAAGGTTAATGGAAATGCTGCTTCCTCCGTGGCGTGGAGACGTCAGGGTGAGGAGGAGGAACGGAGAGAGGCGTCGCGTAGATCTGCCGGGAAACAAAGAAAGACGGGCTGACAGCCTGAGAGGGAGACGATTATCCTGAAGATCCCGTCGCCACTGCGCCTGCGCCTGAGAACGCACGCCAACTTTTCAATAAGAAATCATTTAAAACTAAAAAAATTAGGGCGTGTCTGCGTTTGAGGGGCTTTGATTTGAGCTTTAAAAAGCCATTTAATTCCCGTTATGCCGGCTGCCAGCCTCCACGGCCGACTACAGCTGTCAATAACCTTATAAAAACAATGGAGGGTTTCAAAAGGTTCTGAAACCTGTCAGCACCCAACAGTTCGCAGGGAAATGGAGGGGGGGGGGGGGCGAACTTTACAACAATGGCGGCTAGAAAAAGGCTGCTTCCTCGCAGAGCGGGATTAGGGCGTGTGCGTTTGGCTCGAATCAATACGTGTCAAATTCTGCTTGAAACACAATTAGCCCCCGCTTTAAAAAAAAAAACAACACAAAAAACACACAGGAAGGAGATTAAAGAGGAGCTGTGCGTTCCTCCCCGAGAGCGCTCACGTTCTCCTCAGATATGTGACAGCTTGTTCTGTGCGGCTCCAGTCAGGAGGCAACAGAGAGGATTTACAAACGCCGTCTTAATGTGTCAACCAAGCTTATCTCTTTGTACTGCGTTTGTTCCTGGAGATATCAAGCTAGCACCGAGATGTCGAACGCCGCTTGCTGTCGCGACCTGCTTGAACCCCCCCCCCCCCCCCCGTAGTTAGGTGATCAAGCGGGTGACTGGTGGGGCTGGTGGTAGCTCCGCTCCATCTGTGGAGAACATCGCGTGCTTTCTTGAGGACAGATAAAAGCTGCACACTTCCAGGAGATGAAGAATATACATTCAACTGTGGGCTTTGTGGGCGGGAGGCGTTCATCTCAGTGTATAAAAACACGGCTCTGATGGAGACGTCTCCTCGTGCACCTCAAAGCACATCGAGATTCTTTCACCGAGACCACGCGTCTCACACAACATACAATTAGAGTCAAAACCAGGGATGCACGAGGCACCCGAGGCTGACGTCTGTCACTTTCCAACGCCGCGCTTTGATGATGAAAGCAGGGTCAGCGTGTGAGCGTAAGGCGAGCCAACGGGGTGCGGGGGCGGCCAGTGGCGTGATGGCGGCGGCGTGGATGCGTACGGAGCGACTCTTCGCCCCACTGTTGATGCAGGCTGACGGGAGAGTCTCAGTGTTAGCGATAGCAACACATGCAGCATCAGGTGTGAGCAATTAGCCTCGGCACTGCTCCAGCACCAGGAAGTGGCTCCTTTCATATGTGTTATCAGTGGTAGAGGGGCAGTAAAGCATTACTGTGGGGGGGTGGGGGTGGGGGGGGCTGGACTGGTCAGAGTCACTCCCTTGTAATCAGCTGAAGTGAGTGGGTTCACAGAAGGATCTGTGCAGCTGTGCTTTATTACAAACACAATGAGTCCCAGATTAGAGGAACTGGAAACTGGAGGGAGGGGAGAGAGGACCATGAAGGGGCTGGGGGGGGGGGGGGGGGGGGGGGCAGGGGGGTGAAAATGACTCCAAACACATCTGTCCTCACTTTGTCTGCCGTTACAACACACAACCACAAGCATGGCTGAGTACAAATCAGTCTCAAATGTGGGCCGGCCGCCTGAAGCGTTTCCAGGCCTCGGCTCTTCCGCGGTCCCGGTGGGAATCATCCGTCGCCCTGCCGTGGCAGCGGCGTCGGCCGGGCGACGCCGCCATCGCCCGCGGGGGCACAAACGAGCAGGTGGCGCGCACCGGCCGACAAACCCTTCCATTTGGAGCAGCGACGGCGGCTGAATGAATCCTGGAGCCGCCGCGGCCCTGAAGGTGGAGTCCAAACATTTATCCAAATGCCTATTGTGCAGCGCTGACAGAGCGAGACGGGTCGGAGGGGGGAGTCGTGGGGAATGTTTGGTCAGCGGGTCGGCAGCGGTCATGCTTCCCGCTCTTTAGGTGTGCACATTCGCACTCTCTCTCCGCCAGGTGGGTTTAAAGTTAAAAGAACGTGGATATTCCACTATAGCGGTCGGCTGGGAGTCACGTCAACCTTTCAAAGTGGAGCCATCCTTTAATGGGAAGATTCCCAGAACAGCTCAGCCAGAGTGATTAAACATCAAACCGCGTTGTTGCGGCCTAATCCACCACGTCTTGGTGCGCGTCCTCCGTCCTGCTCACGGAGACGAGAGGAGGCCGTCGCAGGATTAATCCCACAACAAGATAGATTTGAGAAGTGCCAGAGTGACTTTGGGAGAGGAAAGAGTCCCTTTGTTAGAGTTTATGTGGCAACAACAATGGCCGCGGTTCATTTAATGCCAGGCTGTAATTATAATGGGGGGGGGGGCTGATATGCTGGCCCGACCCCTCCAGCAGGGCTCTGGTGCAGGCAGGATGCATCACTGCTGCTTTGCTGGTCAAGCTGCAGGGTCAAACCGTTTCAGGCTGGGGGGCCATTTTCATTAAAGCTCCGCCAGCCCAGCAGCAGCACAACGGCCGATCCTCTCAACAGGAATTGATCTTTTCCTGAAAACACAGCACCAGCGACAGCAGAGCTCGGGTCCCCCCCCCCCCCCCCCGACCATCAGGCCTGTGAATATCTACTAAACCCATTTTAACTGATTAACCAGGTTACCGTTACTGGCTGATGCATCGTGGCAGCGGGGTTATTAGAGATTATTTAACCAAGAGTTGGTTCGGATGAATGTTGAGACCCACACAGGCAACATGCTTTGGTGCTGGTCTTCTGGGGTCAGGTGTTGTGTGGCTGCTTATTAAACCATCCGTTATGTTCGGGCCCCCCAGGAGCAGGCGGGGCGGCGGCAGTAATATACATGCAGCCTCCAGATGAACGACCTAATAACTCATTACATGGATTCAATAACGCATATCTAGAAGCCTGCAAAGCTGTTGATGGGAGTCGTAAAACCGTTCCTAATATCCGAGTGTGTTAGAGATGAGCGCGGCGAGCAGTCGGGCTGTAACTCACCGTCCACGCCACGCTAACGCCGCGCTTGCAGATGGGGGCCGCATCTCCGCAGCCTCCATAAATAAGCTCCATTCCTGCTTTTACAAGCTCGTGTCAGCATGGACCCTGCACATTCTCCAAACCACCGCCCCCCCGGCTGGTTCCAGCGTGTTGCCGTCTGCTTTCGAAGGTCATTTGTGCGCGATCAGGTGCTCCGAGGACACAAACTTGGTGGGCGTTCTGGCAGAATGTGGCGGAGACGGGAGACCGTGAGGTCAGACGCCGCTGCCCAGCTGTGTCTGCTGACACTGCGGACCCCCCTTCCAAGCCACCCGCACATATGGTTTCAATCGGAGCCACGGCGAGGTTTTAAAGCACGCAAAGGTCCATAAATTTAAAAAATAAAAAAAAGCCAGATTCACTGAAACATAATAAAACACATCCCGACACTTTAATGAGTTAAAACTGGTCTTCTGTGGGACTCCAACTGCCAATTATTGTGCTAAACAAGCGGTCGTATCGCGTAACGTTGTGTTCAACCATCAAGTTTTAGCGATACATGTCAGAGCCCCCGGCTGTTATTGGTGCACAAATTCTCTGGTCCTTTCCTTTAAATGCATCACTCTGCTGTAAATGACGTCTCTAATAGTCAGTCAAATCAACATAAAAGCCAACAAAATGGGCCTAAAACGCAGTCCTAAAGCACAGGAGCCATTAAGTCCAGCTGCAGAGCTTCCATTATGGAAGTGTCGACCTGGGTGTTGGTGTATTCATCACGCCTGCAGGGGAACGCGGCTCTGCTTAAAGCCCGCACAACAGTAAATAAATGCTAGCTCTTTTTTCAGCTTACTGGCTGGGGGTGAGAACTTCTCCAACTCTCAAAACCAGAATAAAATAAAGACACTGAACAGAGTTGCAACCAAATCCTTCCCCCAGTCGCTCATGGGGACGGTTGAGGTCGGCCCGGTCCTCCCTTCTACACCGTGATAAACACCCTCACACACACACACACACACTTGTGCAGTGGGCTGCATCCAGAGTTTACGGCCGTTGCAACAGATATGAAAATCTAGCGTCAACATAACGTGTGGTAACGAGCCCGGATGGGAGGCTTCCCTTATTGGAGGCTTGAAATGGCAGCAGCAGCTTCGTGATGAGGTGGGTGGCTCCGCTCCATAGGAACTAGCACCACGCGTTGTTGCTTTGGGGGTAAAAGGTGCAACTTCATGGTCAACTGATACACTGTCTGGGAAAGGGCGTTGTCCCTGAACTCCCCCCCCCCCGAACCCTTTGTATGCAGCGACAATAACGGCATTTTAGTGTGTGGGTGGAGGCGGTAGGTGGGATTTAGTTACCTTTTCAAATCCTAGCTTATGGGGGTATAAAGGAAGTGGCATGCCAACGCTTTGCGTGCGCACGCAGGTCAGGAGAGTAAACGCGCACCCACAAATTTAACATCCTGGCGTTAGAACTCGAGAGCACGCGCACCTAAAAGGAGGCGCGCAGAGAAAGTGATCCACAGCGCTCCTTGTTTGTACACTCATTTGCATAATGTGGGCGTCCCCGGGTCAAAGATCAGCCCCAATCAAAACTCCCTTTGGTGGAGGTTCTTGCAGCAGGCAGGAACTGGATGCCTTCTCGCCCGGCGGCGTCAGAACGGCTCCAGCATCCTAATAGCGCCGGCCCTTTGTTCACCCGGCCTGAAAAGAACCCTCCACCAGCACTGTAACTGGAGGCAGCCGGCGTATCGGTTTGCAGCCATGAGAAAGACGAGCTCGGGAAGGGCAGAGAAACTCAGCTTCAAAAGTCCTTTACACAGAAGCAGCGCACTTCTGGTTTCTGCTTCTGGTCTGTTGCCGGTGTGTCATCGAAACAAAGATGTGGTCGGGGAGGGAATTTTTCAACATGCCTCCCAAGCACAGCTAGGCCAAAACATAATACTGATGTTCATTTTCACATTTCTTCCCACAATAACTGGGAAAAATGTAATTATTGCGATGCCGGATATCATTTTCCATGAACTCGGCAGTTGTTTTCTGGCTGGAACAGGGTCGCCAAGTGGTCTCCATCGTGCCAGAGGGATGATAATGAGGTATGCTGGCCTCACAGCAGATAAATCTGAAGTGGCTGCACATGGGATGCTAGCAGATATGCTGTTGCATTGTGGGTTGGAAGGGGTGGGCTAGAAGAGGATAACATGACAGCTGGAGCAACCCGGAATACCAGAAAGGCCTGGAAGCACAAACATTTGCCTTTCTGCCTCACTGGAATTCACATTAGGAGGTCCTTGGCATTACAGGAACCTCCAAACCTGTGACCCGGTGACAACTGCGCACGGGAATTAATGACCCGAACACGCATAACGGAGCAAATGGTGACGACAGGTATGTTGGAACTCGATCCCTGACGGCGTGCCGGGGATACATTCAAAATCCACGTCAGGACGGCCCCGGGTCTTGGAACCAAGTACACGTTAGCATAGCAAGACGGGAGAGGGACGAGAACTTGGACCAGGGGTGAGTTGAGAGATCCCGTCGGCACCATAAATCAATCCCAGTAACAAAAGGGTCACGGGATCGTGCACCAAACACAGGAATGTTTGATGTTTCCGTGGCATGTGTCCCCCTCCATCACGCTAAAGTCGTCTGTCCAAACAGACCGGAGGGAGCGAGCTTTCAAAGATTGAATGTAGCATATGGAGCGGGCCAAAGGGAGAGGGAGGGGCACCCGGGGGGTTCGAACTGGTGCCATGAGCCAGGACAGCGGGAAATTCATATGGAATTCCATTCTACCTTTTATGGATGTGGGACTGTTTCGCTGGGAAGAACATTAAACATTTTACAGGTCTGCAGCAGGGCACTTAAACAGGAATAAAATGGGAAAGAGGTAAATAACGGGAAGAAAATCACCTAACGACTGCTAAAATCCAATTCCTCTTCCTTAAGCTGCCTTGGAAGGCTCTCTAGACCCTGGGCCACAGGAGGAACATATGCCTCCTCCATCTCTGAACATTATGGGAAATCAGAATGTGGGAATGATACTCCCCGAGTATCCAAACTCAGAATCCTGTCTATCACGGCCACATTAGGACATATGAGACAGGAGGCCCATCAGACATAATCAGCCTTATCCTTTTCAGAAAACGGCCATTAACCCCCCCCCCCCCCCCCAGCCGTCAGTCCTCAGTAAATGAAGCAAATGAACGGCGTCGCCAGCATTCCAATCAAAGCATCAAATCATGGAGCAGCGTCGGCCTGGTGAGGGGATTAATCCCCCGCTACATTTCTGCCCCCAGTTAGCAGGGAAAACTCAATTATAAATCATTTATAAAGGCAGCGCTCGTATCGGGTTCCACCCGCTGAACGCCGGGATCGTGTTCACTCCGGCTACGGGAGGTTTTCTTTAAGAGGGGCGGGAGACACAGGCGCATTACTCACGGCCATTTTAGTTGCCCCTGACAACGGTGGGCTGTTGTGAAGGAGGCCTCCCCCTCTCTCCATTTAAACTTGCCCGTTTTCTTCATTTTGCTCTTCCTCCCTCCTTTTCACGGGAGACTCCAGCCTTTTTAAAGAGCCCCCCCCCCCTTTGTTACAGACACAACCACATTATCCGTGTCGAATCCGTTGGAGGCAGCCGGGGAAAGTCGATAGGGACCAAATAGATTCTCTGCTCGCGTGCGTCTCCCGAAGCAGCAAAAGTAGGCGCAGCTCCAAACAACTGGAACTTTTTTTTTTTTCCCATTATTTGATAAGAAGGAAAAGAGGAAAATCACTTTCTACATCAAATGCAATCTTTTGGTGCGTTCAGCCAAGATTCATCCAGGAGCGAGGGGGCCCTTTCCAAACGAAACCGTTTGCTTTGTTTGGAATCTAATCCAACGGCCACATGAGAACGTGAGCGGTGCTGGCAAAAATAAAACCTCCGGTCTGTTTTAGCAATTAGCACCTGTCAGCAGGCTCTCACCCCCCCCCCCCCCCTGTCATACAGGTGTGATAAAGACCCAAGTGTGACCTGATGAAAGACACACCGCCAGTTTAGGGCCGGTCGTTTCCCCTCATGGTGGCTCTTTATTTAGCATAGCCCGAGGTCGGATGCTAACCAGCAGCCCTGACAGCAGCGCCGGCACCTCGGCTAAAAATACACCGGCTGCTTCCACCTCGGCTTGAGGGAACCAGTTTTTCCCACACAGACGTGAGACTGAAGCTCGGAATTGGACGCGTCAGAGAGGAGAGGCGCCACCTGTGGGGCGGCGGGCCTCTGCTCTCGTCGGTGGTCAGATCTGTGGATCTGAGGGGGAATACTAACGCCAGCCTGGGCCTCCGGGCCGCTGGACCCCGGGCCTGGTGTGGAATCACAAATGAGCGACTTTGACAGAAAATACATCAGCTTATAGATAAAAAAAAATAGGGCTAAGGGTCGAGTAGCCGAGGAGGCAATGAATATAGAGGTTGGGGGATTTTCAATATGACAGGGGGTTGTTATTTGCTGGCAGCAGCGAGCCCTTTGCAAACAAAGGGCCTTTCATATTTCCTGTGAACAGAGACAGAGACTCCCATTAATCCCAGAGGGAGAGCTCATCGCCGGCTTCTCCTCCACACATAAATTACTCTTCTTCTGCCCTTCCTCCCATTACTATTCAGTGTTTACAGCATAAGGAATAAAATTAAGAGGGTAGGGAAACCGGCCGCGCGTCTCTACGATGTTCGGAACCTCTGGAACGTGCCCAGAGGCGCCCGACAGCCCGCGGAACCCCGACGTTCCCGACGTTCCCCCTCGTGCCGTCTGTGATCAGTTCCCTCCGTTCTCATTGGCCCAGCTGTTGTGTTTTGAGACCCACTGCGACAGGAGGAGGATGCGCCAGTTCCCTCTTATCTTGCACGGAAAAGTGTTCAACGGTGGTGCGCAGCCGCTCGTGCACACGTGCTCACGTGCACAGACCTCTTGGTGGTCTGATAGAAAGCATGAAAAGCAGGTGGGGGGGGCATCATTTCACCCCTGTGGCAGGAGGAATGGGAGGACGAGGAGAGAGAAGGAAGAATGGAGGTTAGAGACCAGGAAAAGCAACAAGGACCAGATTTTCCTTTAAGTGGACTGTGTTCCAGGTGTCGCCATTAAAAGGGATTTATTCAACTTTCATTCCAAAAATGTCCACTTAATAACAGCGGTCAGGACTTTGAGTCCCTTTAATGTCCAGAAAGATCTAAAAACCGACTCCTTATCAGATCGGGCGCCCTGTCAAACAGCCGCATTCCTCCTCCTGGTGGGAATATTCACGCCTTAAATCACAGAACCCTCGCGGCACCTCTGCGTGAGCGACCGCCGCAACATTTCTGTTCTAAAAGTGCCGCATTCATCACGATAAAAAAGGAATAATCACCATAAGTTTTCCAGAAGTAAGCCCTGAACACACCATTAAAGCTCATAAATAAATATCATTTCAAACACTGAATAATGAGCTTTTAAAGCCATGCAGGAAGGAACGGTGTGTGTGTGTGTGTGTGTGTGTGTGTGTGTGTGTGTGTGTGTGTGTGTGTGTGTGTGTGTGTGTGTGTGTGTGTGTGTGTGTGTGTTCACAAAGCCTTGTTAGTGTCGGCTGACCTTCCCCATCCCAGACAACACAGTCTTGGTAAAAGGGCCGTGTGTGTGTGTGTGTGTGTGAGAGAGTGTGTGTGTGTGTATGTGTGTGTGTGAGTGTGTTCAAACAGGTTCACTATTGTTTTTAATAACTTTAGATGAGTGTGAGTGTGTGAGTGTGAGTGTGCGAGTGTGAGTGTGTGTGTGTGAGAGAGAGAGTGTGTGTGTGTGTGTGTGTGTGAGTGTGTTCAAACAGGTTCACTATTGTTTTTAATAACTTTAGATGAGTGTGAGTGTGAGTAAGTGTGCGTGTGCGAGTGCGAGAGTGTGTGTGTGTGTGTGTGTGTGTGTCATCAGCCTGATGGTCGATGCCTTTGCCGCCCGCCTCCATGGAGCCAATATTGACTGAGCAGCGAGCAGCAGCTTTCTCAGCGCTGGTGAGTTGTGTGCTGATAAAAAGAGGAAGTGAAAGTTCCTCAGACGAACCACCAGTCATTTAATTTAAAGTCCTTCACAACCAGCTGCAGCGGTTCCCTTTGATCGCTGCATTAGCTCATTATTGGGGCCAGTTTGCTTTTATTTTGCAGGGGTTTTCGCAGCAGATTTTCCTGGCGTTGCTAACGCCTCCGGTTGCTGCAGCAACATTAGCTCCATATTCCACCAGTTTGATCTGTGGGAATTCTCGTGCACTGTTTGATGATCTGCCTGCGCTCGTGCACCGAGACAAGGACGCTCGTCTGATTAAATGACCCGGACGAGCAGGAAAACAGAGCCGTGCATGCAAATGTGGGGGGGGGGGCATTTCCTCCTGACAAATTAGGTGTCATTAAAGGAGAGCGCTCGGCGTGGAGGGGGACCACATCTGGATCCAGCCCTCTCATCTGGACCACAGGTCACAATTATCAGCCTGGCTTAATGAGCTGCCTTTATTAGACTTTTCTAGATCATTTATACTTGTTTTATGTGCTGCTCAAAGGCTGCTGCTGTTGCCAGGCTATGGAAGCACGACGGGGATTTTAAAAAAAGGATTTCTTGGGGAAAAGTTATTGAAGTTTGCATCATGGATCTGAATGACAGCATTTGTCCTCATTCTGTAACGGCGGGCTGAATAACCAACGAGTTCTGTCTCTGTGGAAAAAAATAACAGCGAAACATAATTCAGTGATAAAGGAAAAAAAAGGGAAAATGGGCAGATGGAGCATTTAAAATATGGGAATGGTCCCAGAATTCCCGTGTACTGTAAACAGAAGTCCTGCCAGTTCCTGGTGCTCTGCTGCCAACTCCAGCCCCACCCAGAGCTTCCCAGGACGTCTCCACCTGGACGTCTCCACCAGGACGTCTCCACCTGGACGTCTCCACCAGGACGTCTCCACCCGGACGTCTCCACCAGGACCTCTCCACCAGGACGTCTCCACCTGGACGTCTCCACCAGGACGTCTCCACCTGGACGTCTCCACCCGGACGTCTCCACCCGGACGTCTCCACCAGGACCTCTCACCAGGACGTCTCCACCGGACGTCTCCACCAGGACGTCTCCACCAGGACCTCTCCACCAGGACGTCTCCACCTGGACGTCTCCACCAGGACGTCTCCACCCGGACGTCTCCACCCGGACGTCTCCACCCGGACGTCTCCACCAGGACCTCTCCACCAGGACGTCTCCACCAGGACGTCTCCACCAGGACGTCTCCACCTGGACGTCTCCACCCGGACGTCTCCACCCGGACGTCTCCACCAGGACCTCTCCACCAGGACGTCTCCACCAGGACGTCTCCACCCGGACGTCTCCACCCGGACGTCTCCACCCGGACGTCTCCACCAGGACCTCTCCACCAGGACCTCTCCACCAGGACGTCTCCACCAGGACGTCTCCACCTGGACGTCTCCACCTGGACGTCTCCACCCGGACGTCTCCACCCGGACGTCTCCACCAGGACCTCTCCACCAGGACGTCTCCACCTGGACGTCTTCACCTGGACGTCTCCACCAGGACGTCTCCACCCGGACGTCTCCACCCGGACGTCTCCACCCGGACGTCTCCACCAGGACCTCTCCACCAGGACGTCTCCACCAGGACGTCTCCACCAGGACGTCTCCACCTGGACGTCTCCACCTGGACGTCTCCACCTGGCTACTCTGGGCTCCGCTGGCCATCTTGTCTGCTCCTGAACCGTGCGTGAACTTCAGCGTGACCACCATGTTTGGCTCCGCCCCCATCAGCTGGCACCACTCGTCCCTGGACCCCCGCTCGAGGTAGGAGCTTGACTGATTCCGGGCCTAAAATAGCCCACCCACTCATCGCCCCCCTGTTGCCCACCGGCGCCTGGTTTTTCCCTGCATGCATTTATCACCCGCGGTACATTTTTATAAGCGCTCTGCCTGAGCGTGCGAATAAATCCCCCCCAAACACACGAGCGTGCGCTCTCAAGCGGGGGGCGTTTAAAAGCACCGCTCCTCTTACCTCGTCCTCCGGATTCACTGCTGCCAGTAAACAAACGCTGGAGACGCGACCCTCTAAATGAAGACTGCGGTGGAAGACGGCAGCTGGGACGCGACGCCAGACGCCCATACGGACGCCGCCACACAAGTGGGGCTGGTCGTTTGTGCCCACACAAAATGGCCGCCGGAGGCACCATTTCAAGTGAGCGGGGGTTGTTTTGTGTCCACGCCGGAGATACGGGAGCCACCATGGAAGGGAGAGCTGCGACCCACAGTGCGTCACCCCCCCTTTAAGACACCCAATCCCAAATATGTGAACCTTGATCAGCCACCAGAGGACGGGCGCGTCTTCATTATTTCCACTGAGACCAACAAAGCTACCAACAACACATCAGCCATTAAAATGGTTTCAGCTGAACCCACATCAGGGATTATTCTAAACACAAGTTAGCATGGTAGCATGGTAGCATGGTAGCATGGTAGCATGTAGAGCTGATAAAGGCGCGGCTCCCTCGCCTCCCACGAGGCTCCACTGGCACTGGGCTGGATTTCCATGAGCTTTATCTTCTCTGGCCGTGGTCGGACATTTCTTTGCATTTCAAACAAAAGGTTTCGTCAAAAGACCGAGACGGAACGACACAAACTGCTCCGGTAAACTGAAATTAGCCAAGGCTGAAACTCATTGTCAACGTGATCATTTTTAAACACTCCTGCACTGACGACTCCATTTGTTGCGCAATTTGCAAACAGGGCCAAGCCGCCCCTCTGGTAGAGAAAGGCCGGTCCGCTCTGGGATGGTTCTGGAATACACACCCAGGTACAGACCTGATAACGGTACCAGCCTCACTCATTACCGGGGGCGGGAGGGGGGGGTTGTTTTTCCTTTCTCAACCTTTCCAGCCTTCCTGGCCAAGTCAAGCACGCCATTTTGGAAGAGTGTTAATCCATCAGCCATTTCCCACGCTGGGTCCAGACCCATTTCGGGGCCCTGAGAGGTCGACGCAACAAGACCCCGGCTGGCTGAAACGTGCCTGTAATCGTGGTAATATACAGCGTGAGATCAAAGCAGAAGACAAGCTTCCTCCCTGGCTTTGATTCACAGCCCGGCATGTTAACAAGCCCGGTCCAGGAGGATCCGACTGCCTCCATCACCACTGACAGGCGTGAAAGGTCAATAACCTCGGCTCGGAGCCCTCGTATGGTTAGCGATGCCATAAATTAATGGTTGAGGTCGTTATTCCAAATTCTTTAAGTCGGCCGAAGGAAGCTTATCTTCTACAAAGGTCACAGTGTTTGAACACTTCTTGTGAGTCAAGGCTGACAGAACCTCTGTGAGCCCGGGCAGATTGGCTTCTCGCCGTGGGTTTGGACGGGAGGTCGAGGGATGCCGGTAAATGGGAACCTCTGGCATGCTGCAGCGCCGAGGTGGATTCTTCTGTACATAATAAAACGGATCCTAATTCCGGAGGACGTGTGATTCACTGTCGGTTTCTAGCGCCAACGCACGTTTTTGTGTTAATAACCCATTTGTGTCACACTTGGATGGACTCGCTTTAAATTTAGCATGAAATCAGAGCTACTAGATTAAAAGTAAACCACTTTCAGCGTTGCCGTGTTTACCTTCGGAACGCACGCGCGCATCCCGACGGCGTCTCCGTGATTTAGTGCGGCGGAGTGGCGGCGATCTCATTTCCATCCCATCGTGCTCGTGGTTCCAGGACGAGCGGCTACTTCTGCCTTCATTAGCCTCTCCGTGCTCCGCGCGGCCCGTTTGATAAACGTTATTTAAGAGCAGTTAATACATTAACGGACATTTGTCTCGTCACAGCAGTCCCCCCCCCCCTCGGCTGATCCGCCCCCCCCCCCGTCCTGCTGAGCAGGCACCGCTACAGGATATAAAGTGGCAACACGCCGCACGCTCTTTAATGCCTCAGCAAATATCGACGACGCAGGCGAGGCGACGGGGGCTGCAGGTCAATCCCAAGGCAACGCCTCGTGACCGGGGTCGCTGGAGACGCAGATGGCGGCTCACATATGCTCCTCTGATGAGCCAGCATTTATGGGATGTTCAGTTCTTAAGAGACTGTTGACTCAGTCTTGGAGTGGAGCGATAAACCAGATTACGTAATCACGCGGACGCGGCGTTTCTCACATTCCCCCCCATTGTTGCACAAATAACAATTACATATTTTACTAATGGCTGTAATAATAAAATGAGCTGCAGTTAATGCGGCGGCTGCCGGAGGAACAGGCTGCAACAGTCCCCGCATTGCTCATTTAGGTCAGATCAATTATTGCGAGGAGCCAGAGAAGCTCTTCCCTCGTAAAGCACGATGGCGGTGGGGGTGGGGCTGCAGATAAAGGGACGGATCAAAGCGGCGGGGGTGGGGGCGGGGGGGTGTCAGACGATGCATTCAGCAACTCTTCACACGCCGGCGTCCAGCGAGGTGCTGCTGTGTTGAAATTGAAGCCCCCTCTGGAACACAACCCGCGAGCGGCGTCGCAGCACCGTGGCCAGCGAATGTGCCCCCCCCCCATCAGATTTCTCCTCTGCTGTCAGAGGGAATAATATCTGGCTAATTGAGGCGGCCTCTTCGGCCCAGCGCGATGTGAGAAATCTGTTTCTATTCTCTACAACTCCTCCAACACCAGCAACACCTCTATCTTCAGGCGAGCGCTAGCTTGACCCTGCGCGCGAAGACGTCCAGGCGGAGGAAGCTCTCTCACAACGCCGAGGCCGAACAAAGCAAGAAGCGAGAGAAGTGGCGCGGGGAGGGGCACCCCTTCACGTGCACGCTCATGCCAAATCCAGCAAGATTTTTTGCTTTACTTCCACCGAGCTAAATAGAATGAGAAAAGCTAGCGCAGCAGGGACGCGAGCAGGGAGATGGACGGAGATTAGGACAAAAAAGGGCTTTCCCTCTCCACAAGTCAGTCGCTGTGGAGCGAACGCAGGACTCCGCAGGACTCCGCAGGACTCCGGGGTGCTCAGGTGCGGGTGCACGGTCTTCCAGGTGCGAGCTGGCGTGTCCTGCTTCCAGCGGAGCTCCGGTGAAGAACGGCAGTAACCCAGATATGAGACGGCATAAACGCAGGAAGTCGGGTCAATACGGCTATTTATACTCAGCCTCATTAAGCAGCAGGGGCAGCACGTCCTGGGTGTTCTCCGTGTCAAATAAAACGCGTTAGAGCCGGTGTTCCTACAACCCATTTCCCCAGAACGACCCCAGCTCCCCGGCGCTCCCCGTCAGGGACGGGATTTTGGAGAGGAACGACCGTTTTCTCGGCGACAGCCGTGAACGGAAGAGCTCAAATCGGTTTAACAGCCGCTTCCGACGGAGGGGCGCAGGTGTGATGGCGCACCAAATCACCTATAAAACCCCGCCGCCGCTCCGACCTGCGTCCCGTCCCCGTAAAATGGAGATGGGACAACAGACGAATCACCAAGTTGACAGGGTTCCATTTGGCGTGGCGGTCCGAACCCGCCGCCTCCTGCTGGCCGGAACAATCAATCCTACCAGGAACCATCTGTACCCTTCTACAAGAGGGGGAACAAGCTAATTATATTCCAAGGACAAACGTCACAAACTCCCACGGACATGAAGGAGAGACACCTCAGCTAATGTCCAGCGTCACAATCACACAGCCGGGTGCCAACAGCAGAGGGCAGGGCCCCCAGCTGATAAGAGCCCTATCAGCAGGGCTGACGAGAGGCTGTTAGGATGATGTCGCTGCCTCAGACACGCCGTTGGAGCGCCCGTCCCGACCGCTCGGGACCGTTTCCAGACTAACCTCGGCTGTCGTCAAGATCTGGAAGCCAAAAAAAAGGAGAGCACTCCCATGCTTTAATCAAATCCCACTATTTAGAAAGACCTTTTGGGTGTTCCCAGCCAGATTCCTACTTAACAATAACACTTGACCGACCAGCACAATAATCTGGGTCATGGGGGCGGGGGGATGTGGGCTGATAGCAATAAAGAATAAAGCAAATTCAAACAGACAGTGAGACTTTAGCTGCGAACTGGAGCGCAGCCTTCATTACAAGGTATTGATCGCTGCAAACACAGACCCTGGATTCATCGATCTGCTTCCAGGGAAAAAAAGGAAAAAAGAGGGAATGGGGCAATGAACTGCTCTGACTGGAACTGCTGCCTTAGCAAACACAACTCACACCAGGCTGAAGCCGCTCTGCTGTGTGTGTGTGGGGGGGGCATGAAACCAGCATCGGCTCTGAAACAATGATTGGCAGCAGCTTCACAGCCTCCTGTTGCTCTTCATTTTTCCCCTCTCCGAGCTCAAGGACTTTCACATTTGAATGTGAGGAACGCCGTTGTTGGCTGCTGAATTATTCAGCGGCGCCGGAGACGCTGACTGAGACCTCGCACACCTCAAACGCCCAAAAAGATCTGACGGCAGAAGCCCGACCGTCGCTCCGGATTCAGCGTCATTCCAAAAGTTCCCAATTTATGGAGCATTTTATGGAAAAGTCGTGGTGAGATGTTCTGGAGAGGGACCCTTCCGGGGTCGCACTCATTAGACGTCCTCAGAGGTCAGAACAACACCGGGGGGGGGGCGGAGCATTTGTGGCACCCCTGGTGACGGGGTCGGGACCCCTTTGACTGGTTTCATTCAGCTCCTCCTTACCAGTAAACCCCCACCGGTATTCCCAAATCCGTGGGCAGGAGGGAAAACAAGCGCGTTGCTAAGCGCTCGGCCCCGTTTACAGGACAGGGTGAGCGAGGTCACGTCTCAGCAAACACCGGGGCCCCTTAAACACGTCTGAGTGGCCCCAGCTGCCCCCCAAACCACCGACGACCGAACAGAGCAGCACAACCACCCGAAAATGGCTTCACATTGGGGGGGGGGGCTGGGCCAAAACAATGTTGTGTTTGTCAGAGGGGCGAAGCAAAGCGGGTTCCTCGAAACAAACCCTGCAAGGAGCCGTAATTACACCTAACGATGGATTCAGTGGAAACTGGGAGACGCATATAGGCCACGGGAGCCTTCCAGTTTATGTTCCAGCCACTGACGGTGACATTAATTGCTTCAATCACAGTACTAAACTGGTCAGCTGGAAATTCCCCCCCCAGCACAGCTCGCTGAGCTCCAGACGCGCTCGGATTTAAAGGACTTGGACCGAGGCTAAAGAGGACCGCGGCCATGCTTTCCCTCCACTGTTGGAGCGCCAATAATGGTCCAAAATAAGAGTCTGTGGGGGTGGAGATGAGGAGGATGGAAGCAGAATAGGTGGTCGGGGCATGATGGGGGGGTAACAGCAGCAGAAGACTGTGTATTAAGCCCAATTAGGCTTTTGGGCTTTTCATTAACCCAGTTTTTTCGGAGCGGGAAACCTCTGCTGAATAACGCTGGGAATGACTCACTAAATGCTGGGAACAGCAAAAAAAAAACACGGCACAATGCGTGTCAGCGCTCCAAAGCCACCGGAATTCTATTAGATGCCCGGGAGCACGCCACCCGCAGCTCCAGCCCACCTGAAATTAAACGCAATTTAGCAAAACGAGGCTCTTTATTACCAGAGTAAACGGGAGCCGAGGAACGACTGCAAACATTTCCGGACTTCAGCCGCTTCCTGTCTGTCGGGATGGTAATAACCAATCAGTCCCTGCATATCAGACCGGGTCAGATGGACCCGTGTTAGCTAGCAAGGTCGTGAGAGCAGACACTTGATGAGCCGGAGCCTCGCCGGGTTCAGGTTTGTGTCTGCTCGGCCTTTAACGGCTTCTCACATCACATATTTTCCAAAGCAATAGTTGTGCTTCCTGGTACCTCCACAGGCTGATATTAAAACGGGAACGTTTGGCCGGCTAATAGTGCAAATTTGGCCTTAATCTCAAAGTGTGAGATTAAATCTTTCATCTCTGATAACTAGCTGTGAACAGCCGTCGCTGAGCCCACAGGATGTCTTTAATTATGTGCATACGGAGACCGTCGTTTACACAGGAAGTTCCTCCATTTCCAGCTTCTGCGGGGGGTCAATGACAGTATCGACTTGAAGGTGACGGCCTAAAAAAAGGGCTGGAATTCTTGGAAATCCTCCTCAGTTTTTACAGCTGGAGGAGCAGTTCAGGCGACAGCTGAAGTCGCACGTTTAGAATCCGGGGGTGTGTATTCTGGACCCGAGCACGTAGATTAGGATCACTCCTGGTTGTTGTTAGCATGTTAGCATGAGCCGCAGAAACCTCCCGGCAGCCAGAGATTCCCAATTATCAGAGTTAATGAAATGCAGGGAGTTTTCCAGCATTAGTGAACCAC
This sequence comes from Takifugu flavidus, assembly GCF_003711565.1. Classification (NCBI taxonomy): domain Eukaryota; kingdom Metazoa; phylum Chordata; class Actinopteri; order Tetraodontiformes; family Tetraodontidae; genus Takifugu; species Takifugu flavidus. Next base: position 14,241,517 of record NC_079534.1, on the reverse strand, counting down.
ATGCAGCTCCCAATGTGTCACCTCCTGGTCAGGAAACCATCTCCGAGAGCAGCATGGGGACGGAAAGATTGAAAAACTTCCCAACGTGGGGGCTTTGTCTTCCAAAATGCGCCGGGAGAGCTGTTCATTAGAGGATGCAGTTCCATTACCATCGTCACAATGACACAGGAATGCCCCCTCTGTCAAGGAAATCTTCACAGAGCAACAGCTCACTGGGGGAGGGGGAGGCAGAGAGAGAGGGGGGAGGGGGGGGGGCAAACAAAAGGGAACCCGATTACCCCCGGTCACGGCTCATCCACGAGCCACAAGAGGGAAATCCATCACCTGTGGGATCAAACAGAAACTCGTGCAGGAGGTGCGGCCCAGTGAAAGCTGCACCCACCCATGGAAGCGCTCTCCTTCCTCCCTCCCTCGTTTCCTAGACGTTGAGGGGCCCCCGCCCCCGCCGCCGTGACTCACACCGACAACGGCGTGCAAGTTTTGAGCGCACGCTGTGAAACCCAGCATAAGCGCGGAGGCATTCTGGTCCAGATGACCTCAGGCTCCGCTGTCTCTGATGGCACGCTGGTGATATATTCCAGCCTTTACGGCTCTCCGCGGGCCCGCGCACCGCCGCACGGCCGCCGCTTCCTCCTCGTTTCGCCCTCGTTAAAATTCAGGAGAAGCAACACCAACTGCTCACAAACGTATTTGTCACCTTCTTAGTTGCAAGATTAGTCACAATTGCTTGAAACAGGCACTCTGAGGGATCCTCAACCCTCCTCACTATCGAGTGTGGCGAGCAGCGCGGCACTATTAGCACGCCGCCCTAATTGGAGCCCTTGGGCGGCGAACTCGGTCAGAAACAGGAGGAAATGCAGGCGGCGTATGGCTCAAACCTGTCAGGAAGTGCTATCAAAGCAGGAAAAGAGGATGAGACCTGACTGGTACTGTAAGGAATCGATGCCGCACCGCCAGGCATCGGATGTTTAATAGCCGGGCTGATTAAAGTTGCATAAGTATTTAACTCTGCGTGCCATTGATTTTCATTCGCCGCCATTCAAAATGCCCCCAGTGAATCAACAAGGCCCTCGTCTCCCTGACGATAACCCCAGACAGCCGCGCGTGCGTCTCATCAAAGTGTTCATCAGAACACCCCCCGCCCCCCCAACGTCTGGCCGCCATACATCACGCAGCGTTAGCATGTCAGCGGCACGGATGAAAGCTCTGGAAAGTTGAGCGGCGCGGCACGCCACCCCGGGAAAACTAATGCTTTAAATGTGCCGGGGTTGTTCTGATCCTCCTTCAGATGTAAAACACAGAGGCGAGCGTGCACGTCTGACACAGCCGCCGACGCACGCACGCACGCACACACACACGCACAACAGGCAGGAACGCTGCGCCACTCACCGTGGAAGAGGGGCCGGCCTTCCTCGACGGTATCCGGCAGCACAACCTTGTACGTGTCTTCCGAGAAGCCCGGCTTGCATGGTGGGGCGCCCCTGCCCTCTGCTGCAATCTGTAATGGTAGGGGGGGGGGGGGGGGTGACTCATAAATCAACCTGCAAAAAAAAGCACTCTGTTGCCCCCCCCCCCGCCCCCCAAAACCTCTTGGTCATGTTCTGAAATCCCCACAGTCGTACAAAAGCATCTGTTGTTTTTATAGCAGGGGCTGCAATTAGGATAATGAGGCCAAAAGGGTTAAGCATTAGCCAGAAAGCATGGCCAGGCAAGAACAAGCCCCATTTGTCCCCCCCCCCCCACCGGAGGGGCCCGGGCACAGGGGAGAGTTACGGCCGACCCTTCCCGGGCAGTTCCTTTAATCGACATACTACACTTGACATGACCGGCTCGGAAGGAACGGGAATATCAACCTTCTCAGGGAAGAAAAAGCACCGACTGGGATCGACTGACCTCATTTTGGAGAGGGAGGGGGGGGGGCTGTGGTTTCTGTGGGATAAACAAGGTGAAAGCCTAAAGTTGTGCACAGGCCGTGCACGACTGGAGCAAACACTCTGGTTACCAGCTCCGTCCAAATTAACTACATCATCCTCCCGCTGGGGGGGGGGGGGGTGAGGGGCCTGGCCCCGGTGCCTGCCTGGCACTCTGAAAATAAAGGAAAAGGATCCGTGCCTTTCCCAATCACTGGAATTTAAATGGAAAACGCTGGCAGACCGGGAGGAGGAGCGAGGCCGGAATTCTAGTCTGTTACAGCAAGGACACCGAGGGGGGGGGACATGTCCCCCAATTAGTGATAAGAGAGACGCCGAGCTGTCCAACAACCACCCGACCTCTGCGCATGGGTCGCCGGGGCCCCCGGTCGGTGTGGTGGGGTTTAAGAGACAACCAGAACCGTCCCGTCGCTCCGCTCCCGAACATGTCCGGGATGCGCTGACCGCCGCCGGTCCAGAAAGAAGATGGACGCAGCTGCGTTAGTGGGGAACTTAAAAGTCAGCACGAGCGAGCGCAAACTGGCTCCATGTCGGCAAGAACCGGCCCAACTTCCCGACAAGAGGAGCCCGCACGGAGCCGCTCCGGCCCGGCTCCGTGCGTGCGCGACGCGAACCCATTAACGCTTGATTTAATTGTGCGTAGCTAGCATAATGAAGCCAGCTTAGCTAGGGAGGCGGGCGGGCGGCGGACCCGGTACAGTCCCAGCCCGCTTTGGACCCACAACGCCACGGTCAAAGTGCCCGCTCGGAACCCTCGGTTCGGGCGTCCAACTCGGCGACCGCAGGAGCACCAGCCGCCGAAGTGTCCGGTGGAAGTCCGCTTACCTGCAGTCCGACCAGGACCGCCAGCAGGAAGAGCCCGCTGCCCGCGTGGAGGGAGAACATCGGCGCGCCGCTTTAATCCCCGGCTTCGGGATCCCGGAGAGCAGACTCTTGTCGTTCGAAGACGAAGCGCAGAATATCCGTGTGGCTCAAGAAAAAGTCCCTGTGCGACAAAGACGGGAGCGGCGTCGGCGGAGAGCAGCCTGGCGGTCGGTGTATCCAGTCAGCAGTGACGGAGAGCAGCGCCTGGTACTGAAGCTGCTGCTCCCTCCCATCCAGCCCAGCCAATGACTCCCGCAGCCAGACACAAAAACCAGCCCACCCCGCTCTGTCTCCCCCTGCTGGCCGCGGAGAGAACTACACCTCCGGGGAGAGCGGGGACGGGAGAGGGGCCTGGCTCCGGGAGAGGGGCTCGGCTCCGGGAGAGGGGCTCGGCTCCGGGAGAGGGGCTCAGCTCCGGGAGAGGGGCCTTGCTCCGGGAGTGGGGCCCTGCGGTAGAGGGGCTCGGCTCCGGGAGGGGGGCTCTGCTCCACGGACGGTGGAAGAACGACGCTGCCTTGTTGTCATTTGTAAATCAGAAATATTCCTCCTCAAACACCACTTAGGCTATTGTCAAAATAAGGAGCGCAGATTGAAGTGCTCTGAATGCGGAATGAGCTTCCACAGAGGGGAAACGTCTGGGTTCGTCAATTTATTTATTAATTTAGGCCGTAAATTACCATCTATTGTGTGCGAGAGCATTATAACAATATTACAGCTGTCAACTAAATCCTTCCGGACGGTCTCGTGTATAACAGCCCATAATTTATCACAGCGCTCAGTCAAATGAGCTGCGTGAGCATCTTTGCAGGTACGCCAGGGTTTCTGGTTCCATTCCCAACGTCCTTTTCCTGTCTTGTGTTTGGGGTTGAAGATGTTTTCCTCCCACAAACCAAAGGCACTCTAAATTGGCCCTGCAGTGTGTGTGTGTGTGTGTGTGTGCGTGTGCGCGTGTGCGTGTGTGTGTGTGTGTGTGTGTGTGTGTGGTGACTGCTTGGATGGAGCTCTGGCCCTTTTCTGCAGACCTGACCTGGAATCAGTGTGGGTTAATGGAGGATGGAAGCATGATTGGGGGCTGCTGTCAACCTAGCAGTAGCAAGGGCATCCAGATGGACATCAACAGCCTTTCAGGTGTGAGTTTAGACCGCTTTGTTCCTGCGGAACGCCACGAAAAGGGCGGAAAACCGCACCTCAGGTGAGGACAGTGACCCTCTCCGAGCGTTCCGGGGTCAGTTTAAAGCCTCCATTCATCTGATTTTATTTACTCGTGCACATTGTATTCAAACGAGAGCGAGATAGAAACACAAAGCCCGGCTCATCAGATAGTCGGGCTTGTGATGAAGAGGAGCCGCTGTCACTGAACTGCTATTTTTTTTTTTGGTTTTATCTCCATTTTTTTCCCCGGACGGCAGCAGGAAATGTCGGGGTTTTAGGATTCAATCTGTGGCGTCGCGGCTGCATCGATCATTGGGAGCCGCTGATCACGGGGGCCCGAGGTAATTGGTGTTTACTCCACGCCTGGCCTCCTGGATTATGAGCGGCGGTGTTGTTTCCCCTCCTTCACCCCCCCCGCCCCCCCACCCCCCTTCCCTTCACACGCGCTGTCGTTTCTGTTGCTGACAAATAGGACGACTGTTCCAATGACTGTCACCGAGATGTTTGGGAGGCTGCATCCCATTCATTCGCCGTCGCTTTAGCAGAGACCCTAAGTAAAATCTTTTTCATGTTTGACTAAAATATGCCATGAATAATTCCCTTACATTATCTCCTCATGTGATACAGTCTGATGAAGGTTAAATTACCTCGCTGGCGCCGCCGACACCTAATTAACTGTCAGGAGGTGGCTGTGTGGAATACATTAGATCCGCCACACACAGATATTCCGCTTTAAGGAAATGAGAACAGTTGTTCAGTTGTTCTCTGTATAATAAACAGAGCCTGACTTTTGCTTCCCACCCACCTGGCCGCCGTTTGGGGGGGCGGGGGCGGGACAACTATGGCTTGTTCCGACCACCAAGCACAATGTGACCACCAACAGTTGCCAAATACTCTCCAAGTGTCCCCGACCACGAGTTTTAGGACATTTTCCATGTTTGGAATGGTGTCTCGCTGCAGCACCGGTAGAGCCGCGATGGCGCCGGAGGTGGCGCCGGTGACTCTGAAACGCTCGCCGGTATCGGACGACACCTCGGTGTTGACTCTTGCAGTGGAGTGTCAAACTCACTGACTGGTGACAGACTTTAAATTAAAGCAGAATTAGCATTCAAAGACCCTGGGGGTGGAGCCTATCCCGGATGTGGGCGGGGTCAGCGTATGGTTCGGCAGCTCCCAACAGGTCCAGACGGCGTTCCTCAGGCTCTCGTTTCCTCCCCTGAGTGGTGTCTGACCGTAGAGATGAAGGAAGCCCGGCTGTTGTCATGGTTTCCTGCAGCCTTTTTTTTCCTGGAACACATCAAATTTGTGGGGGGGTTTTTTTGGGTTCTCCGCGGCCTCCTCGTGATTTGCTGTGGTGGAACCGGGCGAGAGGTCAACCCGAATGACCTGCTGATAACTAACGTCCCATTTTTTCCTAATTGGCAAATGTGTGTGATCTAATCTGACGGAGAGTGGGATCAGAATGCCCCATCTCCCTGATGAACGCCGGCGCTTATCTTCCATCAGCACTTGTCCCGGCAGCCACAGAGGAGGCGTCAGCTGGGATCCAATTTGGACTCGGCGGATCCAGTCAAACGCCGTCGTTGCGTGATTCATCGGACCGATCCGGGACCCCGCGAGACCCCCGCGTGTGGCTTGTTTTAAATATGTAATGGAAAGAGTCGCTTCCCATCAAGGTCACCTCTCAGTTTACCGTGTTCTCCTGTGCTGCCCGCGGACCCACAACACGCGGGGGGGGGGGGGGTGATGCATGTCCCCGGCGCCGCTCTGACCCTGCTGGTTGACCCCCCTAAACGCAGGTGGCCTGAGAAGGTGCGCGGCCCCCACCTGCCCTTCACAGCTGAATGCGACACTGCGGCACGCTGGCCTCGATGTGGCTGCAAGAGAAATGGACGAGGTCAGCAGCCCCCCCCCCCTCTACCCCCCCCCCCCCCCCCCCCACACACACACACACACACGTGACTGTCACACACCCCGATCCCGCCGCAACACTGACACCAGTGCTCGGGATTTATCGCCCGCTTATGTAAATTGACAGAGACGTGGCGGCACGATCTGGAAATATCGCCACGCTCCGGTATTCAATCAGTAAGGAAGAGCCCCCCCCCCCCCCCTTCCCTTCCCTCCCCCCCCCCCCCCCCCCCAGTGTAAACACACACTCGGAGGCCTTTCAGTCGGCGGCTTATTACCTTGTCAGAGACAATTCCGTGCACATCAAAGTTTGCTTTGGAACAAATTAGCAAGTGGGAAGAAGCAACGAGAGCCCAGAGCCATTATCAATTCCAATCAAGCCGCATTGTCAAGCATTCAATAAGGAGCCTCCGAGGAGCGCCGGGATTCCCTGATTATTCCCCTCCGGTGTCAACTCCGCTCATTCCAGCTTTTGTGCCGTTTGAATTGAGCAAAATAGAGCTGGGCATTAGGTCGCACACACACACACACACACACACACACACACACACACACACACACACACACACACGTTTTGAGAACAGGCACCCTCCCGCTCCAGGTGAGACACTTTTTTCTGGAACGTGTCAGGAACCCAGCTCCTAATTTGGCGTTTGTAATTCCTGCTGGAGGCCACGTGCTTGTGCTCGTGCTCGTGCTCGTGCGCTCACAGATCTAATAGTGATTGATGGCCTGATGGAGGCAAATTGTGTTGAAGTGCAGCGCGACCCGAGGAGAGAACAAAGCGTCTTTAGCCAGTGATGCAATCAAGGCTGATTATTGATCCGGAGCGCCACGCGTCGGATCTCGGATCGCCCCGATCCGCATGTTGTTCCCCGTCAAAAACAAACCGCGGATTCAAAAGTGCTGAATAGATTTCTGCCGCAATTATGAGGGATTTAGGATGATAAAATGATTTAGATGCTATCTCCTTTAATGAAAATGTGTTCCTTCCTCGAGGCGCAGCTGATTTGTTCCGAGTATTCCGGAACGCGGCAGCTACGTCGCCATCGTTCCTAAACACCTCCTCATGCTAATTAAGGCCCTTTTTTCCCTTTTCCCGCAGTAAAGTTTATGGTATTCCATCTGATAGGTGTCACGATGTTGAGATGGCAGATGGTGGCGGCACGTTAGCGTCTGCGCAGCCTTTTATTGGGATCCATCCAGTAGCTGCTGGGATATTTCGGTTGGGAACAAAGTGGCGAGCAGTCGGACAGACGAACGCCGCCGTCTGTAAAACCAGCCGCCGTTTTAAAGCATCAAAGCCGCCGGAGGAGGCGGACAATGGCGGCGTTATCTCCGCTTTCAGGGCGAAGCTGGAAACTTTTGCCTCTGTCTCACAAACCTTTAGGACAACTTTTTCTTCCTTCTTTTCCCCCCATTTGCCATTTTTTGTCTCGTCTCCTCAGGAGAGGACCAGCAGCCGGACTGGGAACCAGTTCCTGGAATTCTTCATCCGCCCGTCTGGCACTGGGCTCCCATTAACAGCATCATCTCAGATGGGAATAATGGTTGGAAAGAACGCGTTTTCCTTCAGGTTCCGGCCCAAATCCCTGGTTTTTTAGGCCGTCCTGTTGCGTTTGGCCTTGTTTTCCTGCTTTCTTCCAGGGAAGCCGGATCAGGAACAAAGCGTATTTATAATTGCTGTCAGATTACGAGGGCAAAAGGTCGAGTTCAGCCGGGTCGCTCCGAACACGAGTGTGTTGACTGAAACAATCGGAACCGAATGATGGAGCAGCACCAACAGGATTCATGGACCATAAACGGATGCCGGAGCTTCTCAATAACCATCAGTTTTCACGTTGATTTAAGCTTTTTTACATAAAAACATGCTCCTAATTTATGATATGCTGTTGCTAACGTATCAGTCCAGAGCATCGTCGATGGAAATATTAGCCTCTTGCTTCTGCCAGCTCGGCTCGGGAATTATGGAAGGTTTGGGGAATATGGAAGCAGTCGGGGATTTTTGGGAGGCCAGAAACGCCATATGTTGCCAGCAGGTTGTTTCGGAGGGCGGGGCAGCTTGATCACCCTGATCATGTGACCTACTGAGGTCAGCGGGACGCGTCCGGACAGTTCTTAGACGTACGGCGCGTGTCGTTCGCCCCCCCCCAGCACGCCGCAGCGATTCGCCGTTCGTCACGTCTCGCCGGAGCCTTTTTTCTCCTCCTCTCTCCATTTTATTCGCAGCTCGATCCTTCGTTCACCTCTCAAGGCGTCTAATTGGGTTTCATTGATTTACTCCTCCATGATGCCAAGTCTCTGCTGACCCTGCAGAAAAATATCAGCAGGGGTTCACACACACACGCACGCACACACACACGCACGCACGCACGCACGCACACACACACACACACGCACCACACACACGCACGCACACACACACCACACACACACACGCAGCACTCCCAGTAAAATGATTGTGTCAGTGAGTTGGAAATAAGTCAACCAGCCGTTCCAGCAGCCATCACAGCACAACCAGTAGATGGGGGGGGGGGGCACGGCAACAACAAAAGACTCTTGGGAGTGGAGGTCATGTGTGTGTGGGGGGGGCAGCTCATCTATCCCAGCACACTCACAGCAGAGCCCGTGTCAGGGGGGGCAGCAGGCATTCATCTGTGTCACCTTGAGGCATCTCCAGAGGGCGACTGGACGCGACCCCCCCCCCCCCCCCAGCCAGACGTGGCTGTGATGGAGGGGGAGCGATAAAGCCGGAGAGGAAGTGAGTGTTTAACACTGCTACATTCCAGGCGAAGCGAGCGTCAGTGGACGGGAGTGAGCCGTGTAACGAGGGGGGGGGGGGGGGGGGAGGGGAGTGGGGGGGGGGGGGGTGGAATTCCAGAGTGAGAATCTTTAATAAAAACAAGAAGTTGGAAAAAAGCTGCGATCAGCCGCTGAACTCTGAGCAGAAAGAGGACAGGAAGGATCCACCGACTGTGTCCTCATTTCCCCCCCGCCCACACACACACACACACAACACACACACACACACACACACACACACACACACACACACCTTCTGCTGTGCATTCCAAACGCTTGATGATGACAGTGACAGCTCCTCAGGTGTGCTGCATGCTACAATAGTTATTCAGCTCCTGGGTGCTGCAGCCCCTCCCTCTCACCACACACACACACACGCACACACACACACACGCACACACACACACACACATACACACACACACACACCACACACACACACACACACACACAACACACACACACACACACGCACCGCTCACAGCTGCTGTGTCAGCAGGACTCTGGAACCACCAAAAAGGGGGGGATATCACATGAATCAGCCCAGTAACGGCCCTCCACTCCAGACTCACGAGCCAAAATGGGTTTTTTATGATCCGTCTCGGGTTTTTTAACGGGCCGCCCATGTTCCCCGGCCCGCTGTGTTTACTCCTGGACGGATCCTTTACATCTGAGTGGAACGTGTGGGAAAATGTGGTCAGTTGGAGGCAGACTGAACCCGGCCGGCTCAGAGACCCGGCGTGTGTCCGTGGGGGCACCGCGGGGGCAGGAGGTCCCCGACGAGCACGGATAGCAAGAGCATCCCGTTAGCGTACGCGGCCTCAACAAAGACGTGATGCGTTCGTGTGCACGGTTTGGGCTTCAGATACGAGGGAGCGGCGTCTCCCTGGTGTGGCGGCGTCCTCCTCCAGTAATGAGTGCGTGAGCCCAACCTCGCCGCTCTCATCAGGCCCGCCTCCCTCCTGACAGGAGAGGTTAGCGTTAGCGGTTAGCGGGCAGCGAGCAGCCTTTTGGGTCCCCTCGGGACTCGACCAACAACAAAAGCGCGGAGCAACTTCACCGGGCGTCCGGAGGAGAAGAATTCTGGGTTCGCTGGGACTTTTTCGTCCACCTGGGTCAGACGCGGCGGCCCGAGCACGCCAGGAAGGCGGGCGTTAGCGGAGATATCCGCTAATTCGCCTGGTTGTTATTTATACATTTGGAAAAGTTAAGCGAAACCTGGAGGCGGAGGCTGAACGACCTTCCCGAGGCGTTGATTCAGAGCCCGCACACGTGACATTCCTCCCAGCGCGCCTGGTTTTGGACCGCGTCGGCGGTTCTGGGCCGTCCGCTCGAGCATGTAAAGGCAATCAAGAGTGTTTCTGTTGGCGCCGCCGCCGTCTGCTTTTGACATTAACGAAACTAAAACAAAAAAAAACCCCAAAAAAAGAGCTCTAAAAATAGCGGAGCGAATCGCTCGGCCGTGCGGGGGGGGGGTGAGCGAGGGTCATGACATCACGGGGGAGCCGGAGTGCGGCGTTTGCCGACCGTTCCCAGGCTAATCCTCCCGGACAGGGTTAATTTTGCCAGGTCCAATTGGCAGTAAGACGGAGTGCCGACCTTTGGACGCCCGGCTCGGCCGTGGCGTCTTAATGAGGCGGCGTTCTCACTTCGTTACTCAGCGTTGCTAATGCAGACGTGCTGCGATCAGATGTGATGTAACCTGAGCGGGTTAACGAACCGGCCCGCTGCATTAGGACTAATTGCGCAACCTTATACATGAAAAGGTTACATCAACCTTCAATTAAAGCCCGTGCATATCTCGGCGTTGCCATGGCAGCCGTGCGCAGGTCAGGAGCTGGAATTCCAGCCCGCCGATGTCTGGTTTAGCTCCGATTAGGCTCAGCGATGTGGGCAGTGCCGGCCCGGCCCGGCCCGGCCCGGCCGGATCAGCTCCTCTGATGTCACAGGGGAGGCCCCGACCACGAGATCTCCCTCCTCGCCGCGTTCGCTGGACCTGTTCTCAGCAGCGACGGCGCCTTCCTGCGTCTGTTATTAGCGACTGTGATTAACGACTCATCAAGATCAGACTGAAAACCCTCGCTGAAAAAGCTGATGGTTGCTAATTCTGTAGTTCCAGTTACTATTATAGAGACAAACTATCATCAGGTCACATCTTAGCTGCGCTGCTATTGGCCGAACATGATCACCTGACAGGCCTCTGGCCCCCCCACTGGGTCATGGTCTCCTCTCCCCTCCCCTTCTCCTCCTCTCCTCTCCTCTCTCCTCTCCTCTCCTCTCCTCTCCTCTCCTCTCCCTCCCCTCCCCTCCCCTCCCCTCCCCTCCCCTCCCCTCCCCTCCTCTCCTCTCCTCTCCTCCCTCCTCTCCTCTCCTCTCCTCTTCCTCTCCTCTCCTCCCCTCCCCTCCCCTCCCCTCCCCTCCCCTCCTCTCCTCTCTCTCCTCTCCTCTCCTCTCCTCTCCTCTCCTCTCCTCTCCTCTCCTCTCCTTCCACCTTCTATTAACTTCCTGGAATCTATAGTATCTAACGGAATTAGATTCCTTTTGTCAACAGGGACATGTTGGAATGTCCTTCTTGGGCCGGAATGGAAGTGGTTTATTTTTAATTTAACAGATCATTTCCATTTTTTTTAAAGGTAAACAAGCTCCATTATTTGAACGATGATCAGGGTTGAATCCTCCCAAGGTCACCCTGAGAGTTTTCTTTCTTTAACGCCGACTGTCATTTTCACCGTTTTCTCTCTGTTTTTGCTCCTAAAAACATCTGATTTCAGCAGCATCTTCACTCCTGCTACTGTTCCCCCCTCTCGTCTCCTAATCCTGGACCCTCTCCTCGTTTATCACGCTAATATTTGCTCCTTCAGTTCTGCTATCAGCCTCCCGAGCTGGCCGAGTAGGCTAATCTTAAAGGGGGCTAGCGCCGAGTAGGCTAATCTTAAAGGGGGCTAGCGCCGAGTAGGCTAATCTTAAAGGGGGCTAGCACCGAGTAGGCTAATCGTAAAGGGGGCTAGCGCTGAGTAGGCTAATCTTAAAGGGGGCTAGCGCCGAGTAGGCTAATCGTAAAGGGGGCTAGCGCCGAGTAGGCTAATCTTAAAGGGGGCTAGCGCCGAGTAGGCTAATCTTAAGGGGGCTAGCGCCGAGTAGGCTAATCTTAAGGGGGCTAGCGCCGAGTAGGCTAATCTTAAAGGGGGCTAGCGCCGAGTAGGCTAATCTTAAAGGGGGCTAGCACCGAGTAGGCTAATCTTAAAGGGGGCTAGCGCCGAGTAGGCTAATCTTAAAGGGGGCTAGCGTGTTCGGGCCTCCTCCCACCTGACGTGTTTCATCTGGAAACACTTTAGCGGACGTGAGCTCAGCGTTGGCAGAGGCCCAGTTAGTCCCGAGTGTTCCTGAAGGCCTTTGGTGGGCGTCTGTACTGCGAATGAGGTCGGTCTGTCGACACGTCCGTGTGTTTTAGCTGCGCGTGCTAACAAAACAGGGACGTGTCCACAGGCCCCGTCATAAAACACCCAGGTTTCCATAGGAACCAGTGATGTGGGTTCAATAACGATACCGGTTAAAGACAAGAGCCAATTACATGCGAGTAAATTTGTGCTGTGCAGTGTTTTTGTGTAAACTTCGGCTACTTTTGTGGCTAATAACTAATCACGGTCTGTTGAACGCTCCAAGTCTCCAGGGGTAATAACATGGCGCAGGTGCACGTGTCGGTCTTTCTAAAAAATGCAATTTTGTTGTTTTGACAGTAATGGCTGCTTCACAAGACACCGACCGTATAAAGTTGTCAGGCGTATTTCACGGTAACGGCCGTAAACGACCATAAGGGCGGCGTGATGGACAGCGCCGCCGCCGCCGCCGCGCTGCTGAAATCAAGACGAAGCGAACGAGTAAATCGGGTTTTATCTGATTAAGACCGCCGCAGAAATATGAAGAATGTTCCTCATTTCCACCGTCAGGTGAAGGAAACGAGTGATTCGCCTCCTCGGGATCATGCGATTACGCTCGTGTTCTCACGCCAGCCGCTATCCCGCCGCGCCCGGACGTCATAGCAATGAGGCTAATTAACAACGTGGAGGAAATCTGGTCGGAATTCCTGAGGATGGGACTTGGACAAAGAGCCGACTGGAATAAATAAATGTCACGACACTCAGGACAGATTCCTGCTGAAGGAGACGCGCGCCGCATGCTAAGCAGCAGCGAAGCGGTTAGCTTGAATTCAGTCGACGTGGAGGGGACGACAGCGACATGCGCTAAACATGTCGACAGGATAATTAGCCTGCGATGCTCTGCTTAAAAATGCCAAACTAGCAGCCAGTGGGTGGTAAGAGAGTGATTACCTCTCCGTGCCGACGTTGATGAGGAATTCACGCTAAAAAGTAACCTAATTAGCTCTCCGGGGTTTTGTGTGAGTCCGCCGGTCCCTGCGCGCCCTGCTCCATTTAGCACGCGCCGTACCTGTGTTTTTAAACAACGGCAATCAGATAGCAGGACGCTAACGACCGGAGAGGGTTTTCACACCCGCGCGGCGCAACGAAGGTGGTAATTACAGAGACAAATCGCTGGAGTTTAGCAACTGTGGCTGAATGAGTTTTGCCGCCTGCAACCGCAAATGCAGTTGGGGGTTGGTCGGCGTCGATCTGGAAGATATTGTCCGAGGGACTCGCGGCGCACTGCTAGCTGCTGCTAGCTGCTTCTAGCTGCTGCTAGCTGCTTCTAGCTGCTACTAGCTGCTTCTAGCTGCTGCTAGCTGCTGTTAGCTGCTGCTGGCTGCTGTTAGCTGCTGCTGGCTGCTTCTAGCTGCTGCTGGCTGCTGTTAGCTGCTGCTGGCTGCTTCTAGCTGCTGCTGGCTGCTGTTAGCTGCTTCTAGCTGCTACTAGCTGCTGCTAGCTGCTGTTAGCTGCTTCTAGCTGCTACTAGCTGCTGCTAGCTGCTGTTAGCTGCTTCTAGCTGCTACTAGCTGCTGGTAGCTGCTGTTAGCTGCTGCTAGCTGCTGCTAGCTGCTGCTGGCTGCTGTTAGCTGCTGCTAGCTGGTACTAGCTGCTGCTGGCTGCTGTTAGCTGCTTCTAGCTACTACTAGCTGCTGCTAGCTGCTGTTAGCTATGCAGCGCTGCATCCGCCAGACACTTAGTGCTTTTATTTAAACGTGTGTGGTTGATGCAGCCGTGATCTCACATCTGGATCTCACACAGATGAGAGGACGCGACGTCTCGATAACATTTTCACGGTTCTCTGCCAATACGCTCGCTCCGCAGCCGCGGCGAATCTCCCGGAGCGCTGTGACCAGCACCGGAAATTCAAATGTAGCGAGACGCTGTTATCTTTACGGGGGCGACGCCGCGCTCACTCTTCCGCCACGCTTGCCGACGGCTCCGAGGCGTTCCGACCTCTGGCTCGCTTTTCTTCCATGAGGTGTTGAGGCAAAACCAGTGGACGTCGCCCCGCCCACTTCTCGGCCTGCGGACGCAGCTTTGTTCCTTCGCGGCCTGTAGATCAAAGAAACAAACGGGAGCGGCTGCAGCTAGCGAGCGGTTTAACGGTTCTGGGCAGGTTTTTAATTATGGGATGGCGTCCCCGGAGTGGCTCCTCCTTTTTGGAAGAGCCGATTTCACATCTGCAGCAGATCAATAGGAGGACGGAGGAGAGGCGGCTCCATCAGATCAATCAGGACGCCATTATTCAGCCGCCGCTCTATTAGCCCACAGGAGCTTCCAACCTGAGCCGGCGTTCCGGCTGTGGCTAACCTGCGGCGTTCCGGCCTCGGGAAGCTGCTCTCCAAGGTCAGCTCATGTTCCCGCCACCATTACCGCACCCACAACCGCGGGTCGGACGGGCCCGGTGGGAGCGCCATCGCCCCATCAGTGATGGTTCCTGCGGCGGCGAGATGATCGGCGTTGTTCCAGTCCTCGCTTCCTCCCTCCTAAATCCTCCTCCGCTCCCGCCTGAATAATTTACTCCCTAAGTTGGGATCGCCCTAAAAAGAATCAAAGAGCGATCTCGTCTCGGATGCCGGAGCCGTTTTCCGTTTCATCGCTGCTTTACATATTTATTTAGCTTTGGCGCCGCGGCGAGTCTTGGCCCGATTTGCGAGATCAGCGTGCACGAGATCAGCGTGCACGTGACGGCGGATCAGCCCGTCGGCACACAGGCGCAGAGATGTGCCGTTACATGAAGATGGCGTGTTGCTTGAATCCGCCTTTTTATCCGGAAGCTCTTTGATGTGTAAAATTCCAGGCTTTGATCTGAAGCAGGAATTTCTGGGGAGTTCGGCGCCGCGTCGTGTTTATCTGCCCGGTTGGAAAACTTCAACCGGGTGACTTTCAGAAGTGTTCCAAGATGGCGAGCGAGGAAGGTGCCGCAAACGGACGTGATGCATGGACGACGCCCACCTGCCTCCTCTCCGCTTCCTGTCGGAACGTCGGCGGTGTCGAGCCCCACAAATGGATTTTCTAATCCCCTTGTTTGCTGGAACTTCTCTGAAGCTCCGGCCAAGAGGCTACTTAAACGCCGGCGTTGCCTCAGACTCCCGTCTGTCTCGAGCGGGAAAGACAAAGGACATCGGGAAGGCCGGAATAATGAGATGTCAAGCAGGGCACGCCGTAATTGTTAATCACATTTATTCCTGCGCCGCTGGAACGCCGCCACCGTGCTTTCAGGAATATCAAACGTGTTCCTGCTCCGGCCGTTCAAACGAGTCCACGCCATCACTCATGGAAGTGGGGGGTGGGGGGGTGGGGGGGGGGCGCTCTCGCCCGGGCCCACACGTGCACGTTAAAGGGCCGCTAGGTTTTAGGAATAACAACTCGCCGGGATGCTGGTGGACGTTCCTGGTTCTCCGGAACGGAGCAACCTTAAATCATGAGAGATGCTGATTCCTCTCCCTTCACTTCCTGTTTACTCGCCATCTGCCGTCAGACGAACGTGGCTAATTAGTTCCGCGGCTACAATTGCTCCTTTATTTCTGCGTATCCCGCCGCCGCCGCCTCATTAAGAGGTTGGCGAGTAGGCGGCCGGGCGGCGTTGAGGACGAGTTAAAGCCGCTTTTTCCCCGGATTCCGACCACAGACGAAGGTTCCTCCTGCGTGGGGCCGTCTGCGGGCGCCGCCCGGCGTGCTGACACAGGTGTGTTGAGGGATCGGGGCGGCGAGGCTGTCGGAGGCGCCGCCGTCTGCCCATGAATAAACATGGCGACTCGGTGGGAGGAGCCGCCGGCCTGGAACCAACATCAAAAACCAGGGCTCGCTCTGTGGCGGCCAACGGCGTGTCTCAGGCGGCGCCCCCGCCCCCGCTAACCTGGCGAGAGAGGCGCGCGCCTTCCCTCGAGTTATCGCCGGCCGCTCTTCATCACTCCGATTCTGCGTTGATCAAAGGACACGGGCGTATTTTAGGCCGGCGTTAGCTTGAGCTAGCTGACGTGTGGCTACGCCTCCTCTCGTCGGGCGGTTTGGGAGGTTCGCTAATACTTTGCTAGCGACGTTCGCTACTTCCCCTCAGACGGGGCTTTTCCACGTTCCTCTTCCTGTTATAACAGCTGCTGAGTCAGCACTTTGGTGCTAATGCTAGAAGCACAAAGGACATTTTAGTGATTTTATTACTTATTTTAGTTGCGGTTCACAATAAAGACAAGATGAAAAGACAAAATGTCCAGTTAAAAGGTAAAAATCTACAATTCAAACTTAAAAATATACACTTTGAGTGGTAAAATGTGCGGAAAACTTAGCAAAATTCCCAGTTCAGTTTTAGCTGCAGCAGCCTGGGAAGGAATTCCTCCGGCTCGTCGCTCAGTTTCAATGCTAATGAGTTGAAAAGTGCTAAATTTGCGGATTGACTTTGCTGTTTTGTTGATTTGGACGGAGCCTTGAGTTAAACTTCCACTTCTGAAGGTGAAAAGATGCCGTCTGAACGATTTATTGTCTTCATTTTTAATCTCCCAGTTTAAGGAAATAAGAGGAACGCGGGAAATGCCGTGACATGGCGCTAATGCTAAGCTATCAAAGGCGCCAGAAGAGTGTAGCATTTCAGCTCACATCAAAGCAGGAACGACAAAAGAATCAAACTTTAGAGATTTACCAGCTTCCGTTTAATCAGCATAAATAAAACAGAAAAAGAATCAATTATCGTAACTTTATTGTGTCATCGCGTAATCCGCCAGAAACAGCTAGCGTGCTAATTAACGAAAAATGAAACCTTTCCTAAACTCCAGCGTCCATTATTTTTTTATCCTGGCGGCGGCGAACGTCACAATTAAATTAGCTTCGCCCGATTTGTCATTTTCTCCATTTTCGCTTCATTTTCCACGTTTTTCTCGCTCCTAATGACCCAGAATTCCACGTTTCGTGTAGGTTAGCGGGCGCCTTCATCCCAACTCAGGCTAATGGTCCGTGATGACAAGACAAGGCGGGAAGTTTAGGGTGGCGAGGCTCTGCTGGGGGTCGCCCAGCGTGGTACGTTTCCCTTTGTTAGCCTCCCCCCAAACTGGGCTCAACGGGAATGCCGTCCTTCCCACTCCTGGTTGCGCCAGGCCCAACAAACACAGCCAGGGAAACTTCCAGGGAGGGAACGCCGCTGCTCTTCCTCCCACCTCTTTTGGAAGTTCCGGCTCTCTCATCACTGCTTCCAGTGCAGCGCAGCATCCTAAACCGGGCTGGAACCCAGCTAATTAGCCCGCCGTCTCCCTCCTCTTGTCTTCCAGCCTGCTGGATTTCCCGCGATTAGTTTTCCTCCGTGTCAAACAAAGTCTGTCGGCTCCATTCTCTCCGAATTAATCAGCTTCCTAAAGGCCCGATCTGGCGCTAATTGCTAGCGAGGAGCCTTTTCTACCGTCCTGATTCTCTGTCTTTGACAGACACCTCCAATCTTCACGTGCACCCAGCCCCGTCCTGGACGCCTTCACACCAGACTGACCTGCTCTCGACGCTTGTGCACGTGCACGTGCACAACTGCGGTGATTTCGGTCCCGACGAGCGAGGAGAACCCAGATTTAATCAGGCTCTCCCGCCGGTACACCAAAGGACAGCTAATGCTACACAAATGAACAGTCTTGGCCATTAAGCATGAAGCGTTTCAGGCTAAGCTGCCCTAAAAGCCAAAACAAATTCCAGTCTGATTCTGCCGTTTATTCCGCTGAAAGCTGCTAATTAATTGCAGAAAGTTAATTGCGAGCTGAACTGCGGGTGACCTCCGCGCGTGCGCCCCAGGAGGAGTGTTTAATAGGCCAGGATGGATGCGCTACCATGCTAGTCCGACTCTTTTGTGTTTAGATAGCATCTGACCACGAGGACGTGGAGCTAAAAACACGCCGTTTCCATCAGGACGGACAGAGCGAAGGTCGCCGAGGGTCGCCGGTCGGAACGTCGCCATCCATCACGCATGCTAATTAACCCGCGGCGCGTGGCAAATGTGCAGCGATCGCCCCTCATCATCCATCACGTCCTGAGAAACAATGCAAGTCCTGTACGTTGAGACCCCCCCGGGGCGGCAGAAACCACAGCGGGGGGTCAAATCCCCCCTCAAAGTGTGAGGGTGCAGGACGCTTCGCATGCTAGCACGTCAGAGCAGGGCCGTACACGCTGCCACGGAGCGGCTAGTGAGCGAGCTAGCCGCATGCTAGCCGGCCGCGGTTCTAACTAATGGCTGTAATGATGCACATTTTCTCCCCAGCAGGACAGTTCAATTAGAATCAGGCCAGTTTAGTTCACCTCCTCAGGCGGTCCCCAAAACCCTCTTTTCCCTGGCACTCTTTTACCAAAGACAGCGTGTATGTCTGCGTGTGTGTGTGTGTGTGTGTGGTGTGTGTGTGTGTGTGTGTGTGTGTGTGTGTGTGTGTGTGTGTGACAGCAGGCGTGCAGCCAGGATTGTAGTTGTGGATGAGCCTCTTCACAGGAAACATTGATGCTAACATACACAGAGCTGGAGCGGATTCCTTTGTGTCTGTATCGCCGTGGCGACCGACAGCTTCAGGTGCCCGTCCGACCCCCCCTTCCCCCCCCCCCACCCCCACCACCACCACCCCCTACGGTTGAACCCCCAACATGTGGACACATTTTATTAAACACTGTCTGCTGCTGCCCCCGACATGTGCACGTTCACGCTTATTAACGATTCAATATCTCCATGTGTGATGGGGGGGGTGGGGGGGGAGTGGGGGGTGGGGGAGTGTGGCAATAAACCGATGTGACAAACACGTTGGACCGATCCCCGAATGTTGACAGCGAGCACGAGCGGCGTGCAAACACACGTCGTTGGGATTCTCTTGATCAGAGACGACTGCATTATTCATCAAACCAGTCCTGCCTGGAAGAACTTTCCGGCAGCCTGCCAACACGTGCACGCGTGTGCATGTGTGTGTGTGTGTGTGTGGGGGGGGGGGTGATCATTATATATTTAAGGGCTGGTTTTGGACTTGGTTTTAAGGTTAGGGTTCGGGTCAAGGTCAGAAGTTTAGGTACACTATGTCCCCACAAAGATAGGAATACAAGTGTGAGTGTGAGCTAATAAGCACCCATGGGCCACTTTCAGCCTGCGGTTGGTTCTGCTCGTGTTCAGGTTGGAATAAGTCCTTAGTTAGTCTTGTAAAGAGTAAACAAACTTCACTTTTTCCATCATTTCTGCCATTTTTTCCTCTTTTGGTTCTGCCCCAGTCCCATTCTGTGGATGTAAGCGTGCGTGTGTGTGTGTGTGTATGTATGTGTGTATGTGTGTATGTGTGTGTGTGTGTGTGTGCGTGTGTGTGTGTGTGTTCTTCAGATGTTTATTCTCAGAACCAGACAGTGTGAATGAAGAGCCCGTCTTCACACACTTGCACCAACACGTCCTCGTGCACACGCGCCGCCTTCATCAAATCAAGCCGCGTCTCCATGGAAACTGGAGTGGAATAAAGAGGCCACTTTAATCGCTTGATAAGCTGCACCCGCTCCTCCTCTGGCCAAAGACATTCTCTCTAATATGAGTTTAAATTCCGAGCGACACGTATGCAAAGTCATTTCCTGCGTTGTCCTCGGTGACGGGGGGGGGGTGGGTGATACATATGTTGCGTTCGGGGTTAATTAGAAATGTCATGGTCAGGCCTGCGCCGGTACTGGAGCAGACGGGAGGTCACGCGTCAGCCAGGAGATATTAACTGGATAACAAGGTGTGTGTGGAACAATCATCAGGCTGGACCCCCATTATGGGGGGGGGCTTCTCAGCCGGTCGCAGCAGGTGAGGTCACGTGATTTCTGGTCGTCCTATGACATCACAGACCTCAACAACAGTCAGTAACCAGCCAGTAAGTCCAGAGGTGGACCGTCAACATCTGTACTTCCTGTCCTCAGCGGCTGCTAACATGCTGCTTAATCTACCAAGTAGAGTTTCCTGGAAGTGCACTTGCTCCGCCCACAGCCCCGCCCACGGCCCCGCCCACAGCCCCGCCCCTGCCTTGATAGCAGCAGCCACAGCGGAAAGTGCGGACTTCCAAGTACGGACTTCTGCGTGCGTCCTCCAGAAGGTCGGAGGACCGTGTCTGAGTACCGAGTACGGCGACGCCGGGATGTTCTCGCCACGTTCCTCTAATAACGCTCCTGTGTTTACATTTTTACCCGCTGATCCACTTCCGGGTCGGAATTCCAGTTCCGGGTCGGCTTTCAGGCGCCGCCTTGAAAAGCGGGCTTGATTAGAAATCCAATTTCCACATTAATGCTCCGGCGGCGTCCCCGGGCAAACGTTTTCCTCCTTCCTTCTAATCGCTGCTGAACATACGTGCTAGCTTGTCGCTAGCTTGTCGCGGTGGTTTAGCCGTGGAGGTTCCACCATCCGATGAAGGAGGGAGACGCCGAGGTCGGAACCTCCCATCCTTGAGTCGGGACCCCCGAAGCGTCGCAGGAGTGAAACTCGATTAAAACCCGTCAAGCGGCGGGACGCGTGCACGGCTGCTCGGGGGGGAGGGGGGGGGCTGATACGCGTGGAAAGATGAAGCCGGGAGGAAGCACTTTTGGCCAATTTGCTGGATCATCTGAATAACAAATGAACGCGGGGAAATAAATCATGCAAATGAGGGAATCAGCTTGTCTTGATCCGGAGAGCGAACGGGAGCGTCAGGAAAACATTCGTAGATTATGCAAAACGACGACCAACTTTTGTGCCCCGGAACGGAAGCTAACAGGAAGCTAACGACGGAATCTCTGCTTCACAGTCGGCGCTAACCCGGGCGAGCAGGCAGGTTCATTTCTGTTAGCGTGCGCATCCGGGCGCGTCACTTAGCAGCCGCTATCCTGAAACCTGCACTTGACCTTAGCTTGCTCGCGTTACCATGGAGACCGGCGGAAAGCCCGACAGGAAGTCCTGCTACACCTTCTCTGCTGTTCCCCGCCTGCTTTAATATCGCCTGTTAGCATTAGCATGCTTTCATAGCTCCGGCTGTAAAGGTTTGTCGCTCCTGCCGATATGTTTGTGTTTTTTGTCCGCGATTCCTTTGTGTGCGGCTGTTTTGTTTCCTTTTCTGGACTTTTCCCAGATTTTCCCTGACGTTTCCAGCTGTGTTCCGTCCTTCACTCCTAAATTCCCCCCACATTGATTAGCGGCGTTGTGCTAGCTCCCCTTGTGTTTGCAATTCCTAAACTAAAATAACAAGTCCGGTGCTCCGGTTTCAGGCTGCAATCTTCTTGGTTTGTCATGTGGCCGTGCACGTTTCCTCCGTGCACGTAATTCCATGTTTAGACGTAGTTTTCACATCTCACCTGCGCACGCAACCACGCAACAACGAGCCTGGAATTTCATCACAATTCTTCAGCCTTTGTTCCGTAGAATCTTTCCTAGAATCACAACAGAATGCAGCAGAAACCCTGAGGCGCACGTGGGCTTTCTGTGCACCATCGTTGTTTTTCTGCCTGTGTTGTCAAGCCGATCCATTAGAACACGGATAATTGCCATGTAATCTATTACATTCTCCATCTGAACAGGTCGCTGAAGGATGTTGGAGGGTCACTTGTCTCAGGACCTTTTTCCTCTGTGAACCTGCCTGGAGGAGAGATGCTCCCGACGTTCCCGGGAATTCTCCTGCATCCGAGCCGTCGACCGTCTGCTGGAGACCAGCAGGCAAAGAGACGTTTCATGAAGGAATCACCCAAATCTGGTGGCGGTCGCCGCTCTGACTCCTTAAACTGTGGAACACAAAAGCCGGGCGAGACCTTATCGGATCCCTCTCAGGTCTGGAGGGGGACTCTGGAGCCGGATGTGATCGGCTCCCAGAGGGGGGGGTCGGTCCGAACGGCCCGATGGCCCCGTCGACCCGACCCCCCGAGCTGCAGACAGAACCGGAAATAACGGCTAGAAAAGCTGCGTTCACAGCTGCCGACATTCCCGCCGATTCCCTAAACATTCCTCAGATTCCGACACCTCGGCGGACGTGGCTCCGCCGGGCGTCCGGAGCGCTCACCGCGGGCCCCTGCACGGAGCCGGAGCTTTGATGTCTGGAGACGGAGGAAGCTAGCGAGCATTAAGTTGGCTGGCAGCTGGGTTTTAATTCACGCTTTGATGCCGGAGAACAGCCTCCCAAAGTTGAACGGCATCGAAGAAACGTCAGGGGAGATCAAGCTAGCGCGGCGCAGCCGTAATCACGGCAACGTTTGTTTTCAAAGCCCGTTAATTATTGATCCGGGGCAGCGCGGACGCACCACAATGCACGAGCATCAAAGCCTGCTCCTCAACTTTAAAGCCTCACGCCCCCGACCGACGCCGCGGTTTTCCAAACCCTCATCCATCGCACCCCGAGTCACCGTAGCAACGTCAGCGCGAGCTAATCTGCAACGCGGACGGCGAGGAAGGAACGCCTCACATTTGGGGCAATATGTCGCCGGGCGAAGGCGAGCGGGAAAAACGAGGACGTGATTTTATTTAACAGCTCATTTGGCATTCGCGCGGAGCACCTTTAGCCCAGGTGGCGTTTAATGGCCTGCATCCCTCCGGATTTGTCAAGAGATGAACGAAAATTCAAATATATCAGCGCGTTCTCGGCGTTCTCGACACGCCGGCTGATTTCGCGTAATTGCGATAGGAGTTCTGTCTCAGGTGGGAGCCGAACCGGAGGCTAGCGCTCCATTTAAAAGGCGCGCGGGAGCGGGCGACACGGAATAAATGAAACCCGAAGATTCCGTGGAGTGGTTAATGATTCCTCCTTTAATTTAAAGTCTGACAGTTTAGGGACGGCGTCGTTTATAAGACGCCGTCGCGACGTTTCTCTGGAGAGCCGCTAGTCAGCCCGAGCCGGACGACTCTCACTCACGAGCTAACGTACGATACGCTAACTTACGATACGCTAACTTACGATACGCTGAAGGAGGTCCGCTTCCTCTCAGTCCAGCCTCGTTAACGACTTGGACGCAGCGTCCCCGCTAACGCCACCAGACAGCGACGTCCTCGTCTCCACACACTACCAGAGCAGTCGGCCCAGTCAGTCTTCAAACGTGACCGGATGACATCACTGGGATGACATCACGAGGATGACATCGCTAACCTCCAGCTCCCATCTGTAATTAATGCTTCCTAATGGCCCCGGAATGACTAATTGACTGAAGAGACGCGTCAGCATTCTGAAGTAGTCACGTCCATTCAGGTTAACAATTACCCATCCAACAAACACACACACACACACACACACACGCGCGTGTGTGTTGAGTGGCTCCAGGAGGGGAACCTCCCTGACTCCTCCCTGATTCATGATCCATTTAATTCCTTCTCCCTTCATCCCTTGTCCAGCGTTGGCTGCCGTGTTGGAGTCTCGGCCAATCCCATCAGGAGTGATCTCCATCAGGGCCCGCGGCCCCTAATCAGACCATCATCATTGGCCCACTCTCATCACACCCAGGAAGTAGACCGAGCCGGCCGGCTCTTGTCTCTGTGCTGCCAGTTGTTGCTTTACCCTTCTGTTTCCTCGGTAACGTCTCAATCTCAGAGTGAAAGTGCGCTCCGAGTGACAATTCCGGCTAAATGAGATGTGCCGTGTCTGTTGTTCAATCACCCGCAGCCGCTTCAAAGGTAAACGAGCAGCGAGAGGGGAGCTCGGGCGGTTTGACGGGGTCGTTCCAGAGGTTCCCACGGTTCTCACCCGCCGCCGCGGAACAAGAGAGCGCCGTGGGAGGCGTGTTAATCCCCAAAGCCCGGCGTCGCTGTAGCAACAAGCCGACACAAAATCCACCTTTGCTTTTGTACCGGGCCCACCTGGCTAGTTTTTATAGCACTAAAGGTCAGGCTACGCTAACAAAAAGCCGAGTGTTGAGTTGCTACTGTGCTAACAAGCGTGAGCGCAGACAGTCGAGGGTTCTGGTCGTGTTCCCGCGCACATTCTGACAAAGATCCCTCATGAAATAAACACCTTCCTTTAATAATGCATCGGCGGCGCCTCGGGTGGGAGCGCGAGCGTCTGCCGCTGACTTTAGCCTGCGCGATGGCGTCCGGCGGCTCCAGGAACGGGACCAATGTAAAGACACAGGCGGCCCCCCTGGTCACCTGTGCACGTTCTTCATGGGAGCAGATTTCAGCCCAAAGCTTCGGTCTCGGTATAAAATATTCACAGCTGTGGGGGCTGAGCTAAAAATAGCCCGTCTCTCTTTTTCTCCCCTGCTTGTTTTGTCAAGAGGACCGTTTCTTTTTCAATTCCTGAGCACAGCCCCAGAGTTGGAAACTTGCTCAACTTGACCCCCCCACAACCACCACCCCCTCATTCCCTCTGCTTGCCAATTTTCCTGACAACTGAAGCAGAATGTGGACAGAGTCTGGAGAAAAGGGGGGATTTGAGGTTGATGTAAAAGCTCGACAGCCTGTCTCTGCCCATTGACCCCCCCCCCCCCCCCTCACCCCCCCACATTCCCTCCCAGCGTTCCCAAAAACAGGTTTATCATTTGTGATAAAGGCGCCGGTCTGGGAGGAATCAGCCGCGGATGTTTATGACATTAGGTCAGCGTGCGCTAATGGAGGAGCTCCTGTGGAGGACGTCAGGGGCAACAGGCTGGTGGACGGGGAGCAGCCATGATTCCTCTCCCTCGCTCGCTCCCTCTCTCTCTCCGTGTCGTGCACGTGGGCCGACGCAGGACAGGTCACCCTCCATCAGAAAGCTTATTTCGGTCTTTAGCGTGCACGATCCGTTTGACTCCCGCTCCCACGCGCATCTCCGTCAGCTCCAATTTGTTTGGCAGCAACGGAAAATTAGTTGCCAAAATGATTTGAAACAGCCCCATGGTGTGTATGTGTGTGTGTGTATGTGTGTGTCTGTGTGTGCGTGTGTGTGTGTGCTGGCTGAAGCTCCTTTTGTTCCTGGTCAACCCATCCTCCGGCTGCTGTGAATAAGCTCCTCTGCACACAGACCTAATTGCATCAGGCACCTTCTGGGCTAAATACCAGCAGCATTATCACCGTGGCGACCGCTTCCGTAAACAATCCCACATGATACTTTGTGATTCTATGATTGCGCGGCCCCGGCAGCTGCCGAGGCGGCGGCGCCGTGCGCGTCGGTCGGCCCGGATCCTGTAATTTATTATTAAAAACCCTTTTTGCTGTAGCTCATGGATGATGTATGAAGTCACGCTGGCCCTCCGTGAGGGTTAAATCGGGGCGGATCCGGGAAAGATATCCGCGAAGATGACATCAGTCGCCGCAACGTCTCCAGCGCCCCCTGGCGAGCGGAGCCAGGCTCCTTTTGCCGCTTCGCTGGCGTCCAAAGGGGCCATTTTTGAGTAGAAAATGAATCGGATGCAGCAGAACTCGACAGGCGGTGAGTTGATGCGTCCGAATGTGGATATTTTTTTTCAGAGACTGGTCGGAACTGCGGAACGCCGCTCGGCTGTCGGGGAAGCATCCGATTTCACCTGAGGCTCGCAATTAGCATGGAGCAGCTGCTGAGCGCCGGGCGCCACGGCGTTCACGCTCCGTGGACACAACCTGTCAGCGCTGCAGCGTCAGCCACGTCCTGACAGGCTGCTTCTCCTCCCCTCGCCGTCCATCACGCTCCGCCAAAGCTCACCTTTAAGGCGACGGAATTCCAGGGAATTCTGAGAATTCTGGGAATTCTGCCTACTGAGGTAGGCAGGTAGGCCCAAATACGGAATCCCGGCCAGATGGCTCCTCCTGAGGCGGACCTTGTTAGGCTACATCACAGCTTCTCAGAGCGTTCCGGTTTTTTCGGCGAGTCCGCGCACGGCCGAGCGCGAACACGCCTCGGGATTTACGCAGGAACGCGACGCGCTGGTTGCTACGGAAACAGACGATGAACCGCTGGTCGGGCCACGTCGGCTGGGCTGAGGATGCGGTTCTGCTGACGGACACGGGTCAGAGGTGGCGACATGGTTGCATCCGATGCGCGAGCGGAGGGAGAAGCTACGCCAAGAGGGTCGGAGCCCAGAACCTTCTGGTACCGAGGGGTACGAGCAGGTTGGGATTCGACCGCGGACCTTCGGGTTTTAGCTGAACATGCTGCCGTGGAGCAGCGTCGGATCTGAGGGAGCACGCTGGCGCCGGGAGGAGCTGCCGTGGTATCACGGGAGTGGGAACCAAGGTTCTGATCCGTCAAGGTGTGAAAGCAGCTTCAAAGGGGGGCGTGTTCACCTGGTCTGGTGTGGAATCCTGTTTGGAGCAGGTTCCCGTCCTCTCGCCTCTGAAGGTGGTTTGGAGGGAACGGAGGCAGGAATGAGGCTGACCCGACCAGACTCTGAGGTCGGGACCGCAGAAGGATCCCAGGTGGACTCCAGTGGGTTCCGCCCCCCCGAACAGGGTCCGGGCAGCCCAGGAGCTCTGTTATGATCGGATTACGGCCCCCGTCCAGCCGCGATCCTGGGAACAGAGGGAGAACCTGGGTGGTTCTTCTGTTTCCACAAACTCTGTTTACAGCAGGAAGAAACAGGAATCCTCCAGAAACAAACATCCTCAGAACGTCGTTTCCATACTTTAAAACAGCCTGTGGGCACTGCCCCCCCCCCCCCCCCCCATCCCCACGTTGTCCATCTGTCTCCGACTTTTAATCCAATCCGTTGTAATCGCCCAGAACTTTGGCCAGATGTCGACTCTGAGTCGAGGATGAAGTGATTGGAGGGCAGAGGTCAGAGGTGGAATCTTGGAGTCTTGCGATGTTGTTGGGGGTCAAAGGTCACCGGTACCTCAGCGGGGATGAAGATGTTGGAGGTCAACAGTCTGCGAGCGCGACGCCTCAGGTACACGTTGTTGTCAGAGTCGCTGAAAGCTAGACGACAGAGGTCAAAGGTCGAGGCAGCGCCACACATGGTGAGTTCGCAGCCAAGGTCACGGGGTCAAGGTCACGGGGTCAAGGTCACGGCGCATGATGGGTAATTCTGTTAAATATATACACACATTTCAAATATTCACTTTTCTTTTTGAAGTGTTCTGGATCAGCCTTCGGGAGTCGGCTTGTCTTTGATATCAGACGCGTGTCTTTGATCTTCTGATGGTCTTTTTATGGCAGCAGCCAGACGAACAACTGCAGTTGTTCAAGATCACCGAAACGCTCGATTCACACGACTCTTCGTACGAGGAGCAGTCAGCCAACAGCAGTCATCCGACCGGTCAAATGTTGCCGGGAGAGAACGCCGCCGCCGCCGCCGCCGCCGCCGCCTCAGCAGATTTGTGGCGACCAAGTTCTCCGAAACGCTCGTTACAAGCGGAACCACTTTTGTTAGAACAACAGGGAGTTTGGGAGAAAGTCTGACATGTGTACATGAGTTCAGCTGAGCCGAGGACTTAATGGGGGCCATGTTTATAGGTCCCAGCCTCTGGACTCTGCTGTATCACTGTTTTCATCAGTGGGGGGCCGGGGGGGGGCTGAACCCTGTCTGCCTCCCTGTACCCAAATCCTTCAATCTCAGCCAGCTTTCCCAAAGCAAATGAAAGCGTGTCTGGTTTCAGCCGTTCCTCCCTCCAGCAGAAG
The DNA here is from genome assembly GCF_003711565.1 of Takifugu flavidus. NCBI lineage: Eukaryota > Metazoa > Chordata > Actinopteri > Tetraodontiformes > Tetraodontidae > Takifugu > Takifugu flavidus. The sequence continues at coordinate 14,213,965 of NC_079534.1, read as the reverse complement.
AAATCCGACGTTCCCTCTTTTTCTCACCGCTGCTGAATGTGGAGCAAAGAAAGAAAAGAGGGGAAAAAAAGCGGAGTAAAAATAAAACACGGTTCGTGCGAGGAGATGAAAGACAAACGCTGGAACATCTGGCAGGCAGACGCTGGCAGGTTAAGGTAAACAGAGTGTCCTTTTATGGTCGTTCTCCTACCCTCCGCAGAATCGGAGGTATGATGTGGAACACCTTCAAAGGAACCAGGGGCCGGCACATCTTGTTTCACTTTATCCTCCGGCTGGCAGACATGCTTTCTGGCCATTAAAGGCTCCCACAACGAGGATACGAGAAACGGGCTTGTACCATCGCCAGTCAATGGCGTGCTTTGTTTGGATTGGGCGCTCAGAAGGCAGAAAACTTGCACGCGGGCTCGCCGCCGCACGCCGTTTTTTTGCGCCGACCTTCTGCAAAAATCAGGGCAGGAGTAGATTAATTAGTTCAGGGGCCGTCCTGAAAGCTAGCCTAATGCCAGACCTGCGTGTCAGGCTGCACAAACATCTGGCTGCAGGCATACATCTGCTGCCATACATCAAGCTAGCTCATCCGTGTTAGCGCGGTCAAATTAACTCGTAAAACTAACATTTGCTTTTAGGAGGTGGCGTCAAGAGTTCCAGAGGTCGCTGACAGGCCTCGGAATGAGGCTGGGGAGCAGAGACCAGGAGAGGAGCAGGCTGGTGGACTTCCTGGTCCGTGTTCGTGTGCGCGAGCGACCCGGCGACCAGCCCTCGTAGCTCCAGCTGCTCGCCGCGCTCGCCCCTCGCCTCAGCCTTTGATGTGAGCAGCTGAAATGTCACGGACCTACAAGCGCTTCGGCCGCTCTAATGAAGGGGATGAGAAGACGAGGCAGGAGCCGCCACCGCCCGTGGCCGTCCCGCTGATATCAGAGCGGGCCGCGGCGCCCTCTGCGATAATAGCTAGCAGGCTTCAACTGGGTCACTTAGCCGTGTGCGGCGCTCCCAATCTCTCCTCTTCCATCGCTCATCTGTTTTTATCCTTTTCCTCGCTCTTTACCCCGGAGAATATTTTCTTCCCTAATGCTAACCCTCTGTATAGCGCCGACACCCCGCGTACCGTAGCGCCGCCATCCGCCGCCTCCCCCTACCCACGCTAATAGTAACCGTGGCCCTCCGCCGCCGCTCACGCGTCCCGTGTTTCATGGTCGTGAAGCAGCGTGCGGGAGGAATTCCGTGGTTCCCTGAACGGCGCACGCTCGTCAGCGAGGCGTAATTGAAAGATACTTGTGAGTGTTGAATGAGATTAGGGATGTTGTTGACTCCTTTGTCACTCTGGATTAGCGGCCCTTTTATATCCGCCTTGAGCGACAAGGCGGCGAACACAGAGGTTAACAACTGACAGCGAGCGGCGTCGGCGAACGCAGCCGAGCGAGAGCCGCAAAAACCGTTTTTCTTTTTTAAAAACCAAACCGCTGTTTCTGAGCTCCATTTCTGAGTCATCTCATCGTTTATGGAGGGAGACAAAAAATCTTGTTTCTCAGGAATTCACGTGCTATCGGTTGCTTAGGTAGAGACGCAGCTTAAGGGGAAAACCACAGAGGGGATTTTTCTCCGGAATTGTGTTCCAAAAGTGGGCGTTTACTCCGACATCTGTAATGTCGGAAAAAGCCCGCGGGGCCACCTATCTGCTGTTTGCTGTTATTAACCTTGCCATGAATCCCGTCCTTCTACCAATCCAGCACTAATCCTAATAATCCGAGCCTGCGTTCCCATCCCGCAGTAATAAGTGCCAGATGCTGATGGGGGGTGGGGGGTGGGGGGTGGGGGTAAACAGAAAACCTGCCTGTTTTTTTTTTATCCAAGGAAAATAAAGCCAGGAGGCTCGCTGGAATCCGCACGCTGTGATGAAAGAATGTGAAAACAGTGGTACGCGTAAGCAGGGAGAAGCTCTCATCGAGGAGTAAGCCTCCTTCAGCGCTCCCTCTTCCACGGCCGTGTTAGCGAGGGGGGGGGTACAACAAACTTAACCCCATTATTCACTCAAGGGGAGGAAAGTTGTGGTTGTTCTGCCCATTTTCTCCCATAAAAACAGGAGAAAACATCATCAAAAGCTCTGGTGATCGACTGATTCCCGTCCGTGAGTCCTTCTCTTATCTATCCAGCTCCAAACAACCACCTATGCGATGTTACATAAAGCTACACGTCCGGATGATCGTTCCGACACGGATCTCCTCGGGTCTTCCCCCCGAGGGCCCGGATGTCCGAACTCAGGAAGATCACGGCGTTCCGAGGCGGCGAGGTCGGCACACGATGCAGACAAAAGCAGAACGATGGGCGCTGCCATCACAAGCTCGAGGAGCAGGTGATGCCGACAGAACGAGCCAACGTCCTCGTTGGCGGCATTGTGCGTCTCGGCGGCCGGTTCTGAACGGCCTCCTTTGTCTCCTGACAGTGATTCATTTTCTTTGATTGCTGGAGTCTGAAAGAGGCGGCGACGGAATTCCTTTGTTTCCGTTTTCCTTTCACGATGGCCTTGACTAATGTCTTCCCACAATGCCTTGCTTCTTTACAGGCGCCTTCTTTACAGCTCCATTGTTATCGGGAGGACGTACCGGGCGGTGATGAAGTGCCGCTATCTCGGTGATCCTGCCCACTGCCAGCACGTGCACGGTGGGTGCACGTGATATTAAATATGGATGCACGATAAGGGCCGATGCTGCTCACAGATTAGCAGTTACCTGCTGCTGGTGGGTAATAAAAGTGGCCTGTAGGGGGACACATGCACGTTCTAATGGATAGTTTACAGGTGATGGAGGAGGTGATGGAGGAGGTGATGGAGCAGGTGATGGAGCAGGTGATGGAGGAGGTGATGGAGCAGGTGATGGAGCAGGTGATGGAGGAGGTGATGGAGGAGGTGATGGAGCAGGTGATGCAGGAGGTGATGGAGGAGGTGATGGAGCAGGTGATGGAGGAGGTGATGGAGCAGGTGATGGAGCAGGTGATGGAGCAGGTGATGGAGGAGTGATGGAGCAGGTGATGGAGGAGGTGATGGAGGAGGTGATGGAGGAGGGATGGAGCAGGTGATGGAGCAGGTGATGGAGGAGGTGATGGAGGAGGTGATGGAGAGGTGATGGAGCAGGTGATGGAGGGTGATGGAGGAGGTGATGTAGCAGGTGATGGAGGAGGTGATGGAGGAGTGATGGAGCAGGTGATGGAGCAGGTGATGGAGGAGGTGATGGAGGAGGTGATGGAGCAGGTGATGGAGGAGGTGATGGAGCAGTGATGGAGGAGTGATGGAGGAGGTGATGGAGGAGGTGATGGAGCAGGTGATGGAGGAGGTGATGGAGCAGTGATGGAGCAGGTGATGGAGGAGGTGAGGAGGAGGTGATGGAGGAGGTGATGGAGGAGGTGATGGAGCAGGTGATGGAGCAGGTGATGGAGGAGGTGATGGAGCAGGTGATGGAGGAGGTGATGGAGGAGGTGATGGAGCAGGTGATGCAGGAGGTGATGGAGCAGGTGATGGAGCAGGTGATGGAGGAGGTGATGGAGGAGGTGATGGAGGAGGTGATGGAGCAGGTGATGGAGGAGGTGATGGAGCAGGTGATGGAGGAGGTGATGGAGCAGGTGATGGAGGAGGTGATGGAGCAGGTGATGGAGCAGGTGATGGAGGAGGTGATGGAGCAGGTGATGGAGCAGGTGATGGAGGAGGTGATGGAGCAGGTGATGGAGGAGGTGATGGAGGAGGTGATGGAGGAGATGATGGAGGAGGTGATGGAGCAGGTGATGGAGCAGGTGATGGAGGAGGTGATGGAGCAGGTGATGGAGCAGGTGATGGAGGAGGTGATGGAGCAGGTGATGGAGGAGGTGATGGAGCAGGTGATGTAGCAGGTGATGGAGCAGGTGATGGAGGAGATGATGGAGGAGGTGATGGAGCAGGTGATGGAGCAGGTGATGGAGGAGGTGATGGAGCAGGTGATGGAGGATGTGATGGAGCAGGTGATGGAGCAGGTGATGGAGGAGGTCATGTAGCAGGTGATGGAGGAGGTGATGGAGGAGGTGATGGAGCAGGTGATGGAGGAGGTGATGGAGGAGGTGATGGAGCAGGTGATGGAGGAGGTGATGGAGGAGGTGATGGAGCAGGTGATGGAGGAGGTGATGGAGGAGGTGATGGAGCAGGTGATGGAGCAGGTGATGGAGGAGGTGATGGAGCAGGTGATGGAGGAGGTGATGGAGGAGGTGATGGAGGAGTGATGGAGCAGGTGATGGAGGAGGTGATGGAGCAGGTGATGGAGCAGGTGATGGAGGAGGTGATGGAGGAGGTGATGGAGGAGGTGATGTAGCTGCCTCGTAGCCGTGAGCTTCTGCTGCCTTCAGATCTCTAATCATTTAAATTCCGAGCCGCCTCTGAAGCAGACGGAGGCTGCCTGGTTTTATCACCCCGCCAGTCAAATTAACAGCCTGCACCTTTTGAGTCGCACCAGAGGAGCTGATGTACGTTCACCAATTTGGAAAGTAACACTTTAATTTCAGCGGTGCTGCGAACGTGCGTGAGAACTCAGGTCCCGTGGACCCGGTTGGCTTTGTTCCGCCTTCCCCCCTCGCACGCCGACTCAAAATAACACCAACAAAAACACCCGACCGGCTAATCTGACGCCTGTTAATCAGAGTCAAACTTTAATTTTGCAAAGGTTCGAGGATGAAAGCGTGACAGATTCAAATGCCGCCGCCGCCGCCGCCGCCGCCGCCACTCAGGGTGAGGATACAAGGCCCCCGCCCCCGCCGCCGCCGCCGCCGCCGCCGCTCCCGGTGCCTCAGCCTCCTTTTCATCTGGGATAATGATGGCCCCCATTAGGCAGAGATGTGTCGCTGCATGAGTCAGGCGTGCTCGTCAGACTCTCAGCCAGCCGGGCTCCACGTGCAGCGGCGTTCCGGCGCTCCGCAAATCCGACCGTTAATAAGTCTGCTAGCAATAACTGTCATTGCTAATTAAACCGCTGAATCGATAGCCAGCTATGCTAACGCTGCTCCAGCAGGCAGCGGCGAGCGCACGTCCCCGATTATCCTTTATGGACGCAGACGCTCACAAATCTCCCCTAAACTGCTCACAATAGAATTTTCCGCAGTGTTTTCCGATTCCGACGACCTCGCCTTTCATTTTAATAAACGGCGAGCAGACACCAAACCGCCGGAACAATTTGTCTGCATGCGATTACGCGGCCTGCAGCCATAACGGCAGTTTCGGAATTGTAAACGACATTAAGCGCCATTACGGATATTTGATATTCCTTTAACTCGGTTGCTGCGTATTTTTCACTCTGCCGCGGCCACAATTAATCTGCCCCCCCCCCCGACAGATTGAACGATGATTCGCTTCACAGTAAACGGCAGAGTTTCATGGGAATCTCATCTAATCGTGTTTCCTTAACGATCCCGTCATAAATTAGAGCTTCTGATGCCTCCTGCTGTCATTAGTGATGCTGAACCACATCAGCTTGGATTGAAAATGCTCTTTAAGTGTCAGTTTTTCAACCAGACTCAAATACTGGAACCCCCCCCCCCCCCCCCCGTCCCCCAAGATAAAGTTGCTTTTACATCATTAATGCAAAAGCCTCCCTCACTTTTCCCTCATTTTTCTCTTTTTGGGGGCTAATTAAAATCTCAGGAGCCCTCCAGCCCTCGGCTGGGGATTAATCCCCCACGGCACGTCTCCGTCTGTGGTCCTCGTCCTCGTCCTCCTCCTCCTCCTCCTCCTCCTCCTCCTCCTCCTCCTCCTCCTCCTCTCCTCCTCCTCCTCCTCCTCCTCCTCCTCCTCCTCGTCCCCGTCCTCGTCCTCGTCCTCGTCCTCCTCTTCCGTATCAGCCCCCAGCTGTGTGACTGTCTGACCGGGCTGGGCCGGGCCGGGCCGGGAGTTCGGCACACCGGGACACTTCCAGGAGGGCAGCCGCCATAAATCTTCATCTTTCACATCAGTTTGATTTCTCGGCGCTGATTTGAGCCTCGTTTTCTCTCCAGTGGATTTTTCTGCCCAAACCGGACTGATGCTAACAGCTCCGGCAGGAGTGGAGCCTCCTCGTACTGGTCTGACTGGTGCCGCACCAGTCTGACCGGTAATTTGGCTCCTAATGTGGCTCTGGAGGGCGCCTGATAGCGCACGACTGGGCTCCTGCACTGCGAGACCACACCTGGGCCGAACCCTAATGTCCGCTTTAGGCCTATTTTCTGCGCGTGTTGGCTAATTTTCCTGGACTCTGGTTGCGCCGTCGGGGTCAACCTCGAGGTGACGCCGTCCCTTTAGAGTGTGGAAGTGTCGGGGTGACCTAATTCATCCCGCGCTCAGTCGCACTAGTTCAGGAGGGGGCGCCGCGGCTCGGTTCTGCAGCGTGAGCAGGGGCGGACTGCTCAGCCGAGCAGCTTTTAAAGGTCGTGTTTTCGCTGCCGCGGTGCGTTCGAGGTCCTCACGTTCATCACACACCTGCAGGACCCGAGCGGCCCCTCAGCTCCGGCGTGCTGCGTCTGCAGGAACTGTCACGTTCGCTGGAATTAAATACGACGTCGAGGAAAGCGGAGACTCGGGGGTGGAATCGCTACAAACGTGTGCACTTCTGCGGGGCTTTTGTCCTCCTCTTCAGTTCCCTCCTGTTAGTTGTGGGGGGGGGGGGGCAGCCTTGTTTCTGCCATACAAGGAGACAATTATGTTATCAGCATGGGATCGCAGCTTGACATTGTAAGTCCTGATGATCTCATGAAACGAAGGGGGCTCCACACCCGCACCCCCGCTGCGTCCTTGACGTGTGGAAACGCCGACTTTGCAAATTTTGCCGTTTCGTCGTGTTTTCGGGGATGTGAGGGTTCGGACCGGCCTCCCCCGGGAGAGGCCCGGTGTCTGCGAGTCACTGCTAGATGTTGCTCACATCCCGTTTCCCCTCATCACCAAGGGTTTTAATAGAGTTTCCCAGGACACGCCGGCTTCCTCTTTTATAGGGAAATGAGCGGATTTGATCATCGGGGACTGACCCTTCAGCAACAAGGAGATGCACTATTTCTTCTTTATGGCAGCCTGGTGAGGCTCTGAATGAAGTGCCGTCCGAGTCGCGTACGGAAGGTAAATCTGGGGCTCGTAATGGCCGCTGGCATCATAGCAGGTGAGAGCAGCAGCGGCAAGTGGACCTGGAGTCACGTGGGGGGGGGATCAGCGAAAATTCTCTTCCCTCAAACCCACAATCAGTCCAAAACTCCCCTCATTCCCATCGTGATGGAGTCTGGCTAATGCTGACGGTCGCTGTAGCCGCTAGCATTAGCAGAGCTGAAGTAGGAAAAGGTACGTTGGATCGTATTTAAAATGATCTACCTACATGACCAATGTTTTCTCAGCTCCGCATTTCCCTCTTCGGAATAGCGGCGGACAACCGCACTTGGTGACCTTTCACTTCCTGGTTTTCCAGTTTGTCTGAAACATCGTCACGGTAACATTGTCGTTCGACTTCTGCCTCCGAATTATCAGGGTGAATGTTTCTCCCCATTGTTGGTGATGCGCGACGGAAAGTTTGACGCGGGAAAAAGTCGGCAGCGCTACGCCCGATTTTCCCGAGTGAGGTCGTCAAGTCTCCCATCGAACTTTAACCGTCGCCAGGAGTGTTTGTCGTAAATGTTCAACACGCTGCAATAAAATGCACCAAACGGTGGTTGAGGCTGGGCTTTAAAACAGCCTCGTTTTAATGAGATCTCCCACCAACAAACAGATGTGGCGAACCGGCATTCTGTGAAGGGAACATCTGGGGATAATTGGATGTTGTAGCTATTGTGGAGAACATGGTGCGGCTCCTTGTTTCTCAGCAAGGAGCCATTTTCATCTGCGCGCTAATAGCTTTGCAGCGCTTCGGCTGTGTTCCCGATCTGAAGGGGGTGTTCGGCTCGACTTCTCCAGCCTTCTGGGAAAGAAAAGAAAGTGTCACTCAACTTTTCGGGGGTTTTGATGGAAGCGGAAGTTTCGGTAGTTGCTGCTTCAGAGAAGTTCAAGGACAGCGATTAGCGTGCGCTAATTAGCTGTTTGGGGTTAGCTGTAACCACCCTTTGACCAAAAATTGAGCTCCAACATCTTAAAGTAATGTTTGGGTTTTTCACCGCAGCCCCCCCCCCTCGTTCAGCAGTAGTTTGGCCTCAAATACGGAACGTAACATCATCCGGCGGCTCCTCTGCTACAGACCAGACTGTAATTTTAGCTCCTGGTGCCCCCCCCAACCCCCCTCCCGCGCTCTCAGCAGAACTCCGTTGATCCACGTCTGAGTTTGTTTATTTTTTGAGCGTATGAAGGACGAGGAGACAACAGGAGAGAAAATGCATGTTGAAAATATGTGGGAATGGGAATAACGTGAGGTGAAAGTACTTTTCTAAAGACGAAGCTTTTATTGAGCGTTCAGAACAGGTCGGCCAGCTGCTCACGCTGGTTTGATGGGTTCATTTACTGCTTGACTAACTGTTCAAATGCGAGCGGCGTTCCGGCGGAGCCGATTTGAACCCGACACACTGACAGGAGCCTGGAGAGCCTCCAGCATCCCAGGAACCCGGCGCCCACAAACACTTCTGGGATTCCTATCCAGAGGCCAGTGAGCCCAGTCGGAGGAGGAAATGGCAAAAGCCGCACAAGCTAAATGTATCTGATCCAGGAGCAGCGTTCATGGGAGCGCTCGTGGAACTCCAGCCTGCCAATATTCTCCGGCTGGATCCTCTCCACAGCACCAACTCCCAGAGAATCGGACTGAATTAGCATTTTTATTTCACTTCACTCACGCTGAAACACAGCAGCTCGTTTGTTTGGAGGGAAAATGGGAATGATGACGCGTTCGAGGGGCGATTCCATGGTCACTGCCTCCGTCCAGGTCCTGCACCGGAGAAGAGAGGAGGAGAAACCGGAGGAAGAGAGGGAGGGATGATGGACGGATGGCGTGATGCTGCTTCACTCCACTTGTCCTCCATAGGTTCCGACCTCGCTGTGGGCGGAGCTGTCCCAACACAGCGTCCCGGGACCTCCGCTCCTCCTCGTGGGCCCAGTGTTGCCGACGTCACACACTAAAAACACACATCTGGGCTCTTTGGAACGTGTCCCAGTGACGCCACTTCCTGGCCAATCAGTGGCCACTTCCTGTGGAGGCAGGGTTAAACCCCTCCTAAGGTGAGCTGGTGACTCCAGGGAGCTCCGCCCCTCATCTGAAGTGCTGAACTCTTTATCCCTCTCAAAGTTATTAATTAAAACAAACTTTGTGGTGGAAGCAGTGGGTGGCTCTAATTATCTCCCTCCGATAATGACGCCCCTTAAAAAAATGCTGCCTCTCAAAATTGTTAATCTGGGTATTATTGGGGAAAGATGCGCGTCTCGGTGGAAAAGGGGAATTAGCTTTCAAACGCCTCCATTAGCGCTTCGCCGTGGAAATAAATTCCTCGGCCCAGAGAAAAAAGGAAACTTTTGCAACTCGGCTCTTTCTTTGTTTTCATAATAAATGATGGCGCCGCATTCGTACTGTAGCTGCTCGCCGGCCATAAATTGGTCAGAACGCAAATGAAAAGTACAGCAATTTTTACAGAAATGGGGCTGGTAATTGTTAACTCTGGAACATCTGACAGAACGCGCCATTATCCGTAAATTTAATGGTCAAAATGAAGCTAATCAACAGATTTGTTCTTCTTTTTTCCTTCCTTGACATAAAGCCGTTATGTTGCCGCTGTGCGTTAAAAGCCCCGATCATCATTTTCCTGTAATTTGAGGGGCAGGCGTGAGGAACTCAAAGTGCCTCTCTGACAGAAACAGCAAATAAGAAGCGTCATCAGCACAACCGCCGCCGCCGAGCGAAACAATGGCGAGTTTTAGCGAAGACGCTCATGGAGAGCGGACTTGTTCCTCCATCTGTTCTCTCTTACCGGTTAGAAACGTGGTTCAACTTGTTGCCAAGGACTAAAGAGCCATTTTCCTCTTTTATTGAGCTCCGATTTCAAGTCCAGCCTCTGCTGATGGAGCACGGCCGTGCTTTGGCTTTGCTACGTGCACACCTGGCGAGCATTAGCATCTGCATTCTGTACCAGATGATGCGCATGTAGGTGGAGAAACGGTTGCCTTGGTGGTGAACTTTGACCTTTATCATCATCGTCCTACATCTGCTCTTCCGAAAACATCACAAAGGCGTCTGACTCTCATCTGCCGTCGCTTGGCGGGAGTCGAGCCGCCGACGGGCAGCATGATGGGATGGTTAAGTGAAAGATCTGAGAGCGCGAGCGGAGGAACTGAAGCTGAAACCGCAGATCGAGCCAGAAAGTACAAAAGTGCTCAGAGCGGAACACGTGGAGCGGATTAAGATGCCTCTCCGGGGTTGTCAACAGGCTCCAGACGTTCCTCCAACAGCAGAGATCAACATAAATACAACTGTCCAATCACCTGCTACACAAACAAACAGGTCCTGACCGGTGCGTATCTAGTCTCTCTTCTACCTGCCCCCCCCCATCCTCCCCACCCAGCGTGTGAGCCTGGTCCTGCTCAAGGGTTCTTCCTGTTAAAAGGAGGGCTTCCCACCCACTGGTGCTGGTTGGAGGTCAAGTTTGTGTAAAGCAGAGAGACAATTTGGACTGTAGCAGATGCTGTTTAAATAAAGCTGGATTGAATTAAATAGTTTGGCTCTAAGATGAGCTAACCTGGTCAGGCTGAGCTAACCTGGTGAGGCTGAGTTAACCTGGTGAGGCTGAGATAACCTGGTCAGGCTGAGCTAACCTGGTGAGGCTGAGCTAACCTGGTGAGGCTGAGCTAACCTGGTCAGGCTGAGTTAACCTGGTGAGGCTGAGCTAACCTGGTGAGGCTGAGCTAACCTGGTGAGGCTGAGATAACCTGGTGAGGCTGAGATAACCTGGTCAGGCTGAGCTAACCTGGTGAGGCTGAGCTAACCTGGCCAGGCTGAGCTAACCTGGTCAGGCTGAGCTAACCTGGTCAGGCTGAGTTAACCTGGTGAGGCTGAGCTAACCAGGCTAGGCTGAGCTAACCTTGGTGAGGCTGAGCTAACCTGGCCAGGCTGAGCTAACCTGGTCAGGCTGAGCTAACCTGGCCAGGCTGAGCTAACCTGGTCAGGCTGAGCTAACCTGGTCAGGCTGAGTTAACCTGGCCAGGCTGAGCTAACCTGGTCAGGCTGAGCTAACCTGGCCAGGCTGAGCTAACCTGGTCAGGCTGAGCTAACTTGGTCAGGCTGAGCTAACCACGTTTCCACTGAGCTGAATGTCCGCCTTTGTCTGGTGAAGGTCGGCTCTTTTACCTGCTCTCAGGACATCCGGACATTTCTCGTCCTCTCTTATCTATTTCCGTTGCTACGCTAAGGGCTCCATAGCAGATACGGTGCTCCTGATGGCACACAGCTACGTTTTTATTGTGACGTTACAAACTGCTGCTATCAAATGTCAGCGCGTGCGAGCCAGAGCAGCCAGGCCCCCACGCCAGGCGTCACCACGGACACCTCCCGCACTTGTTGACACGTCTCTGATCTGTCCTCCGCGGTCCACAGGCTGGGGGATGATTGTGCTCGACAGCTGGGGAATAAGCGGTGGAAGATGGTGTCAGGAACCTCAGCTGGTGCCCAGAAAGGAACCATCACAGGCACAAAGGTTGGAGTTGACCTTTAATGAGCACAAAACTCTACGTGTCACAGTACGTGTCAGCCTGTGGAGAACGCCGTGGCGGCGCAGCAGTGCAGCGAGCGCCGCTACAATGAGCGTTCTTACTGACGCTGAATATTATTGAAGGTCAGGAACAAATCTGACTGTCGTTTCAGCAAACAGAGGCGCGTAGCATTAATTGTGCTAGTTAGCCGTCGCTAATTGTGACCACCTAGCTTGTTTAGGCAGCTGTCTGACCTGATGCAGGCAGGCGAGGCTGGTTTGGACGTGTTGGAGCGAATCTGCAGGTTGGATTCACCTAAATCGTGGCGACATCGTGGTAATAACACAGGTAATAACACAGGTAGCAACAGAGGATGCAGGATACGGTGCGGCGATCAGGTCAGAGCGGGTCAGAGCTCGAGGGAGTGGCGAGGGGAGACTCCTGGGAAGAGCGGGAAACACAACAGGTCAGTGGTGCTCAGAGCGTGAGGAGAACATGTGGGGGTGGGGGTGGGGGGCGCTGAGGTGAGACATTTTTAAACATTCCGCTCTCCCAGGCTGCGGTGCCGCTGTGTCCAAAGGCTTCCACCCTCTTCCCAGTTGGAAAACGTCCGGCGCTCCCTGTAACCTTTGCTGTTTGGCGGTCAGGTTCTGGGTCTCAGTGAAGCACCTGGAGACCATCCCAAATAAGATAATAACAACAACAAAACCCCTCCAAACGAACGCAACGGCCCAGAATTCCATGAGAAGTGGAGTCCATCTGAATCATTGGGCCCCGTCTGTGCCCTGACTCCGAAATGACTGTTTGTTTATCAGTCTGCACAGAGGCTAAGTGGTCACTGGAGAGGCGTGCGAACATCACGGGGGGGGGGGGGGGGGGGGGGGGGGGGGGGGCGGAGGACTTAGAAATGCCAACTTTTAATGAGCTCAAGCAAACTTCTTGTTAATTCCAGGTATAAACAACCCCCCCCCCAAAAAAAACCCCACGCTTCCGCAGCTACTTTGAATTCAGCAGACTAGAGGATCACTGAAAAGACCCATTTACATAAAGAATGTCTGCATCAATGTCCTGAGACGCAGGGAGGAGGAGCAGGAGGAGGAGGAGGAGCAGGAGGAGGAAGAGGAGCAGGAGGAGGAAGAGGAGGAGGAGCAGGAGGAAGAGGAGGAGGAAGAGGAGGAGGAGCAGCAGGAGGAGGAGCAGCAGGATGAGGAGCAGCAGGAGGAGGAGCAGCAGGATGAGGAGCAGGAGGAGGAGGAACAGGAGCAGGCATGGGCTTCAGACGCCACCATTTTACTCCTGACATCATACAACAGAGCCGGGTCAAGGCCTGTTGGGGGGTCCCAAACCCCCTTTTGTCGGCCATCTTTTGTGTCATGTGACACATTTTAAGGGTCAGCTGAGAGTTTCCAGGCAGAGTTCATGGGCTCGACCCCCGACTGAGGATCCGAGCAGCCGGTTCTGGATAAAAAAGATGGCATCCCGATGACATTGCCCCCGCCGTGAAGGTCAATGACTGGTGCGTTCTGCTGCCCTGGGAGCACGTCGGAGCTTATTTATGAGCATCATGAGCAGCGTGCTGGAGAAAACCTTTAAACGCGTTAAACGGGGGAAAAATATCACAATTTGTCTATCTAATTTCCACCTAAGAGACTCTTTAAAGCGTCGCCACTGATGTAAATGAACGTTATTATTCTCCCAGTGGCTTTCCGGAACATTGCTATAATTACCATAATTATATACTGGGGGGGGGGGGGGGGGGGGTTGGTATACACATTTTTTCTCCAGACACACTAACTGTTTTGCAAACTTTGCTCCCCTGGAGAGCTATTTCAGTGTCTATGCTTTTAAAACATGCAGTCGGGGGGGGGGCTCGAGAAGAGTGCCAGCTGTAACTGGGTCAGACTACCCAGCCCGGTTCAGTCGGCGGTACGTGAGACACCGCAGGGAGCGCTCCTCATCCACGGGCGTAGGGAGGAGATGGGTTTTAAAATCTCTGCTTCTGCAGGTTTGGCATGGATGATAAGAACCCCCCCCCCCAGCAGGACAGCTGAGCCGGGAACCATCGCGGGTTTGAAATGTTCCCACAACAGCTGGTGCTCTCTCACAGCTCCGAGGCGGGTCTGGATCTGTTCCTGACACGAACCCACAGAGGGGGGGAGACCTTTTACCCAGCCCATCGAGCCGTGTCCTGCTGCTACCTGCTGCTACCTGCCGCCTCTGGGGAGGAGCCTGCAGATCAGCGCCGTTTAATCAAAGCGAGACTCCGGAACCAGAGCTCGCTCCGCGGCCGACTGTCCACATTGTGCTGCGGCACGGTCCCCCACTTCCTGTTGTCTGGTCCCCACTTCCTGGTGCGCCGCTTCACTTCAGCCGGTTTGAACGAAATAACAATGATTTTTATCTTGTTTTATTTGATCTCCTCCACCAACACTCGGTGATTAAAGTAATTGTTCAGCTTTGCGGTGGAACTCTCTCCCTCTTCTGTTGCCAGGGAACCGGGTGTGTTGTTCAAAAGCAGAGTTAAATCTTGAGCTCAGAGTTGTGATGCTTAAATGTATAATAGGTAGTAAATGTAATAGATTACTGCTCCCTTCATAGCTACTGTAGCCAGGTCAGGATTGAAGTCTTATTTGACATCAATGTAAACAAAAGTACACAATTTTTTGAGCTACAGCAACCGTACGTTCAAAAACGAGCCACGTTAATCAGTCTCTCTGGTCCTGACTCTGCTTCGAGCCACATTTTCAGGTCTTCTGCTGGATTAGTTGACCTCCAACAGGCCTTTCCATCCCCTGACCGCCACACCCTCCTCAGCTCGGGCCACAGGCGGATTGAATGGGCTCCACGACAGGAAGTCGTCTGGGAGACACTCGGCTAAACTGTCCACTTCACACCTGAGATGGTCTTTTATATTTAAGAGGGACGCATCGATCCTCAGGACACCTGGGAGAGGCACAGAATCAGCCTTTAACCAGATATGGCTTCAGAGTGGGGGGGGGGAGTGACAAGAGCATCCGCGTCCTCTCGTGATGGTTCTGGAATCCTTCATTTACAATAAAAATGACGTTCAGGAACGTTTATCAGTGTCAATAACGCAAGGACTGAAGTTCAGCCCATCTGTGCTCGATATTTCTGACCAGGACATCGTTTTTGTTGAGGTTCTGGAAGTTTCCGCATGTCCAAGGAGCTTTCGAAAAGCTTCTTTTATGACTTTTTACAGAACACAAAGAGGCCTTCACAATTTCCCTCTGAATAACAGCGCCGAGAGAAAAGAAATGCTGCTCTTTGAATTATGGAACATTTTTCTCTCTTAAAAAAAGTCCAAATCCTTGAGAAGAAGCCAGAACACAGCAGAAGGTGCTGTTAGTTCAAAGGCAGCAATCATCGGGTCAAATCAACGGAATTTCTGTTCATAATTAGCGTTGGATTTACGGAAACACAACGTTTCATTAGTGAATATAGTTCCACCAATAGTTGCTCCAAATAAACGCTTTAATTTAGTGTTTGGAATATTCTACATAATTATTTGAGACTTTCAGATGTTCTATTCTAACCTGGCTTTGATACCCAGATGAGAAAGCACTGAGCTATAGACGAAATTATCAAAAAGGAATAAATTAATAAGCCCAATTCTGTGCCACAACCAGCTCTCCTCTGATGGTGTCCTCATTTTTGGACTCTTTAAAACCCTCTGCTAGGAGTTTCCATCCCATTCTCTCCGGCAGCTCTCTGGTCTCGGAACAGCCGACAGTCTCCAGCTGAAGTGAAATTCTCCCTCACAAAGCCGGATCGGAGGAACCGTACACAGGGAACTGGGTTCCCATCAAAGTCGCAGCTGGCGAGCCAAGAACAAAGAAGGAACTCTGTCGCCACGGTCACTGCCAGATGGATTCGAGGTCCTAGGTACAAGCTAAGCTACGTTGGGTGGCTTCAGCTCCAGAATATGTGTGTTTGTGGGGACCCACGTGAAGAGTGTTCATTATTATTACTGTTAAAGGGTGTTTAAATGTAAAAAAAAAAGCACTGTTCTGTCCCATCCTGTCACATTTACAGAGCTTCTGATGAGTGAGATCTTTCTTTGATGATGGACTTTTCAGGTTTTAAAGCTGTGACACTGGACAAAAGGAGCGTTTCAGCACATTCAGCCTCAGGTGGAGGCTACAGGTCCAGAAAGGTGTCCCACAAGGTGCCCTCCCCGGCCCGAGCTGAATAAATAACCCTGACTATTCCTCACTCAACCTTTCCTTTCCTTGGCCCCGACAGGGTCGTTTATTACTCGGCGCCCACTCCTGCGAACTACTAATGCTGCAGTTTGTTGCAGAGCGGCAGCAGCTTTGAGAAGGAAAAAAAAGAAATCACCTCGGAAAAAATAGGTGGAAATGGCGAGGGAACATTTGACGGGGACATTTCCAGCAAGCTTTAATCAAACACAATCACTTGGAAATCGGCCTCTGCTTCCCCTTCATCCCACCCATGGTTGGGGGGGTGTCAGCATCCGTAAAACCACCTCTTCCATCCATTGTTCCATTTGTCTTCCTGTTCTTATCTCGCTCAATCGCCCCCCCCCCCAGGAGAACACAAGGTTGAATAAATAATCTGGATCTTATTTTAAGGAGCTGATGAAATCAATAAACCTCCTAACAATCATTCCCGTCTCACTACAATTAGCCCGGCTCGTTTCCTTCCCTTTGGCCCCTCCCCCACCCCCCAGCGCTTCCCCACATGTAGAAAACGTCCCCGTTCTCAGGGACTAATTGCTCAAATTTCAATCTCACCCAGTGACTGATGAGCAGAAATTACATGTCTAATGGAATGTAAGAGTTTTGCAAATTGAAAAAAATTAAAGACACTCTTCTAATCTGGATGCTGGCTCAAATTAGATTTTAATTTGGTCCACAGGCGAACATAATGAAGTGCACTAAACCTTCGCTGGCACCTCTCCTAACTGCCTGTGGCTTTTTTAGATTATATGCCGGTTGTTGCAGGAGTCACCCCCCCCCCCCCCCGATTTGAACGTAGACTTAACGCACCGACAGCTGGAGAAAAAATAAAATCCGTCTCTCCACTTTGTTCTTTTGCCCTTCCAAACATCAGGGTGCAGTCACATGACACATCCCTCGCTGCTGAAAACAAACATGCCAAGCTAGCAGAATTCCCTCCCGTGGGAGCGCTGCCATGCTGCCGTCTTTACCTAAACGTGCTTCATGGAAGCTTCACCATGATTCGCGTGAGCTTCCTGCTGCACAGGCGGGGTTGCGCAACATCCCCATCCACTCCACGGATGGGAATTATCTCGCTCGCGTCGCGGCCCCGCGAGGCTCAGGGTGCTCTTCAGTAACCACAAGCTCAACACTGAAACGTTCCCGAAGTCGCCTCAAATTGTTTTGACGGTTGTTGCACTAGCATTCGAGTGCTAAGCGTGAAAACATCCCAGGGCAGGCGAGAGCACTTGTTTTCAAAAGCGGCTTATTACGAGCTGGATTTTAAACACCGAGTAGCTGCTGTGTTACTTAAATACAGAAGTCCTATTATGGATGTAATGACCTTGGTCGGCTAACCGAAGCACTTGATGTGGGAACGGCGGTCACGTTACCACAGTTACCAACATTTTGACGGAAAAAAATCTGTATTGATGGTGTCTGCCGGAGCTCTTTAGAGTCCCAATGTTAGGAACGGTTGTCTCAGGACCCAGAAATAGGCAACAATCAGTGGGGAATAGTGTCAAACGAAAGGTGTCTTTACTTGAATTAACAAGCGAACAAGGTTCTGTTAGGTTGTTCGATGGCGTGGAGACCTCGACTGAGTCACAAACAAAGTTAACCAGGGAAAACGCTCTCAAACCGATGGAGCACAGGAGTCAGGACGCTAGCAGACGGGCGCTCGGTCCCTAAATGGAAGGGTTGATGGAAGATTGACAGCAGGTGCGTCTGCCTGCGGCGCCAGCTGTGGGCGATGACGAGCGGCTCCTCCACGCCCCCTGCAGGAAGAAACCAGCAACAAACGTCCCAGAACCTTGGAACCCAACACCCAATTGACAAAGCTCCCTCACACAGGCGCAAGTTCAGGTTCAGACTCAATGTGACTGTTTATCCTCCCTTTGTTTCTTGATAAGCCACGTTTTCTCGTTGTCCCTGAAGGCAACACTGGAGTCGCTGGGTAGAAAAGAGGCTGGAAACGCACGTGTGTGTGCCTGTGTGTGTGTGTGTGTGTGTGTGGTTCTTATGGCCAAGAGCGTAAAGATGGACGTTTTCTACAGTACAGACACTCTCAGTCTGGCGCAGCACAAACAGTCATCACAAAGACTGCGGAGTGGACAGAAGACAGTCATTGACCCCCCCACAAGGAGGTTAATTCACAGATTATTGCTGAACGGGCCGGCTGTTCAGAGAAAAACGAGCCACAAAAGGAAGCCGAAAGGGGCTTCTCCGGGATTGGACCGAGTGTTTGCTCACACGGGGGTCAAACCCTGTCTGTCCCCCTCCAGAGACGCAGGATCTGAGGTGTTGGACGTCCACAGTGAAGCTCCCGGCATCGCGTTCTGAGAGAAATGGACCCTTTCCTGCCGAGCTTCTACGCCGGAGGGGGTTGATTTTCCTTCCTTTTCCACAAGCGCTACCGTCACGAGCGGCGGATCGAGCTCGAGCGCTAACAAAAGAGGTCCGGGAGGACGGCGCCCGAGATTTCACAGCTGATTGCTATTTAAAGTCAATGCCAATTTACGAGGTGTCGGGTTTGCCAGCCTCCTCCCCTGTGCGTGCACGTGGTGACAGTCGTTCTCGGCGCCGGGGAAGGTGACAAGCACAGAAGCCGCTGATGTTCAGTAATTCTCCCTTTGTGGTGACACGCTCATAATTAATCTGCTCGTGCTTTGGATTAAACCGTCTCCCCGCTGTCAGACGGTGGCGATAAACAGCCCCGGAAACACCTCCTGCTGCGTCTGGCTGCTGTCATCACAGACGCCTCCTCCACTTTTCCAAACCACCAAGTTTCAAGCTTTCGCCGTTGCTCTTTTCTTCCCACGGGGTCGTCCGAGTACGACTCAGGAAGTGCGATTGGCTCCAGATGGGGCCCAAATCGGAGGTTTCCAGTCAGTTCCTGACCAGCTCGGGAGGGACTATACACCCTGGGCAGGGCACCACAGATCAGCCACACACCTCAGAGACCATTTAGAGACTCCAGTCAGGCTGATGGGCATTTTTATGGACTGTGGGAGGAAACTGGAGAACCTGGAGAGGCCTCCATGGGCACGAGGACACACGCTTTAGGTGAGGTGTCTCTCAACTTCACCCCGTGGCCTGAAAACACAAACAAAACAGGTGAATACAAGTTAGCATTTGAACATCAGTGTAACAAAAACGGCTAAGCAGCATAAAAATGGTGAAAAACCTGTTTTTTGCCGCTCTCAGAGGACTGGACAATTTAGAGATGCCATTTGTAGGTGGATTCAGCTTGACGTCCATGGCTTTTAGCAGGAGCTCTGGGATAGCCAGTTAGCGCCACGCCAAAGGTCGCCGCTTGCCTGTTGAATTGTGATTTACTGGGCTGAATAAGCCTGCTGAAAAGGGCTTAGACAGAGGAGAAATGTCCTCAGGACGGGTCTGTGCAGGTTCATTCAGCCTGGCCTTCCTCACAAAGCTTTGATTCGCTCTCATTCACTCTGTTAAAATCACTCTTTTGGCTAACGAAGGCTGTAGGTTTCAGTGTGGTCGTGTTCAGCATTTAAAACCAGAGACTAAATCGTCCTCAGCTCGAATAATTAGAGGTGCATGTTGAACAGAACCCGGAGCAGCACCGCCAAGCCTGCTCTCTGTGGGGGAGGGGGGCGGTTCTGACCGGAGGAATGTTATCTCACACTCCTCCATCTGAGCCCAGCTGAGTGTCTATAATCCCTCCACGGGTGAAATAAAAGACGAGATACGGCTACGGGTGCTAAAAATAAACAGAAACGGCCCCACTTACGGGAAACGAGTGGGTCAGAGCTGCAGAGAGCTTCAGGAGGTCAACCTAATGACTCAGAGGTCACAGAACTGAGGGCCGTGTGTGTGTGTGTGTGGTGTGTGTGTGTGTGTGTGTGTGTGTGTGTGTGTGTGTGTGTGTGAGGGAGACAGAGAGAGGTGATCTTGTGGGTTCTGGAGATGCTCGAGGGTTCCAGTCACACCAGAGGATCTGGAGAGCTCTTGAAACAGCCTGGACCGACCTTCGACCCGGGCCGACCTTTGACCTGGGCCGATCCGTGAATCAGCGCTCTAAAAACAATATTCAGTGCCTGCTGTGTCCACCTCTGGCTCTTTAGAACCACCGGGGCCGGAGCTCCAGCGATGGTGTCGCTATGGCGCCGCTTCCCTTCGGGATCATGACACTTTATGTCCGCAAACACATTATTTCCGCAGCAATAACGATTCCTTCGAAACTTCCCGTTAGCGATAAGCTAAAAGCTCGCGCTAGGACAGGGAGGTCCGACCTTTGATCCGCATTTTCCCGCTCCTCTACCCATCATCTCAATGAGGTCATTGTCGTTACAAACCGGTTACACACACACACACACACACACACACACACACGCTAAAATTGTGCTTCCACTTTGGCTGAGACAGATTCCTAATGTGGGCTCTAAGGCGAGACTTTCTTTCCTTGATTTAGCAACGCGGCCGGTTTGGCCAATTAACCCGCAGCGCCGCCGCCCGCCTGCACAATTTCCCCAGAACATTGAGGAGCCGCAGCCTCTCTCAGAGATACCGCGTCCGTGGAATGAATGCCGGCCCGCCTCTAAACTAGGTG
Organism: Takifugu flavidus; assembly: GCF_003711565.1. Taxonomy (NCBI): domain Eukaryota; kingdom Metazoa; phylum Chordata; class Actinopteri; order Tetraodontiformes; family Tetraodontidae; genus Takifugu; species Takifugu flavidus. Next base: position 14,193,573 of record NC_079534.1, on the reverse strand, counting down.
GTCGGGGGACAAAAGAAGAAATGCATTTACATTTAGCAACACAGAAAGAGCGGCGCGTGTTGCACGGAGGATTACCTGCAATAAACGAGAGCCCGGGCGGGAGAGGGGAGATAAACGTGCGGGTAAAAATAGAGGAACGCGCCAACGCTGCAGATTTGTTGTGTGAAATAGGCGAGCATTATCTGGACGGCCAGGAGTGGGAGGAATGCTAAGGTGTTGGTCCTGGTGTGTAATTAACAGATAAACCTGGTCATTTCGTGCGTGCGCAGTGTCACACACTCACCACGCTGGAATCGATCGCCGAGACGTTCCCGCGCACCTCCCCGCTCACCGGACTTCTGACACCGCGCATCCATCACAACACCCTCCCTCCGCCATATTTATAGAATTTTAATTAGCTCTGAGCTCAAGCCAACATCATTAGCTGGGGTTTTTTTGTTGTTTTTTTTGCTTTTTTTTCCTTCAGCAACCCAGCGTTCGCGGTAATATCGGCGTTCTCGGAGGAAAGCCGAGGGTACTTACATCAAGGACGCGGTGGAGAGGGAGAGAGCGTGCAGGACAAAGAGGTTGGTGGTTTTAAAATGACAATGAAAAATGGACACAGCGGAAAGGAAACACAGCACAACATGGGCAATTTAGGCAGTAATGTCACCTTGGAATAATATCAGCATGATTAAATGGAGTAATGTTGGTTTAATGTCGCCAACGCGCAACACAAGACAGAACGCTCCATTTTCCCGTGCAGGTGCAGGCCTGCATTTGAAGTGCTCCCCGTTAGCTTTAGCACCGCGAATGCTTTTAAATGCTAGCGCACGATGATGCACAGGAAATGAGGATGATGCGAGGGAACAATGAGGAGGAAGAAGTGAACCTAGAACAGCTATTAGGCACCAACCCGGAGATTAATGCGCCTCCATCGGAGCTCTGACCTGCAACAGTAGCTAGCTCGTAGCTCAAACACGTAAACGCTGATGAATGTTTGCGTCCTGTTGTTCATCTAAAACTGTCCCGGCTGTGAGACGGAGGTGGCGTCAGCACCCGGAGCGGAGCGTTCCGTCACTGTCAGGCCCATCGCTAATGTGTCCATATTCATGAGTCGCGAATCATTACTCCCGGTCAGTCCTGTCTATAAGGGCTGATTATATACAGCGCCGCTCACTTTGACGACGTGCTGTTGTTTTCTTGGTCAATTAAATCCCCGTATTATCAGAGCAGCACCTAAAAGTCCTGCTGCGTCGCTACGTAGCCGCAATATCAAAAATAGCTGCATAAAAACGGCTCGGAGGGAAATCTGAACATTTGTGCGCAGGCAGCGGTGAAGACGGCCACCAGGTGTTAGCCAGGCCCAGCAGTGCTCGTACAGGTCACACTGTTGCCCAACACTTAACAGTGACCTAATGGGCCCCCGGGGAGGCGGGGGGGGGGCGTTCTGTACTGTTCTGGACACTCCGGTTGAGTCACGGAGTGGCGGCGCCACCGTGGCCCAGGGAGGTGCTGCTGTGACTGATACTGTTAAGAGAAGCAATTAGGCCCCCAAGAAATGAAAGAAAAGATCCAATCGGAACCCTTTTCCTTTGGCGGCTGTGAGCAACAGGGTGAAGGACACGGCCGAGTTCTCCGACACCTTTAACGAGTCCAGACGCAGCAGAACTGTTTCAGAACCGGCCAATAATCGTTCGTTCCTCTGAGACGTTTGCAGCGCTGCGGCGGCTCCTTCAGGCTAATATCGAGAAGGTAGACGCTCCGTCTGTGGTCTCAGTTTCTTCAGCTTCCCTCATTCAGAACCAGGAACAGAACCGGCCCGGTGTCCAGAACATAACACTTCATATGGATTAGGTTCGACTTTGTTGGATAAACGATCCAAAACGTGAGATTTGGAAGCGTCTAAAGCTCGTAGCAGGTGTTGGGTCCGTTCGCCGCCTGGACCAGAACATGGCTGCACCCAGAACACGCGGAGGCGCCGGCGGTCCGATTGTCGCATCCCAGTGGGCGGATATGTGTCTGCAGGTGTGCAAATACAACAAAACGCCGACCCGGAGTTCAGGCTGGAACATCTGTCCCTGTTCTGCAGCTCCCCGGAACACGGCTGGATCAAAGGAGGCGGGCCGCCTCGCGGGTTTCCCAGAACTGAACCGCTTTCATTCAACGCCGCATGGGTGTTTGAGTTGTTTTTGTCTGAGGTTCCGATGCTCCGGGTCTCCGTTGGACCTTCATTCGCTGGGAAAGTTGGATGCACTTCCTGTAAGGAAATCAATTCCTCGCAGCCGCGGATTCATTAGCACCGTCCATGGAAGCGGCTCTAAATCAGGGAGTGGAGACCAGAGTGAGTTATGGGGGGGGGCAACGGGAGGGGGGGGGGCGACGGGAGGGGGGGGTGACCCATAACAAATGTTATCGCAGGAGCCGTCGTCTGTGGCGGCAGAACCAGCCGGTAATTAATCTGGAGCAGGAGTCTGATCTGGGAGGGACTGGCCATCACCCCCCCCCTCCAAAAAGGTCAAACTCTGGTGTTGGTCATTCCTCGGGGGGGGGGGCCGCCGGTCAATACCAGTTAAATGGCTGTGCACATATGAAATGAGTCAGTGCGATATGATCGGATCAGCGTGTGTGTGTGTGTGTGTGTGTGTGTGTGTGTGTGTGTGTGGGTGTGTGTGTGTGTGTGTGTGTGGGGGGGGGGGGGGGGGGGGGGGGAGGAGGGTCTTGATTGCCAGCAGAAATCATTTCCAGCATTGATTCCACTTGGAATACGTGATAATGAGGCTTTGATCTGACCTCGGGGGGGAGCGTAAAGGTCAGAGGGACAGAACCGCTGCCGGACCCGCCATCGATCCCCCCCCCCCTTCCCCATCACCACCCCCCCCCCCCCCACCTGCCACTCACACTGGACGGAGCGGCTCCCCAGATCCCCATCAACGTGGGAGGGGAAAGAACCTGGAATGTTCCTGTGAAAAGTGGCGGCGGCGGTGGCGCCGCGGCGCCGTAGTTCCCTCTCACGCTGTGACATCATCGACCACGACGCGGAGGCGGCCGGTGGCGGCGTTCCCTCAGCACCTGACCCACATTCCTCTGACTTTTTTTTGAGCCTTATTGCCGACAAACGTGCTCCGATTTTCCAGGTTTCCGCGTTGGTCTGTGACGAACACTGCTCCATTCCGTCTGGAACGCCGTCTCTCGCCGTCTCGCCGCTGCCGGGCCTCATTTCTGTATCGATCTTTGGATTTTCCAGCTAAATCGGGCTGACATGATCTCTATCTCGGAGCTGCCAATTGCCGGTAATTCAAGGCAGGAGGAGAACCGGCACCACAGCCGCGTTTTGATCCAATCCGTCCAAATTAGGAGCAACGTCGAGCTCTTTAAGTCTGACGTGTTGGCGCCGCGTTCGCCCTCGCTGGGTGGCGAGGATGCTAACGGGACCGCCGCGATCCGGGCCTGTTGGCGTAGCCTCAGCGTTCCTTAAGGAAAAGCCTCTCCTGAGCTCAGAACACGGGAGGGATCGTGGCGTTGGAGGCGTCGCCCCGGCAACTTTGGTTAAAGTAAACAAGGCTCCCAAAGACCGGAGCTCCACTCTGGATCCATGTTCACGGATAATGAAGCCGCATCCGTCGGGGGGCTGCTGTACATCCATTTATTTCCATATTTGTCCGGCTTTTAGGAAAACAAACTCCGAGCGTGTTGTTAGCATCAGGACATCAAAATGCTGCTGCTTGAGACCCGGCGGGTTTATTCTCCCGCTCCTCCTGGCAGGCTAAGGCTTCCTCCGGGCTAAGGAAGCTTTCCCAGCATCTTCCTGGATGCGGTTGGATGAGTGACGGCCTCCGTTCTCGCTCCGTCATGTTGTCACGACGACAGTGTCATCGGATTCCCTCCAGCTAGACGTGTGGTCGTCTCATTAAACCTTCTCACAAAGCCGCTTTGCCACAAGAGGCTTGATTGTAGTTTGACGTTACGGGGAAACAAGACTTCTCGTTTTCTTTGACGGGAGGCTTCCGACGGGAGCGTCGGAAAACCCGGAGCGCCGGCCTGCTGCTGCCATAGCAACCATGTGACCGCTGGTTTTACCATCTCCCCATGGTGACACACGTGTAGTCGACCTTCGTTAGCTTCACGCTCACATCCCGGAGCCACGAAAACTCAACTTCCTGGTGTTGGGATCAGGTGACAGTCATGTGACGGGACCAGGAAGTGACATCTCCAAAATGGTAGAATTGTGTGGGTTTTTTTAAGTTCCAGAACTTTAATAATAACACGAAACCCTATTTAGTGATTAAATGAACACAAAACAAATAAGATAAATGTCGGATTTGACTCAATAAGTCGTCAGAACAGCGATATTTGCTGTAGTAAATATAGATAAGTAACTGAATGAATCATCCAGTGGAGAACATCACCGATCAAAGCAGGGCTGTGCTGATGGGTTCAGCAGGCAGCAGTCAGAGGAACCGTGTGCTCGTCAGGCCTCGACCCCCCCGTGTGAGGCTGCTTTTTGTAGTCCAGATCCAGACTCTTTCTGCACCCGCCTGGGAACCCGGCGGAGAGGCGAAGGCGAGGTCTGATCAGTCTCATAGATCTTCTCTGCGGGGGGTTCGCTGGGGTGCACCTCCAGCCTAATGCCTCACATCAGTCCCCAAATCCAACTCCAACCCCCCCGTGAGGGCCCCCCCCACCCCTTTGTGTGTGGGTGTTGGGCCCTTGTAGATTCCACTCAGAATGGAGCCGCTGGTTCTGCCAGGTTCTGCTGGATGTGCCCTGTAGAGCGGCCTGAACTCGCCCCCAGTGTCCTCAAGGACAAGCTAGCAACTCGTCTTTACAGATAAATCCACGTCGGGACTTTCGCTCGGAATCTCTTCCCTCTGCATCAAACGCATCGTAGCCTCCCTGGAAGCATCGCTGCACGTTGCATCACCTCGGACCGCCGGCGCCACGGTGGAGCCGACGCGCTCGCTTTAATTACCCGTTACACAAACCCTGTGCTAGGTTCCTATGCTACGGTCCTGTGCTACGTTCCTGTGCTACGTTCCTGTGCTACATTCCTGTGCTACGTTCCAGTGCTACGTTCCTGTGCTACGTTCCTGTGCTACGTTCCTGTGCTACGTTCCTGTGCTACGGTCCTGTGCTACGTTCCTGTGCTACGGTCCTGTGCTACGTTCCTGTGCTACGTTCCTCTGCTACGTTCCTGTGCTACGTTCCTGTGCTACGTTCCAGTGCTACGTTCCAGTGCTACGTTCCTGTGCTACGTTCCTGTGCTACGTTCCAGTGCTACGTTCCTGTGCTACGTTCCTGTGCTACGTTCCTCTGCTACGTTCCTATGCTACGTTCCTATGCTACGTTCCAGTGCTACGTTCCTGTGCTAGTTTCATCCAAGCGTGTCCTCTTTTCTTTAATGTGTGGGGGGGGGGTGCAAATAAATAATGACATAAACAGAAATGAGTTGCTTAGAGATGAAAGGAGGCCTCCAGGGATATTCGAAGACAATTAATTTCTGCTCAAAAAAATAAACGTTTCTGTATTTTAAACCCAGACCAAGGAAAGGGGCTGAGAAGCTAAGCTAGGCTACGCGGGGACGGCACATTCTGTAGTGTGAATCCCAGCGGGATGAACCTTTAATGGGGGGGGGGCGGCGTTTATGGTCGCTGCTGCCACCACAACTCCGGACGGGAGCAGAGCCGGCCGACCTCGCAGCCCAAATGGCCCTTTGATGCGGTGCGGAGGTGCGTCCGCGGAGATGAGCGGCCTCAGCCGCTCATTTGGTGCAGTAATGAGTGTGTGTGTGTGTGTGGGGGGGGTCGGGGGGGGGGGGGCCACTTGACAGTGAGGCTCAAGTTTGATGAATGCGCCACTGCAACAGTCTCATTAGGAGAAATAAAGATGAAAGTTTTGCTTTGATCTTTGCTGCGTTTGTTGCTTTAATATCTGGAGGGGGGGGCAACGTAATTGTATTTTCCGAACAATTTACTGGCAATTTGTACGCTCTTATTTCTCCATCTGTGACATTACGACGAGGCCACTGGGAGCTTTAAGAGCACAAAAACAAACAGGAAGTAGAGAAACAGGACGTAAAAGACACATAAAAAAAAAAAAAACTTTTTAGACTTGTGACTAATTGGATGCATCTCTGAAACGTCAGGTTGGATCATTTCTGCCAAACCAACATTTCAGCGTGCCATCAATCCATCCCAGAGTGATTTTTCTTTTGTTTTGCTTTTTAATCACTTCTTTTTGTATCGTGGTTCCAGATATGCCCAGAAAAAAAGGCTCTGCGGCACAACTTTCTTTAGGCTTTAACTTTAATTGTGGCCAATCAGAAATCATAACAGATGGTGATTACGGTCTCTGAAGGGGTGTCATCACTCTTCCTCCTCGACAGGTGCAGGTGAAGTCTCACCCCCCCCCATCCCCTCGTGAGCGAGGCAGAGATCTCATTAGATAAGTGAGGCTGGTGGCGATGGCAACGCTGGAGGTGTCTGTCACATCACTCTCCAGGAGTGACTCCTTGTCTCCTGTCACAGAAAAATGCTGAACTTTGACCCCTTTCCAGCCCCCCCCCCCCCCCCCCCCCCCCCCCCCCCCCCGCAGCCGAGCTGCTCCCGCCTCACAGGAGAGGTAAGGCTGACCTCTAGCGTCGGGATCTGTCATAGCAGCTGGTGCTGGAATTCAGAGGGTGACGTGAAGATAATTAGAAAAGATACTGACACGCTGTGAGGTCCGTGAAGGCATCACGAACATGTCGTGGCGGTCTGTCCCAAGAAGTTGGGGGGGGTTGAGGAGGACTCAAACATGGAGGGACCCCTGGGAGTCAGTGGGGCCTCCACCATCTCCAGCCTGAACTCAGGCGACATGTCCTCACGCTGCCTGGGGGAGGGGGGCAGGAAACAGGCTATCTGCACAGATTGTTTTCGCAGTGTAGCTGAAAAACTAATTACAAGAAATAAATTAATTTCACGCTGCAGCTTTTGGAATTAATTGCATCTTTCCAGAAGTGACTGGAAGTGATGGCTCAAGCGGCTCTGATAAGGGGTGGACACACAGTATTGAATTAAGTGCTTATCAGTGCCTTTACGTTCCATCCGGATGGACTCGATAATCCTCGCGGAGATTATCTAAAAGGCCACTTTGTTGTTGCTTTAATTGCTGGAATATTATATAATATAATATCGTTTTTAACGTATGGAAGGCGCGGCGAGGCCTTCGGTCGTCTGGAGGGCGGGGTCTGGGATTCACAAGCGAGAGCGTGACCTCCTTCAACACGCTAAATAGCTGCCTGACGGAAAAGGGAGAGGTGAGGTGAGTCGGGGGGGGGGGGGGGTCGAGCTGCTCCGCTTCAAGCGCCTTCTTCTTTAGATTTTTGGGTTAACGGCTTATTTTCACTTTCAGGCACTGTTCAAGGGCCCATTAATTGGCCCCGGTGGGATCCTGGAGCACAAAGCTTTAGATGTTCACATCTTGTCGGCGTTCTGTCACAACTGTGACAGTATTGTTGTAATCTGAGCTTGCTTTGGATCATTTTCGTCTTCTTAACAAGATCCCCGTCTGACTGGCTGCTTCCTCCCGTCTGGACACATCAGATTCCTCCCGTCAGACACCGGCAGCCAAAAGATGCTCAACTCTTTACAGGCACAGATGTTTTCCAGCTTGTCGGGGTTTTAATTTTTTAAACAAGAGGTTATAAATGAATAATTCCTTATCAGTTTTGCCATAATGAGATCAGCGGCTGCTGGGGGATTTTAATTTGCTTTTCAATACATTTGTTATTTATTTATGAAAGTCAACGCAAATGGGACTAAGCTCGTTACCTGCTTCACATTTTTAATTATTCCATCAATAATTAATTCGCTTTAACAGCGAATTACAGGGACACGCAAAAAGAAAAAGATAATGAGGATCAGGGCTGCGCTCTGCAGCTTATCTGCAGCAGGTAAATATTGGCCGTGCACGTCAGTAAATCATTCACACGGGCAGAGGCTGCTGACCAAGTGGGTGGCGCTCTTATCTCCTCAGCTCGGCTCCTCCACCAGGGCCCAACGGCCCCTTCTGCCCTGGAATGAGGGCGGAGATGGAAGCGAGGAGGAGGAGCGTTGAACGTGGCCCATATTTGCTGCTTTGCTGGATCGACCTTCTCTCCTTTATTTGCATTCGGACCGTTGCTTCCTGCGTTAAACGGGGAACTATTTTCTTCCCTCTGACAGAGGAGGAGCAGGTCACAAGCAGCGGCGAGGACGTGCTAAGCTAAACACAACCAGACAGCTCCGCCGGCAGTTCCCTCCTTTCATTTCATTCGGTTTTATTTTCTCATTTTAAAAATCTACCCACAAAAAAGGGGCTTTGAAAATCTAAACAATGGCAAACAAAAGCAAAAACAACAATGCAAGTACAAGAAAAGAGGAGCAATAACCAAAAATACCCAGACACTCAATCAAATGAATAGGAAAGGTCACACAACCACAGCACTAATTAGCGCGTCTGTCCGCATGCCGACCCTCGGACAGGTCGGGATCCCCGGGGGCGGATGGGAAAACGGAGCAGACCACACGAAATATTTACACCTGATTAAATCTGCATAGTTTTCAGTGCAAACATGTTTAGTTTTAAGCCAGGAAGTAGCCGACAAAGAAACTAAGGGTGCCCAGACCTCCATCGAGCTTGTTTTTCTTCTCGTTTGCGTTGAGGGCGACAGCTAACACCAGGCCTCCGCACCCCCGCCCCGGCGGGAGGGGAACGCCCTCCTCCCCACCGGCTCGCTCAGGTCTTTCTGCAGACGTCTGCTAGCGTTTTGAACTTGGGGCCGAGCGTGTTCAGGAAGCCGAGGTCGTTGTCGTCGCCGACGCCGCTGCAGCAGCCGACGGAGCCGGCCTCGGAGCCCACCCCCTCGAATCTGTAGTCGTGGACGCCGTCCTCGGCGTAGCGTTCGTCTTCCTGCGTTCCCAGGAACGGCAGCTTCTGCGAGACAAAGCGGAAGTCTGAGGACGCGTTATTCCCTGGGCCGGGCTGTGAGGGGAGGAGTTACGCCGCCATAACCCCAGCGCGCCCTGGATGTGACTGGCAGTCAGATATTACACGGCCAACAAACAACTAGCCAAGAAGTTGGAGGAATGCTATTTCTGGGTAAGAAGCCTGGAAATATTACAGTTTACGGAAGACACCATCAAACCTGGGAGAACAGGATTATAGCACACGTGAGAGTTAGCTAAGCCGTCCAGGATAACGGCGATATTAAACCTCAGAGAGTGAAAGAGGCGTCTCGGCGCGCACAATTCAAACACACTGCTCGGCTTCTTTCGGAAAACGATCCGGGCATCTTCACCTGCTGGAGATAGCGTCCGTTTGTTTGCCAGGTGTGATGAAAGCTGGAGTTCTGGGCCAGGTACCTGCCGTCCCCCCCCATCCCGCCATCGATGAAGTAATCTTGATTGAACTGCTGGGTGCCGTACTGGTTGTCGTACTGGCTGGAGTAGAAGTCCCGGATGTCGTTAGTAATGCCGGACTTGTACACCCCAGTCTTGAGGGTGCCCTGACCGAAGGAGCCCTGACCGCTGCCCCAGGTGCCCGTGTTGCCCTTCAACGTGCCTTTGGCTCCGGCGTCGCCTCCGAAGGGGGGGACGGTGATGAGGCTGGAATCCTGGAAGCACATGGGCTGAAATTAAAAACAGGAGTGGACGCGGGAGGTGGGCAGGAGCTGCGTCAGCCGTTGCCGTTACCACTTCTTCTCCGGGGGCCTCGGTGTTGGATTTGAGCAGGATTCCGCCGCCGTCTCCCGCGTCCTCCAGCTCCAGCTTCTCTTTCTTCATCACACACAAAAAGGCCACCAACAAGCCTGTCAAAGAGAGCGTTTGACTCATCTGAACCCAACTGGCTCCTCGTCACGGCAACAAGGCACCCGGCAACCTGAAAGTGTGTATCAGGCTGCGTCTGTTCTGGAGAACTCACAGAGCAGGAGGAGGAGGGCCAGAGGCAGCAGCAAGGCCAGCCACCCCAGGGACCCCAGGGACGAGGAGCTGTCCTGGGCCACGCAGGCCCCGTTCCTGCACTGGCACACCCTGACTGAAACCGTCTGTATTCCGCCGTTGCTCTGCAGATCTTTGACATCGATGTCGACCTCGTAGACTCTCCGAGGGAGGTCTTTCACCTGCTTCAGCATGGCGGCGGTACCTGGGGGGGGACACAGGGAACAGCCATGTCACCCAGTCTGAGCCGATAAAGGATCCCTCACGCGCACGTACAGACGTGCCACAAAATCACGTCCAGTGCTCTGCGTGCTTCACCTGTACGGCTGACACCCGAATGCACGTCCGCCTTTTTAAGGAAAATCCTTCAGATGTTTCCGGAGAGCAGCTAAAAGCATCGGCGCAGCCGTAATTGAATTATAAAACCACTTTTGTTCTCGACTGTTTCATTTCCAGCTCACTCGAATTTACCGGCTGTCTGTGCGCTAACCCACCGCCACCTACCATTTAGAGATTCCAGAGACCATTTGCCATCGTTGTCAGGCGGCAAACTGAAGGAAAAGGGCGCCGAGAAGTGTCCAGCGTCCTTGTCTTCAGCGACGACCACGGTGGAGCCGCGCTCGCCGTCCTTCTCACAGATGAGCAGCTCGGCGGAGGGCAGGGTGGGCTTGTTGTCGTTGACGTCCTCGATCACGAGGATGACGGTTCCCGTGCTGCTCTTGGAGGCTGAAATGAAAGTGGCATCACGCCGTTTCAACCGGGAGCAGGAGAGGAAAATAGAAAGAAAAGCCTGTTTGATTATGAAAACTGTTCATTTAACCAGGAAAATGTGAGCAAGCGCTCCAACTCGTTGCCTGTTCTCATAAATATTCCCTTAAATGATTCTGACCTTTAAGAGCAGCTCTGATCAGGTTACGTACTGATTACCCCAGACAGGTTACAGTGCAAATATTAGCCCGTTTTGAATATCAAATTATCGTAAACGTATCATCTGTCACACACACACACACACACACACACACAACACACACACACACACACACACACACACACACACACGCAGACACGGACACAGACACACACACACACACGCGTATAGGCACTTGTGTGTGTATCCTGTGAGCTGTCAACAACAGCTGCATTAGGTGAAACCAGTTTTCTGACATATTGCAACTTTCACCATCACCTAACTGTGAGTCACTCTAATTATCTTGTCCCAGCACGTCGCCCCACCCAGAGCTCTCAGGAGCGGAATGCTGCACGAGTCGGAATAAAACTCGCCGCCCTTTTATCTCCAGCAAAACCAAAACAGCTTCAGTCAATCAAATTTGAGACACTGTGATTAGCGCTGTTAGCCGGGTCGGATCGGGCTGGTTCGAAAACGACATCCAGCCACTGAATATTTGAACCTGTCCTCGTGGATTTGGGGCGTCGCCCCTGGAAACGCCCCAAAGCTGGTTTGTTCAGATTTGAGCGACTGAGGGTGGAGCAGGTGTTGCCGCTTCGCTGCCAATAAGTGATGAAGTTACAGATAAACAGGGAGGAAACAAAGGTTCATTTATGGAGGGGGTGGTAGGGAGATCCAGTCCTCGAGGAACACAATCCAGACGGGTTTTCCGTCCTACCAGGGGGGAACGACTTCACCAGGTAAAAGCTCGTCTGCCTGGTGGGACAGACGGCCCAGCTGGAATCGGCCCTTGAGGACTGGATGTCAGTCGCCCTGATTTACCGGGACCTTACCAGCATCCACGGCCTTCACGGTGAAGCTGTATTTTCCATCCTTGACATGCATTGACTCTCTGTCGATTGTGTTGGCCACCTTGAGGTCGCCGCTCTGTCTGTCCACATTGACCCAGGCTGCTGGTTCGGTGACCTTGTAATAACTGAGAGGAACCAGAGACACGTTCTTATTCAGCAGTCACACTCTGCCCTCTAGTGGCAAAGAGGGGCATCGCGGCTTAAATGTGGAACTTCATGAGAAAAACCCAAATAAAGATGGCTGACGTGATGCCGTTGCTGCTCTTTGTTTCCGGATCCAGAGCGCTGTATCGTCCTATCAGGGTGTTGTTTGGAATGTTTTCCTTGACGTTGAAGGTGATGGTGGGAGCTGAGAATTCCGGACCCTCATCGACATTGAGGACGTTGACATTCACTGGAATGGAGTTCCAGCCGACGCTGGTGCCGCTCAGCTCAGCTTCGTTACGGGCCGTGATCTCTAGCGCTACGGTTTTGGCCTTCTCGTGATCCAAGGCCTGGAGGGAGAGACTCTTTTTAAATCGTGTCCCCTCTGTGGGACAGGATTTTAAAAGCTGCCACTCACCTTCGACACATACAGCAGCGCCTCGTTGGTTTTGGGATCCGTTTCCACCCTGAAATTCCCATTTTCATTCCCTTTAGTTATTTCAAATTTAGAAACCCAGTTGGGCGTGTTCTCCAGATCCTTGTCGTCGACCGGGATTCGCAGGATTAACTTGTCAATTTCGTTCTCCTTCACGCTGGTGTCGTACTAAAGAGCGGGAAAAATTCAACGCTGAAATTCGGCCGCAGCGAGTTCAAAACGCCGCCCTGAACGTGTTCGTCACTCACGGTCGACTTCGTGAACGTCGGCGGGTTGTCGTTGATGTCGCCCACGACGATGGTGGCTGTGCCTGTGTTGGAGAGACCGCTGGAGGCGCCCGCCATGTCCTGGATTTTCACTGTGACCAGGTACTTATCTTTAGTCTAACGGGGGGGGGGGGGGACAAAAGCCACAAAGTTGAAGCGAGAAATAAGAACGTCAGAAAAAGTGTTGGGATTCACCTCTCTGTCCAGGCTGTCCGTTACCGTGGTGATGACACCCGTATTTGGTTGAATGGAAAACAGGTTTAAACCATCCAGGAGAGTATATCGGATCTTGACGTGGTTGGTCCCTGGCTGGTCTCGGTCCGTGGCGTTTATCTTCCCCACCGGGGTGCCTGCAGCAGTCATGGGGGGGTCAGAACCAGGAGCGTGTCGCCGCCCATTCCTGCTGCGTCGTGCTCCTCACCTGCTTTGCTCTTCTCCAGCACCGTCACCTGCAGCGGGCCCGTGAAGGTGGGGGCGTTGTCGTTCATGTCGTCTATGACGATGCTGTAGGGCAGAGGGTCGTCCAGCTCCTTGTTGGTGCCCCGTTCGAAAACTCTGACCGTCAGCTGGAAGAGAAAACCCCGGAAGTGTTCACCTAGTGGGGTCCAAGCCCTGCAGCAGCTCCAGCCCTCCCCAGCCCTCCCCAGCCCTCCCCAGCCCTCCTCACCCATGGAAGTTACATCCTCCCGAGCATTTAAACAATGCTGCCGGAGGCTGTGGGAGTCGTGGGCGCCACAACATCCACATTTTCCGCTCAAACTTACCGTAAATGACGGGAACTCCTCGCGATCGATTGTCTTGAGCGCGGAAAGCTTCCCTGTGTCGGAATCAAATTTAAAAAAATTGACTGGGTGCTGGTTGTAGCCGGGGCCGTTGATGGTGTAGTAAACGTCGTGCGTGGCTGCCACCTCCGACTCCAGCTGCAAACACAAATCCAACCATTCACGTGGAATCGCGCATCCGGGGATGCTTAAACCATCAAATTAAATCAGTCAGCTGTGGTTCTGGAACAGGAACTGCAGTAGGTGTTTGTCAGTCAGATGGGGGGGGGGGGGGGGGGGGGAGCCTGAGAACACGAATTTGTTAGTGTGGTTTCAAAAGAAAATCTTCAGTTTTACCGTTTCAAGGTATTTTGGAAAAGGCCCTTTGTCGTTCTCCAGGAGGTTGTAGGGTGGGGGGCTCCAGCGTCTCTTGAAGCGCCTCAGCACCACTTCACCGCTGGACTGGAACGCGCAGAAATGTGTGTGGGGGGGGGTTATCGACTGGAAGGGCATTTATTCTGAGAGGAGACCCGAGAAATATCCCACCTTTCTACCGTCCCGCGGCGGAGCGCAGATAAGGCGGACGGTGAGGTGGCTGGTGGCCCCCCCGCTGTCTCGGGCACTCACGGAAAATACGCGCCCCGCTGGGGACACCACCATCGGGGCCGCCACTTCGATTTTTCCGGCTCCGCTGATTGCAAAATTCGAGTCCGTCAAAGTTAAAGTGGCCGATTTTCTGAGGCAGTTGGAAACGTCAACTGGGGGGGGGGGAGAAGTCGTTAACGGCGGTCAGAGCGCAGCGTTAATGGTGGAACTCGCAGCGCATACAAACCTTTGGGGATTCGGTATCCAGGCTGGATCATCTGCGGTACTTCCACCTGAACAAAGCCCGTCCGGAAACACGACTCCGTCCGGGAAACGACCTGGAGCGAAAATGGTCGACTGGTGAAAGGTTCTGGCTCCATAAAACAGCACTAAAGTGGAAAGTTCAACATGTCTGTCTTGGCCGAAGCCACTTGAAGGTAAAGAGGAGCTCACCAACGCCAGGGCGCACAGGAAAACTACAACCCTCCACATCTTGGGCAACATTTGGAGACGGTGCGGGTCTGCAAGCAGAGCCAGGTGATCCAAAGCCCGACAGAAGACACTCTTTTCCCGCACTTGTGCTCTGACTCGGTCGACGGTGAGTCAGGAGGGAGGCGCACCTTAGCTGCCCCACCCCGGAGACTCCCAGTGAGCCAGGCTGACTTCTATATGCTCGTCAACTCCCCGCTACTTCAGTCCCTGTAAAGTTTCTGCATTCTTTCATGGTTCCTCCGCCAGGGGGAAACGTTTCACCGAGGTCCTGCCGGAGGAACCTTGCGGAACAATGCAGCAGAACTATTTCACACTATTCCTGCAAAACCCTCAAAAACACATTCGGTTCATATTCTGAGCAGATGTGGCTTGTGAGCATTTTTCGGCCATATTTGATAGATAATGACTTCTTTGTCTGTTTTGTTCTCTATCTTGGCTCTGCAAAAGACCCTGCACAGGATATTGACACCCCCCACCCCCCACCCTCCACTCCTCTCCTTTCTCCAGCTCCACTGAGCTGCTCACTTAGCACTGCAGGAATGTGTGCTGAATAGAGCCTGTGGGGGGTGGGGGGGGCTCCATTCCCTCAGCGGAGCTCACTATCTCTATAAAACTGATAAAGCATGAGGGCACCCAGCGTCCCGGGTCCCTGTGAGTCTGCCTTGCTATTGTAAAGTTGGTTGGGCTTTTTTGAAAGAACACTGGGAAACGCAGCCCCCACGAGAACAGGAAAGGTGAGAAAAATGCCAGGAAGGCTGCTGTGGACATAATGAAGCTCAAAGTCTTCATAGTAAATATAGAAACCACTCCAACCCCCCCTGGCTAAAATAAAGTCAATTTTCATAATGGAGCAGAAAGGTGCTGGGTTAAGCACCTTAAAAACCTGTGTTTCCAGTGCTGGAATAACAGAGAATAGGAACATTTATTGTTCCGAGAGGAGGACAAATAGGACAAATCCACAGTCGGGGACTGAAAAGTCCCCAAAGAGACTTTTAGCATGTGTGGGCTTGGAAATGTGCAACTTTACCCTCGTCTGCATCGAGCTTATTTCACTACATTTATAAATGTCCCTTTAAATATTTATTTGGAATAAAGAAAAATAAGAAGTGTCTGAAGCAGCAAAGTCACAGACCAGAGCTGATTTTGTTCATGCGCGCATTCATGAGCGCACCTATTCAACACTGTCTCCCGTCCTGTCGGACCAGTGCCCTGGGGGGGCAGGGTGGGGCAGCCATTCTTAATTCAGTTTTGGTTTTTAACGAGTCTATGACAAATGAATGTGTCACTAATCTCTGGGCAGGTGTCACTCATTAGTTTAGAGTCTCCGTTCTTCAAGAAGAGGTCGTAAAAGGTTTATTCCTTCAGGTTCCAACACCTGTCACTAAAAGAGCCCCAAAGACACACAGGAAGTGGCTACTCTCTCAAGCTGTCATCATTATGATTATTAGTGTACTTTATTACTCTCACAGTGGGGAAATGACTGTTTTTACACTGTTTATTACACATGGGATATATGTGAACACACAATGAGCACGAGCACATGTGATCGTTAAAGGAGAGGTGACAAAGTGAACGAGCCGCCCCCGACAGGTGCCCTGAGCGTTCGGGACTCGGCACCTTGCTCAAGGGCACCTCAGCAGTGCTCTGAAAATGTCCCACCACCTCTTCTGCTACCTTCCCTTTTTTGGCCTGACTAAATATTCCCTGCAGCACAAGGTCACAATCAATGTTTAGTGAGATAGTGAAGATGTTCTGAAGCGGGTTTTTATCACTGTCCGTGAACGAGTCTCTTCAGTCTAACCTTAACCCTAACCCTAACCCGGTAACTCTAACCCTAACCCTAACCCTAACCCTCTAACCCTAACCCTCTACCCCTAACCCTCTAACTCTAACCCTAACCCTCTAACCCTAACCTAACCCTAACCCTAACCCTAACCTCTAACCCTAACCTCTAACCCTAACCCTAACCCTAAGCCTAACCCTAAACCTAAACCTAACTCTAAGCCTAAGCCTAAGGCTAAACCTAACTCTAAGCCTAAGCCTAACTCTAAGCCTAAGCCTAACTCTAAGCCTAAGCCTAAGCCTAAGCCTAAGCCTAAGCCTAAGCCTAACTCTAAGCCTAAGCCTAAGCCTAACTCTAAGCCTAAACCTAACCCTGTGCTGAAGAACCTCCTGACTCAGACGGCCGCTCCTGTCCCTCCCTTATTCCGTCAGACAGACAGCAAATTCAATTTCTGTCATATGATTCATTTGAAACCAGATTATGATGAATTTTCACACGCACTCCCATGAAAACACCTCAGAGAGAAAAGGTCAGGGTGGGGCGATGCTTCGGGTGTGCACCTGCCTAATAAGCCCGGTATTCTTTCTTTTGAAATGAGGAACTATTTACTTTTCCTCTTTGTTTTGCGGTTAAATCATGAACCAGAAGGGAAAGTGTATCGAGCAATGAGAGAATAAGACTTCCATCTGTCACACACCTCTGGAAGGGAAAGTTTCTGGCAACAGGGTCGCCATGGTGACCCGCTGTCTTCTCCGAGCGGGCGGCCTTTGCGTGCGCGCACACAGGCTCCAGTGTGCAGCTGAATATTTATGAGTGGTGAGGTGCACCGGGAATGTCACAGGGACGGGTCAAGTTTCACAGACGGGTTAGAAAGCTGCTGCCAGGAGTTTATTCTGGTTGGATGCGAGGATAAATCATTAATGGAGAACTCGGGCACAAACGTGTGAAATCAACCCGCAGAAATGACAGTCATGTGACTATCAACAGTCACGCATGTGCTCGTGATTGATACTTTTGGTTACGATTTTCCTGTCGGTGCCCTCATTAGACGCAAAAGAGCTTCACAGAAATATTACTGCTATGCACTAAGGAGACACCTCCTCATATCTGCTGGCGCGCAACCAGGCAGGGAGACGCCGCCTATCGCTGGAAAAAAAAAAAGGAAAAAAAAGTTCCTGCCCTTGCGGAGAGGGTCAGAGTCTGAACACAACGGAGGAATTATACAGTTTGGGACGCGAGTTCTCTTCATCGTGAGGGTTTCCAGGCTTCCCAGGCCGGATGGCTCCGCTGTTCAAAGGCAGCTTTTTGGTCCTATTGGCGTCTTTACTAGCGGTAAGTGAAGCGCGTCTGGACCGTCGGGGGTTGAGGCGTGTACCAGAAAATACGTTGGAATCCACGGGAGCGGCTGTTACGCAGCCAGAGTTCGGCTCCTTCTCGAAGGGAATTCTTAATTGCAGCGGGGAAAGTCAAGATTAAATGTGTCCGTGTTGACGCAGACCCGGAACAGCCCGGCTCCACTTGCCTCTGTGACAGAGCAGCGCTCATATTTCGCTGCAGGTTTGTCACCTGGGGGGTCCACATTGTCCTATTCTCTCATTTAATCCAAATAAAATGTACATTTAATTGTTTAAAACCTCCTTTGGACTGAAGACGTGCTATTTTTGCTGTACGACATTTGAGTTGGGAGCTGCTGTAATGGGCCTGTCATCATTGTTTACCTGCAGATTGTTCCTGTGGGGGCTGAAGGAAAAGGCCCAGTGCTGCACAGAGAAAAGAGGAACTGGATCAGCGCTCCCAGACATCTGAAGGAGAACCAAGACTACACCGGTCATACAAGCATCGCCAAAGTATGTCCTCTAGCAACCACATTTTTCTGAAATAGCAGCACATGAACGCCCGTTTCCACCGGCAGGATCCTCTTTCATGCTTAAACGTTGAAACCGTGACCCGAGTGAACCAGATACTGAAACCAACAGACTAGTTTTCCCATCCAACACTGATGAGTAACACTGAGTCACCCTCAGAGCCAAACACCGACACCTGTTTATGTTGTTTGGTTTCACTGATATTCTCCTAGGAATATTTGCTGATGCCTGTTGGGTGGGGTCCTCACCAATACGGGAGTGTCTGACTGTGTTATGTTAATAATATTTCTTTCAGATAAAAGTTACACAACACAAGTTCATGAACCTTTTCCTTTGTGTAATTCTTGGTTTTCTGGTTTGTTTTTCAGATCCGCTCGGATAAAGAGAATTATACGAAGATATTTTACTCTCTGTCCGGTCCCGGGGTCGACCAGCCACCTTTAAATGTATTCAGTGTCGACCCCAACAGCGGCTTTGTGAAAATCCACTCCATTCTGGACAGGGAGGAGGTCGCTAATTATACTGTAAGAACAAAGTTACTTTTAAAAAAAAAAAATTGAAGCAAAAAAGATTTGCATGGTCCAAAGTTGAGTTTTGTCCTCGTTTTGTTCCTGTAGCTGAAAGGTATAGCGCGGTATCGTGATGGGTCCGTTGCTGAAAACGACATTGACCTCAGGATCACCGTTGATGACGAGAACGACAACCCGCCCATCGTCAAGTTGCAGCAAGTCGGATCCGTGGACGAGGCGAGCGCAGCGGGTATTGCTTGAGGAATCCAGCTACCTTCATTACGTTTGGAACTGTGTTGAACTTCTGCTCCCGTTGGTCACTTCTAGGTACTGTTGTGATGAAAGTGATCTGTACTGACGCTGACGAGCCAGGCACCGACCACACCAAGCTCTTCTACCGAATTGCAAGTGAGAGCAACCCGGGTGGGTTGTTCTACATCAACTCTCAAACCGGAGAGGTGATGGTTCAACAAAGCAGCCTGGACAGGGAGGTGAGTGACTCGGCTACACCATAGTAACAATCAGGACACAGACAATTACAAACGGAATTTGGATGAGGGAAGATGGAAATCGATGTGTTGTGTCTCCTGACGTGTCACTTTAGACACGGGATTCCTACAAGTTGACTATAATAGTGGTAGACCTGAACGGGCAGCCCGGGGGAAACACGGGAACTGGAGAGATCGAGGTGAAAATTACGGACATAAATGACAACATTCCCTTCCTGGATAAAGACTCGGTGGGTTCCTCACAATAAATGCCGACTTACCAGCGGGCAGGCGTGTTTCTCTAAAGCAGATGTTGGTATTTGCAGTACGAGGGCAGCATAGAGGAAAACACCGTCAACAAGGAAGTGATGCGGTTCCAAGCCTTTGACAAGGACGTTCCTGACACCGCCAACTGGCTGGCTGACTTCAAAATCATTTCCGGAAATGAGGCAGGCTATTTCAATATCACTACCGACCCTAAGACCAACGAGGGGATTCTCATCATTAACAAGGTAAAAGACTCATTTTCATGGACTGAGCGTGTCAAAGTGTGAAATGACGACGTCACTAAACAAGCCATGCCTGGTCTTTGAATTTGTAGCCGTTGGACTATGAGGAACTGAAGGAAATTAATTTGGGAGTGGTTGTTAACAACGAAGCACCCTATAACTTTGGAACTGGAGGAGGAGGAGGAGGTGGAGGAGGAGGTGGAGGAGGAGGAGGGTCCGTACCCCAAAAACCCTACAATGTAAAAATCAGCGTTCTCAATGAGAAAGAAGGCCCCCGCTTCCAACCAGGCGTCAAAGTAGTGCCTCTCTCCGAGGATAGCAGCTCCATCAACCTGCAGAAGATCATCACCAACTACGCCGCGATTGACACGGACACCCTACAGACGGTCACCAACGTGAGGTACAGCAGATCTCTTCGTCACGTCTCTGAAAGGCTTCGGTTTCTGTGAGTGATCCTTGATCTCTCCTCCCATCCGCGGACCGTCCCGCTCCATCCGCCAGGTACGCCAAAATTCATGACGAGGACAACTGGTTGATCATCGACGAGAAAACGGCAGATATCAGGCTGAATAAAATGCCCGACAGAGAGTCCAAGTACTTGAAAAATGGAACGTATTATGCTGAAATCATCTGCATCACCAACGGTGAGTTCACTGTGCATATGAGCGCCGTGGCGCCCCAGCTGACACATTAAGTAAACCTCTTTCTTTTATTCCACGCCTTTCAGATATGCCCTCAAAAACAGCCACAGGGACCATCGCCATCCAGGTGGAGGACTTTAACGACCACTGTCCGACTCTAACCAGCACGACAGAAACCATGTGCCACTGGGACAACTTCGTCTACGTCACGGCTAAAGACGAAGATGATTTCCCCAACTCGGCGCCATTTGACTTCACTGTCATCGAAGAGAGCAGTAAGGGAAAGTGGGTTGTGGAGCCACTCAATGGTAGGTTTGATGGATCTGGGAACATCAGGTGCAGGACATTCAGCTGCTGGATGTGTTCAATGTTGCTCTCTTCCGACCCCAGAGAGCACCATCATCCTGAGGGAGCAGGAAAAACTGTGGCCAGGCATTTACCAAGTGGCGGTGGAAGTCAAAGACCAACAGGGAAAGTCATGCGATGTTCAGAAGATGGATGTCGTTGTTTGTACTTGCCACGAGGACAGCAGAACCTGTGTGCCTCGCAGCGCGACGAGTTCAAACTTCTCCACATCGGGGATCTTGCTCCTCCTTCTGGGGCTGCTGCTTCTGCTGCGTGAGTCACCAACTTTCCTTCCCTCTCCTGCTCATACATGTCGGTGCAGGCTTTTCAATTCTTCGGAAGGGTGGGTCACACCAAGCAACAGGGATTGTGGCTCTTGCTCGTGTTGATTGTGTTCCCAGCGAGTAACAGCCACTCGGGGAAGTAAACAACACACTAGAGTTTGGTAGTCATGTGAACCGGCACGTCTACGTGCATCGTAAAACCTGTGGACGCTTTGTTTGTTTGCTTCAGTGGTGCCTCTTCTCCTGATGTTCTGCCTGTGCGGAGGGGCAGCAGGTGCCGGGAATTTCAAAACCATTCCGTATGACACCAAACAACAGCTGATCTCGTACCACACCGAGGGACAGGGAGAAGACAAGGTACTTCAGCCTGAATAGCAATCCTACATCCCACTGGCTTTGGGATGATAGGTGGACGCTTTGGTTCGCCTCTGCTGAGCACCGACCACAGCAAAAGTTTGAACATTCCTCTTCTCTCTTAGGAAATTCCGCTTCTCCAAACCCCAGTGGAAGTAGGTGGTGGAGGAGTAAATATCAGAGACATCAAGACCTACGGAAAGGGGCAGCATGATCTGATCGACATGGGAATGGCAGCAGGTGGTGGAGGTATAGGTGTTTGCACAACGACAGGAATAGACAGGTTCAACCGCTACGGCGAGCACATTGGTATGGAATACGCGAATGGCGGAACGATGCTGGGACACGGAAATTACTCGCAATACGGTGGTGGGCTCTTTGACGGAATGGCTCTGTCCAGCGAGTTCCTGGGGGAGTATTATTCCAACGTAAGTACGCCGAATGGCAGTAAGGGCGCCGAACGTGATCACGAATTAAGGCTGACCTTCATGTGTCCTGCTGTGTTTATTTGCAGAAATCCAACCACGCAGCACAGCAATTCCAGGAGAAGAACGCCATGATGGTGTATGATTATGAGGGTAAAGAGTCCCCGGCAGGCTCTGTAGGGTGCTGCAGCCTTCATGAGAATGATGACGACCTTTCTTTTCTCAATGACCTCGGCCCTAAATTCAAAACCCTGGCGGAGATCTGTACGGGCTCGGCCATCGTGACTGAGTCGGTTCCTCCTCCGAGAGCAGTGTCTCCTATCCAGATTCCCCCTTCCACTCACACACATGTCCACACGCACACGGAAACCGTTAGGGACAGGGACCGGGTCAATGTCGATCACACCGCCAGTGTGGCAGGATCAGCGTCCTCCACATTCATTCAGGAGGAGCGAGTGTCTGAGACAATCCAGGTTCCACCCGCTCTTCCCAAGGTTCAAGTCCAGGACAAGATCATGGTTCCCAGTCAGACAGTGCTAGTGCAGCAGCCAGCCATGTATTACACCACAACACCCATGTACGTAATGGAGTCCAATCCCCAAATGGTGCTTGTAGCAGGTGGTGCCCAGCAGGCCGTAGGTCAGGTAGGTCAGGTAGGCCTTAGCCAGGGGCTGGTGCAGGTTGGAGGCCTGCAAGCTTCCCAGGGTGTGGTTCTCGTTGACAGGCAAGTAGGTGGTCTAACAGGCAGAGTGTCACAGGTGTCACAGGGCCTTTCACAAGGAACCAGACAGGTGTTGGTGGAAAATGGGTCATTGAGTGGACAGCAGGTCGCTCATATAGCACCAGGCTATGTTCAGGTCCAGGTGCCCAGAGCGAAGGGTTCTGAAGTCAGGAGTCAAGGCAAGCAGGTGAAAACCCAGAGTTATTCACTCGCTTCCCGTGGTTCAGTCGGGTCGAGTGAACTGTTGGTAGAGAATGGGTCGCTGGCTGGACAGCAGGTCGCTCATATAGCACCGGGCTTTGTTCAGGTCCAGGTGCCTAGAGAGATCGGGTCAGACCTCAGGAGCCAAGGCAAGCAGGTGAAAATCCAGAGTTATTCACACGCTTCTCGTGGTTCAGCCGGTTCCAGTGAGGACTATGCCCAGACAACCACACCCAAGATACAAGGCTCCCAGAGAGTGGTTGTGCAACACAAGAAGGTCTCAGTGACTGAGAAAACTCTGGACTCAAATACAGGTGTGTAAAGCGGCTTTTACGACACTTCTGCCACACTTAATTGCTCCAGTTTGTTCAAATGTGGCAAAAACAAACAGGGAGGCAGCAGATGGCCCAATAAGAAGACAGGATCAGAGGCACTTTAGCTTAAATTAGAATCTTTACGCTACAGGTGAGACAAACTGGACCGTCTGTCGGGTCTCTTTTCATTAAAACCCAGCAGCAGGAACACCTTTTTTCTGGTGGGGGAACAAAAACTGCAGCTCTTAGGTGTTGCTGAGTGCCTACACACCACACAAGACATCCCTAAAACATCACAGCTACACCAGCTACACCGGAACCATCAGCAGGGGCAGTTAAATTCTGACAAAATGTCATCATCTGCAGATCAAGGAAGAGAACACTGGCACGAGCTGGAGCTCTTATGAGAGCTCTCCCTCGGGTCAGGGTTCACAACTAATCACAAGCAAGTTTAGAATAACACAAAACAACATATATGATCTAGGTTCGGTGCATCCCAAATGTAAAGTAAAGCAGAACTCATTTTCTTCTGGTTGCGATGGTCGTGGGGCGTCTTTTGTCACAGTCTAGCTATCGCATCTGCTCTTTAGATCTTTTCAAGTTTTTTTTTAAATCAAGCAGTGTGTGTCATATGGGTGTGTGCGGCTTACGTGGAAATAGTGCACATGATGAACTTTGTACTTTGAATAGATGTTTGAATGATTCCATGCGCCAAGAAGGGATTCAGCTCTTTTATCAGTGGACACACGGCAGCTCGACCTCTGACTACTGCCGAAGACCTCTCATTTATTCTTCGTTATTTGGACGGGATGTAAAAATTCTGTAAAATACTATGATGGCCCAGTTTTTTACTCGTGTGTGTGTGTGCTGTACCATGAATAGACATTTAATGTGTGTGTTTTTTACTGTGGTTTTTGAGGGTTATTCATGTCTAGGCAGTGTAATAACACGTATCAGTACATTTTATGATGCTTTTTTTTCTGTAATATCTTTGTTGCTGGTTACTGTTTGCTCTTCTCCACCACACAAGCATTAGTAAAGCAATAGTCACCACATGATGAAGCATGTTTTTATTCATGTCTCTCTTCTTTTTTTTTTGGAGTTAGTGGGCTGAAAACATTACATACACAACCACAAATACATGTACGAACAAACGCAGACATTCAGAAAGCAACAAAAAAAAACACACTTCATTAACATTTAATGAGGTTTTTCCTTCCCCGAACAAAAAGGTCTATTTTGGTTGCGTTGTAAATGCTAACGGCTAAATATCCAGGTGAAGCCTATACTACACACTCTTAAAGTAATATTCCTGTAAACTCTATTGAACAGGAACAAAGAAATGAGCAACGTTAGCTGCCCGAAGCTCATATGACAAATAGTTTCACCCTTGCAGCTGCTCACCAGGTTAAAAATCCATTCCTTCAAAGCCGTCCGCATATTTCTGTTGAAACAGGCTCATCTCGGACAACTTTAGGGCACGAACACTTATATAACATGCAGCTATTTAAGCGGCTAAATGTCATTTTTGTATGCAAAACCAACCAAACAAAAGTGCATTTTCAGGTCTCCTCCATTGATCAGTTGCTAATTAGCATGCAGGTGGAGCTTCCTTGTGTGTGTGACTGCAGGAAAAAGGGATTTCCCGACTAAAGCTGTGACACGTTTTCAACACAATGATTTCCTTCAGTCGTGTGGTCGACAGATGGTGATTTTGACTGTGTTCAGATGTTCAGAAGTTCCTCCTCCCAACTTGATCCTCTTCAGTTGATCCTTGCTCCGCTTAAATAGCTTTGAAACATTTCAATTGATGTCAGTGATACCAGCTCGACACATTTGAAATTCCCTGGGGTGGAGTCATGGCAGAAATCCAAATTCTTGCCGTGACAAGTTGAGCAGGGGTGGAGCTGCTGGGCCAGAAGAGCAGCTTAATCGCCCTGAGAACGGAGCAGCCATTTTAGCGAATGCGTGGTTGTTGCCAGGAAACCTTATCATCCTGTTTCTCCTGGTCCATTTCAGAATGTCAGTAATGAGAGTTTATTTTAAAAACATCCTGCTCCTGTCTGAGCATTTCCTGCCGCCATGCTCCGCGCTGGTTGTCCTGAGGAGTTTGGTTTCGCTCGCTTTGCAGCTTTCAGCATTCTTATTTGTACGTAATCACTCAGTTGTCACGACGGCAGCCAAACAAACTCACCCAAGCTTGCGGAACTAGTTTGCTCCTTTCTTTGTTGTGGTAAATGCCAGAGGGTCCAATTACCTTTCAAAAAAAAGTGGAGCAGTTGTAGATTTGGAGTAGAGGTTATTATTATTATTATTATATATATTATTATATCTCGTGAGATGGACACATACCGAGCTGGAGTCACTTTGCTTTTCACAGTTTTAATGCACCATTTGGCGTCCGTGACACCATCAAATCAATACACAGGGCTGCAGTTCTGATAAGATGGCACCTTTTACTTGAGGATACAGGATACAGTCAATGCACATGTACAAAACTATATTAACGACAAGACGATTTGATGCTGCCGAAGCATGATTTGGAAAAAAGGATCCGTGCGTTTAGTGGCATTCGTTAGACCACTCGTGATGCTGACACTACTGTGCACTATCGTCTCAGCTATAATCGAATTCATCTGCAGGTTTCAATGCTTGGACGTCAGCTGCTGTTATATGCAGGGGCGTGTCCTGTCCATCAGTGGCGGACATCGTGACGGATGTCTTCCTCGTCCTCTATCTCGTCCTCTTCATATTCGCCCATCTCGTCAGCGGTGGCGTCCTGGTACTGCTGGTACTCGGACACCAGGTCGTTCATGTTGCTCTCGGCCTCGGTGAACTCCATCTCATCCATGCCCTCTCCGGTGTACCAGTGGAGGAAGGCCTTGCGGCGGAACATGGCGGTGAACTGCTCGGAGATCCTCCTGAACAGCTCCTGGATGGCGGTGCTGTTGCCGATGAAGGTGGCGGACATTTTGAGGCCGCGGGGGGGGATGTCGCACACGGCGGTCTTGACGTTGTTGGGGATCCACTCCACGAAGTAGCTGCTGTTCTTGTTCTGCACGCTCAGCATCTGCTCGTCCACCTCCTTCATGGACATCCGGCCGCGGAAAATGGCTGCCACGGTGAGGTAGCGGCCGTGTCGGGGGTCGCAGGCCGCCATCATGTTCTTGGCGTCGAACATCTGCTGCGTGAGCTCTGGCACGGAGAGGGCGCGGTACTGCTGGCTGCCCCGGCTGGTCAGAGGAGCAAAGCCCGGCATGAAGAAATGCAGGCGGGGGAAAGGCACCATGTTGACGGCCAGTTTCCGGAGGTCGGCGTTTAGTTGGCCGGGGAAGCGGAGACAGGTGGTGACCCCGCTCATTGTGGCGGACACCAGGTGGTTGAGGTCTCCGTAAGTGGGCGTGGTCAGCTTCAGGGTGCGGAAGCAAATATCGTACAGGGCTTCATTGTCAATGCTGAAGGTCTCATCCGTGTTTTCCACCAGCTGGTGGACAGAGAGGGTGGCGTTGTAGGGCTCCACCACGGTGTCGGACACCTTCGGGGAGGGCATGACGCTGAAGGTGTTCATGATGCGGTCCGGGTACTCCTCGCGGATCTTGCTGATCAGCAGGGTACCCATTCCCGAGCCTGTGCCCCCACCGAGGGAGTGGGTCAGCTGGAAGCCCTGGAGGCAGTCGCAGTTTTCCGACTCCTTCCGGACCACATCCAGCACCGAGTCCACCAGCTCTGCTCCCTCGGTGTAGTGACCCTTGGCCCAGTTGTTTCCAGCTCCGCTCTGACCTGTGTGGCGCATGTGTTAAAAGGCGTTACAGCATCAACAGCAGATCGTTTCTAATGTCCTAAACTATTAAGTGCAAGGCTACTTTATTGATGAGAGACTTTATTGATGAGTGACTTTATTGATGAGTGACATACATTAAACGCTGGAGGGAAATTAAGATAATAACAGATGCATCTGCTAACATCAGTGCGTTCACATTGTTAGCATCGTCGCTATTAAAAGGCTCATTGTTTTAAGGCGGCGCGGGCGATACACACCGAGGGTTAGCGACCTTGATGTTGTTTTTAATCTTTAACTAGAGGGTTAGAAAGTGATCAAGTTAAACTTTAACAGTGAGTAAATGCACTGGTGACACCCGCTCATTACAACCTTGGTAGTGATAGGAGAGAGGAGTTGGTGTTTCAGAAGGATTAGAATGAATCATCAAATATGTGATGATAGTATCTGGGAGGGAGACATTTTATCATTGTCAGCTCCACTCAGCTGCAGCGTGTCCTGCTCCTTTTCTTCTGTGCCGAGTCAGCAGGGACTCCTGCATCACGCCTCTGAGAGACTTCAGAGGCCTGGTGCAGACATGTGGGTGAAACCAGCTGGACCAGTTAGAAAGTAGCAACACGAGCAGCAGCAGCCACCCTGGGTGTTTGCACAGGTGGACGGCTGTATTTAATGTTCACTCACCAAAGACAAAGTTGTCAGGCCTGAACAGCTGCCCAAATGGGCCCGAACGAACCGAATCCATGGTTCCTGGTTCCAGGTCCACCAGGATGGCGCGGGGGACAAACTTGTTACCTTTCAGGAGGGAAGCAGAGAGATAATGCAGGACTGTTTGGGTCCATATCAACAGTGGGCGTCAGTGGAGACTTCGTCCAGAGTGGAGCAAACATGTTTTGGACCCAGACGGGGAGCAGCCCGGTTTCCTCTGCTCCACCCTGAGTCAACAGCCGCCATTTTCTCGTGCATCAGAGAGCTGCACAGAGGTCACCCAAACAACTGTGCATTCTTGCCCTGCCCACACTTGCACTTTCTGACATCATCCTGTCGGCCTGGATTCCAAGCGTATGGATCTGACAGCCGAGACCCAGAAAAACCGCCCTGTATGACAATGAAGAGCAGATCTGTCTGGAACCCCCGCCCCGCCTCACCCTGCTCTGATGGCGCCGTCCCGACACGTGGTGCACAAGGAATGACCTTCGAATTGCTGCGCTAATGAATCTAGAGCGTGACATGAGGCCGAGGCGCGGCGAGCTCAGCGGAGACTGCAGATACCTGCGCTCCCCATAGAGCCCAGAAGGGAGGGGGTGGGGGGTGGAGGAGATGTTTGCAGATATTCTGTCCTCCTTTCGGTTCCCTGCTGGGTGGAACCTCACTCGCAGTGAGGTGAAACGAGGCCCCGTCTGCAGGCGTGTGGGCGCTGATATCATCAAACAGTCGGCTTACCTGAGGCCTCGTTGTAGTAGACATTTACTCTCTCCAGTTGCAGGTCACTGTCACCTTGGTAACTACCGGTGGGATCAATGCCGTGCTCATCGCTTATCACCTCCCAGAACTGAGACACACACACACACACACACACACACACACACACACACACACACACACAGGACATGAACTTTTCTGTGTGTGTACCAGCTCCTGCTCCTTAGAAAAATGACATGCAGTAAGGGAAAGGGGGGTGGGGGGCTATCATTGCAAAGCCGCACCCTTATCAGATTTAAATAATCGTCCATATCAAATAATTGTATATTAATCGTATCCATAGAGGTATAATCCATGGGTCACGTGACTCGGCTTTATATAAGCTTAAAATTGCCCACTTGCGTCACTTTCTGCATCTCTTCCCATAAAGTTAAAACCTACCTTCGCCCCGATCTGGTTCCCACACTGGCCCGCCTGGATGTGAACGATTTCCCTCATGGTGAGCTGCGGATGCGGGCAGAGGTGAGTCCGGTCTTCAGTGCGGGATCCTCCGAATCAGCACTTGACTCATCCCTCGGACGGCTGCGGTGCCGGTGAGACGCGCTGCCGGACGGATGACGTGCGCGCTGCGTCCCCGCATCCCTCTCAGCCAATCGGAACCGGCCGGTTTGATGCAGTAGCGCACAGGATCCTGCTGCATCATCCCCTGGAGACGCAGACAGAAACGTGGCCAAATTCATCAGCACTTTACTTCGATGCATTTCAACACCCTTTTCTTTTAATGCCGAACCTCTTTGAATATCACCATATTTCAAGATCCAGCGTTTTACATACACACGCACACACACACGCACACACATATAAATATATACTAAGATTTGCTACCTGACGAAAAAGGGGATCACAAACATGGAGGAAACTAGTTTTGTTATCCATCATCAAAAATGTATTATGTGGCATGAAAACAACCTCTGAGCTAATGTTTGGACTAGAAACACACGGGCATAAAAACACCCGTTTTGTCTCTTGCCGGCCACCGTAGTAATGGAGGGTGGTTGGAGAGATGCGTTCAGGTGCTGCATTCTGTATCATCGCCACCAGATGCTGCCAAATTTTACACATTGGAACATATTGATCCTTTTGGGCCCCGTTGAAAATGAGTAGGACAACCGATACACTGATCAATAAATAGTGGTTTATTTTACCAATATATATGGCTTATATACAAGTGCATTATGTTAAAACAAAATGAAACCAAACAAATAGAAATTATAAATGATACAATCCACGTTTTTTTTTTTTTTTTTCCATTTACATTCATTCAAGTCCCCTGTCGAGTGGGTCACGGGTCCTGAACCTGAAATGTGAACACAGGGACTTTACGTCTCTAAAACCTTTAAGTATTGAGTTCAGAAGCATCTAGAAGTGCACGTTATGCTCTCCTTCATCAACTATACACCAACTCCACGCTTTAGTTTGCCTTTTTTTCCCTGTTCTCCTACCCTGACGCTGGTGCTAGCATAGCTTTGGATTGCTTTACCGATGTTTCACCACAAAGTAAAAGGGAAAGTTTCTCGATCAGCACCGTGAAATAGCTGCATGGTCGTTGTAAAAATGAAGAACAGGCTTTCCAGGAAAACAATGGATGCGTTGTGCTGCGCTGTCGTCGTCACCATGTCGTCACGCAGGGCTTTGGCCAAATGCAGGTAACCGTTTCTGCAATATGTACAAGGAGACAGATGCCAACACTCACACAGGTATTCTAGAAGTTACTGACTCCCGTTAATCTACTGCTGATGCACAAATCCCTAATTAATCCACCGTCAACATCCTAATCCACAAACTCGATTACACACAGGTCTATTGCATTTATTCTGACTGAATTGTGCTCCAGATTCTTTCCCACTGTCCCTTTTTTTTTACTGTCACCATTCTGAACTCCACCAGATATGACGTCACATGATTGCAGGGCATTGTGCTTTGAGGCTTAGCAGCACGGCGTGTGCGAGATTTCAACTCTCCACAGGGAAAAATCCACCAAAACCGCCCCGTCGTGCTGTTAAAATCATCTTCATCAAAAAAAAAAAAAGAGCTGCTCCCTCAACAGGAGCAAAAAAAAACCAACATTCACAGGCAGGTCGGGACACACACGACCAGGATACAAGAGGAAAACGATGAGTCACGGCGACGCCGCGGTAGACCGGAAACACTTCCTGAACAAATGTCATGTGACCCCGTCACATGTGAAATGAGGATCATTCAGTTGGCTCTAGAGTTTTACAGTAACAGATAATTATTATTGTAAACAGGTAGGTGATGCTAATCGCGCATGAGTTCCTATAGACAAATTATGGAGCTGCTGTAAAACGTACGTGCACGTGGCGGCATGAGACACGTTTGCTTTGCCACCCTCAGACCCTGATTTTCATGCTCCGTCGCCCCCCAAGACCACGTGGAGCGACCGCCAACACTGAAGGTTACGATTTTTACAGGACGGTGGGGCCGTTGGATCCTTAAAAAATAAAAGAAAATAAAAAAAATCGAGCTCCACAACAAGTTAAGCTTTTACTTACAAATCACATTTACAAAGAAATGCTTCCGCGCTCTGTAAATTGAATTCGTGAATATTGGCTTTTCACCCATGATTCTTTTGTTTGATTTTGGAAGGGAATTTTGGCACTTTTTCTCTTTGACTTTACTCAGAAATGTAGTTTTGGTGCGTTGAACTCGGCCCGTTTCCTGTAATCGTGAAATGAAATATACGCTGTAACATTCAGGTGTTTTGTTCGTACGGGTAAGGCATTTTTTTTTTTTCCTAGCAAACACGCGAGACAGACACTTCATTTTCGGCAAAAAGTACCGTGGATTTTTTTTTTTTCCCCCCCTCGATTGCATGTTTTCCCCCGACGCTCCTGCGGGGGCAGCGCTGCCTCTTCACAAGGACAAATTCCCATTCATTTACACCAAAGTAGTTTATAGGCTGGTGATTTCAAGTGACATTCACGGCGAGCGGGAGACACTGTCACATGACCAGCCTCTGGCACTCGCTCACTTGATCTTATTCATTGGCTAAATGCAGGAAGAGGGCACACCGAGACGTAAGCAGCTCCTCTGAAGACCAGGGGACGGCGCCTCGGGTCAAAGCAGGACCCCCTCCGCCCGCCCCCACCTCTCACGGTTCCATCGGGCGCGAGCGACTCCCCCGGTGACCACGAGCGCCGGCTGCCAACACTGATTCACGACGACGCGGCACCGTTGGGGGTGTTGTTGTCAGGGCTGGCACCGTCCGTGAGGGAGAGGGTGTCCCTGTCTATGGGCGAGGAGACAGTGCAGTCTATAAGAGTCTGGAGGGAATCCATGGCAACCGGACCCTGTGCTGGCGGGGCAACGGCTGTGGGGGGTTCTGGAGTGGCAGGGCGCACGATTTGTGTCACTGGGAGGATTGTGGGACTTTGTGCTGCAGTACCGTCAGTGTCTATGACAACAGGACCCAAAGCGTCAAGAATGGACTTTTGGCCGGGGAGGGGGGGTGGGGAGGGTCTGCTGTTAATACAGGGAGGGGCTGAGTCTAATTTTGGGGTGATGGGGGAGTCTGTGACAGGGAGTAAGGGGGAGTGTGTAGTGGGACCAGGTGGAGACTGGTCCACGTTAGACTCGGTGGGGGGGCAAGAGTTGGCTGATGGCTCTATGGAACGGTCAGTACCTGGTACTGGAGGAGGAGTGGGTGGGGGGGGAGGTCTGTCCTGCATAGATAGAGCACCAGGTTCTGCTAAACTGGCTTGAAGGTCCTCCTGCAAAGACTGGGGAGATTCTGGGGAGACGCTGCGAGTTTCTGCTGGGTCGGGGGATTCTAACACGGAGCTGGGCCGGGGTTCGATGGTGGGGGTGGTGGAGATCAGGAGGGCTGCTGGGGTGGGACCGGAGGAAGAGTCCGCCCTCGTCGCCGTGGATTCGCCGCCGTTCACCTGGGGGATGACTGAATGCGGCAACGACTTCACAGAACCTCCGTCTGCTGCCGGAGGCTCGTCGGCCAACAGTGGGTCCGTGACGTCGGGAGCTTCCTGGGAGGAAGTGGAAGACAGGGGGCGCAGTTCGCTTGCATCTATGACGCCGTCCTCACTCGGATCGGTCACGGGATTGCCGGACAAAGACGAAGGCGAACGGCCGTTGGGGTCTTTGGGCTCCAGCTCGTTGGGGTGCACCTGTACTAACGCAGGTGCGGTCATATCTGCGGTGGACAGGATGGTCAGATCCACGGCCGAGGAAGCGGTGGACTCCATGGTGGAGATGACTGTGGTGGCGGCTTCTTGGAGCGCCATGTCCTGCACCCTGCTGTAGTCCCGGTTGTTTTTAGAAGGGCCGAGCAAGAAGCGCTGCTCTCCCGATTTCCTCGGCTTGAGGAGGGTTTGACGATTGTAGGTCTCCCCGTCGGCCAGGGTCTCGGGGAGCGGGTGGCGCCGTGTCTCGGGCAGCAGCAGGATGCAGATGATGCAGATGAGAGTGCAGCAGGCAAAGATAATGTGATGAAGGAAATAACCCTTCTGGTTGTGAAGGTCCATGATGGGCCCCGTCAGCATGCCGAAACCAGCGCTGGCCAGGACGAGGCCCAGGCCGCCACCTCTGTGGTGAGGAAAGCATCATGTTAGAACAGAAAAGCAAAAGGATTCCACGTCAGGTACATTACAAACCGCACGCTGCCCTTAATATCGGTCTTTCACTTCCATTCGGAGCCATTTTTATCAAGCAGCAGCAGAGAGTGCTGCAGTACCGCCCGGCACCATCCTACACATGCAGTACCGGCTTCTACCATTAGGGGTCAGCGGAGAGACAGTGTCAGGATAACACATTACATAACCCTGGCTGGTGAGAGCCTCCTGATATACACATATTTACATTCCCAGATGGGAGAAGTAAGCACACACTCAGGTTATTACATAGGAGTAAACATAAATGACTATAACTGTGATCGGAGGATGCGTGGCGAAAACACGTCGTGCACGTTAACACAGTCGGCGTTCCAGCGGGCTTACCTGATGACGGTGGGTGTGATCTCGGCACAAATGAAGATGCTCAAAATGCTGACCCCGTAGGAGGAAAACATGCCGATGATGGAGAAGGAGAGGGATAGGTTCTTATTTAGCGTGTCTGAGCTGTCTGCAAACAAAGCAGGAGGCACACGTCAGGGGCACCCTCTGAAAATTAACACTGCACATGTGAACGCATCAACATTTAATTATGGGCAGGCAAATTTAAAGCATGAACACTGTGGAGTTCAGAACACAAAGGAATGATGGGAAATCTCATATAAGCCAGTACAGTTACACTATGATATGGCACTCATATAATGAAGACTGCATGGATTTTGCATGAGGTAACTGTTTGGGGTTATGTTGCATCACCACCTCCCACCCACACTGGGATCGGAGACGAGAGACTACAGAGATCAATAAAGAGGGGAGAGCTCCGAGGCCCACGAGACAAAGGTAAAAAACAAGCAGAGATGAGACCGAGGCACATTTGAGCTTGTGTTATGTGTCACTACGGATGCATAGACGCTGCAGGGAGGAATGCAGTCAAGACACGTTTGGAAAAAAAAGAAAATAATGACGGAGGAGCTTACCTATATTCAGCTGGCCGCTGTACTTGCCCAGCACTGCGGGAAAATCAAAGATACGCTCCATTGAGATGCATCCAAAGATTAGACAGTCATATTACAACTAAGAACACAAGGCGACGCTGGCAGTTAATGTTACTCCGTAAACTACCTGGAACACACTTGACATGTTGATCTTGGTAAAACATTAAACTGAAGTCACTGGTTCCCAGGCAGCTGGCGTCCAACTTTGATCCAGCGCTTGTTTTGGTGCACATTGACTAAAACGACCGAGCTGACGCTCGTGCATAGCGTTACCTTACGTTAGCACAAACACCTCTGCATTTAGACTTGATGGGTTTCTATCAATGCTAAAATCAATCAGGCTCTAGAGTTATTAAAACTGACGTGCACGTGTGCAGAGAGTGCCGGATCTGGGAGGGGGCTCCAGCTACAGTATGTGGTGATGGCTAATGCTAGGCCGACTAATGCTAATGCTGGCTAATGCTAATGCTGCACTCATTTAGGTCCATTTTAATTTGAATACACAGAAATTTGATTGGCATTAGTGTGTGTTTTTATAGTTGCCGGATAATTTAGCTGAGCTACTCACAATTAAGCAGGCCCAGCTGCAGCAGGGAGGCCAGAGCAGTGATGATCATAAACATCAGGAGGCCGCCCCGTCGACCCATCAGGCCCACCGCGGGGCACAGCACCAGGCAGGACGCCACAGTAATGACCGCCTTGGTGTAAAATTCCACGTAGAAGTTATCGGACATGATGGTGTTGTGACCCTCGGGGTCCATCAAGCTGCGCACAAAGCAGTAATGGATGCCGAAGCCTGTTAGCCTGTGTGGAAATAACACCCAGAAGGAGGGAGTGAGGCAAGTCAGAACATTCGAGAGAAGGCAGCAGGTTAAGTGCAGGGCTGCTTAAAGGTAAGACTTGCGAGGACATGACCCCCAAAAATGCATGCCAATGTTGGGTTCCCTCTCCTGGCTGCCTATTGTTCCATAAAGGCCGCTCATGTAAAATTTATGCTGACTCAGGGGAGTCGGAGGGTGAGGCCATGTGCCGAGGCAGAGCTCCAGCTGAGCCTGCCGCGCTAGAAGACGAGGGCTCAGGCTGCGCGAACAGATCCCGCGGGACATGAAAAGGGAGACGGCAGCCCAAATACGGAAGGCCAAAAGCTCTGAGAGCTCTGCCGATCGATGCCCCATCCAGCCTCCAGGTTAATGGCAGCTCAAAATGGCGAGTGAGACCGGCACTGCCTCGCCCGTGCACACGTGCAAGCACATACAGGCCGGCTCTTCCCCCTACTTCAGGCTTTCACTGCCTGCGTGCACCGACACAAACGGTGCACGCAGGCAGCCATCTGGGAGGGGGCTCCAGCTACAGTATGTGGTGATGGCTAATGCTAGGCCGGCTAATGCTAATGCTGGCTAATGCTAATGCTGCACTCATTTAGGTCCTGCTGAAATGGCTGCGGTGAAAAGGCTTACGAGTTCAGGCAGAGCACCACGATGTTCTTCCACAGGTTCCTGGTGCCGACCATCGTCATGATGCACTTCCTCTTGGGCTTGATATGAAGAACTCTCTGGAGCTCTGCAAAGAAAAGCACCTGGTGGTCAATGGAAGGACGACATCCGCCCTCTCACGATGCCGTGTTCCGCATAAAAAAAAATGAATCACGGTTGGATTTTGTGATTCAGGTCTTGACAAAATGACACACGTTCACCTGTGCAGAAGCAGCCCGTCTGGACCAAAAACGATTCAGAGGAAATTTGACATGACTCAGAGATTTCCAGGATCAGCCACAGGTGTTCCCTTCATCACCAGCCACACCTGTGTGAAATGCTGTATGTTTGGGTTTCACCATGCGGGTTGCCACAGTAACACAACCTTTGCTTAGCGATAGCCCACGCTGACTCAGACACGTGTCAGCATTCCGCACCAAGGTTATCTCCGGCTGCCTTGCTCAGCTTTTCCAGAGATTCCCCAACCAGAGTGGGAATATATGCTCTCGCTCTCCGAGAGTGAACCTAACCAGCATCTGCAAATAAGATATTTACCACTCGGGGAGGGGGGGGGGGTATTACTGTGTTTGTCGGTGCTATTTAGCTGTGCTGCTATAGTGTGCTGATCACCTAACAGGCCTCTATCACCCCCCCACTAGTTATCCTGATTGCTGTGTAGTTTTTCTGCCCCCCCCCCTTCTGTATTCATTTACAGGTATCGCCGCCTCCGGCCCTGCTGACCCACTGTATAAATAGTGTATTTTTGTGTGTGTTTCTGTGCTCTGTACCCGTCCCTCCCCTCCCCTCCCCTCCTTCTCCCCCCTTCTCCTCTCCTCTCCTCTCCTCTCATTCTCCTCTCCTTCTCCTCTCCCCTCCTTCTCCCCCCTTCTCCTCTCTCTCTACCCCCCCCCCTCCCTCTCCCCTCCTTCTCCTCTCCTCTCATTCTCCTCTCCTCTCCTCTCCCCTCTCCTCCCTCTCCTCTCCTTCTCCTCTCCTCTCCCCCCTCCCCTCCCTCTCTCCCTCCTTCTCCTCTCCCCTCCCCTCCTTCTCCTCTCTCTCTACCCCCCCCCCCCCCATCAGCAGGAGGGTCCCCCTACATGAGCCTGGTCCTGCTCCAGGTTTCTTCCTGTTAAAGGGGAGTTTTTCCTGCCTCTGTTGCTTGTCTGGGGTCAGGCCCTGGGATTCTGGAAAGCGCCTTGAAACAATGTTGATTGTATAAGACGCTATATAAATAAAGATTGATTTGATTTGATTTGATATGTCAGCACACACACTGGGAGCTGTGGTCAGATCAATGCTGGGAGCTTCTTCCTTCAGCCTCTTCCCATCACTGTCCAGATTAATAACTGGGGTAAACGATGGGCCCTTGTGGTCACATGCTGTAAACGCACATCCAGTAATGTAAGTCAAAAATAGCCTCCCTGTCTCCATGCAGGGACTATTTTTATGGAGGAACACACAGGGCCGATAGAGAGATGCGTCACATTACACAACAAAGTCTGCGAAACCAGTAAACTTGTGATTTACTTGCTTATTTGTTACGTTGCTAGCGTGCGTCCACAGACGCCGACCTGTGGACACACCAACCGGTTTACTGTCAACAACCACGGACGGTGGGAGGAGCTCGGCTGGAGAGACTCACTTTGGATGTTGTCTTTATAATTTATTTGATATCATGAAGGAAAGGGTGAAGAGCTGACAGCGGCCTGTGTGACGGAACATGAATTACAAATCAAAACTTTGTGACGGATTTTTGGTAACAACTGCAGAACAAAGAGCGCTCTCATGGTGCACCCTCCTACTCAGCAGCTGCGCCAGGCCAGATGTTTTAGTACTGTAAACTGCACGGAGAAGCCAAACTGATATGGCATTTATCAGCATTGCAGCACTCTGGCAGTTAACCTTGGGGTCAAAGGTCATGACCTGTGTCTATCTAGCATCTGTGCTCCCACCATGTCAGTCCCAATCCTCCCACTCTGGCTGTAACCAAATTAATTACTTTTCTGCAGTGTCATATTGCAATGTTCAGTGCCCAAGAGTGCTCCGTTACCACGGTAACAAGACGAGGAACCTGATATAACCTTGTCGATCTGTATATTTAGTGAAGCACAGATGGTGGGTGCAACAAAGAAGAACAAAGAAATCTGCAAAAGCTGCAAGAGAGTCAAATAAGCAAAAACATGTCCCCCAGCGTCACATCGTGACGAGATTACAGATGCTGTCATTGTGTATTATTCACCTGTGAAGATATTTTCAGGGTCAAGCTCCAAATTCACTTTGTTCTTCTTTGCTATGCGTTCCATGATCCAGTTGGAGCGGTAATATTGCTGCGTGGCCAGCAGCCAGCGGAGCGACTCAGGGAACACCCTAAGAAGAAAGATGGGGGCTATCCTTAATGAGACGCGCATTGTGACACAAATCCTCCATTAGAAGCATTAAAAACCAGCACTGGGGGCTCACCAGATGTAGGACAGCATCAGCACCAGAGGGCAGATGATGGCGACCTGGAGGACCTGCCAGTCGCGGCACAGGTAGGCCACGACGGGCATCAGCAGCTGGCCGGCCAGCATCAGGAAGCAGGTCACCATGTTCATGGAAAACCTCCACTCTGGCAGGCAGATCTCAATCCCTGATGGGGGAGGTGAAAGAAAACAGGCAGGATGACCACATTTGATGACACATGAGCACAAAGCAGCACCTGATACTGCCTTTGGATTATGGAGAAAGAGAGTTTTAAAGCGAACATGGATGTAGCCGCGAAACCCCGCAGGGATGCTAACGTTCCCCGGTTCCAGCCTGGGTCTGGCACCCGGCTCTCAAAAAGGCGTGGGAGTTGTTGGAGGCAGAGTTCAGAAATGACTTCAAGGCCAAACATTTCATCAGAGGCTCATGTCGAGCGACCCGCCGCATCAAATGTGGAGATATATAAAGAGCAGATAGACCAAAACAGTAGGCGGCTGTGAGAGGGAACCAAGCAGAAAAGAGGTGCCTTGTGCTCGATTCTCTTCTGTCAGAATGGCACCGATTCATCCATCCTGCCATTAGCATGCACGCCACACTGGCAGCCTGGAACCGCCGCTTCAGCCCCCAAGCTCCTGCAGCCTCACATTCAACAGTCTCACTTTATTTGTCCGGTTTCTTATACATGACCGTTTTTATCTTGTTTGATTTCTAAATGGAATTTTCAAGGTGACATGGCCAGTATAATACAGTGGGCTGGGGGGGGGGGGGGGGGGGGTGGGGGGGGGGCTTCATTCCAGTAGAAAAGACTGGAATTTCAATTAGGACTTGCCCCCTTCAGAGGAGCTGAATAATGCTCTCTGTTCACAGACACTGTCACAGCTGGAATGCCAGAGCCAATGAGCTGAGAGAGGGGCGATGGGTGCGAGGACCTGCTGGGTTTGAACCAACTAACCTCGGGACCCCCGTCTCCCCCTCGCCCTCTCTGCCCCGTGGCGAGCAACGGTCCTCTGCTTGCACGCTGCGTGGGATTTGAATTCTTCAGCCATGTCAAGTTGCCACATTGTGGCCAGAAAGCTCTTGGATTCTGTGACAGCCGTTAAAAAAGGCAGCGGAATAAAAGCGTTAAGAGAAATAAGGTTGCACGTTGTGCTGCACGGAGCTGCAGAATTAGCAGCAGATTGCACGACGGAAAGGAGGCCTGAGCTTCTTACTCCTGCTGACCCTAATCCTCCATGAAACCACTGGATCAGCACCGCCGCACTTCCCCGCTGACAGAAATCCGTCACAGGCCGACGTCACATGACAAAAGCACGTGACACCGTTCACGACGATAAAAGGGGAGTGATGGACCCTGGCTGAAAGGGGGATCATCAATAATCAAACCGATCGAACCAGATCTAATGATGGTAATCCCCAAAGAAGCTTTGTTGCTCTGCTGACTCAGGCTGCACGGGAATACGAATCAGCCACTCTGGTTTCTCTGACCAGGACAGGAAGCTCATTGTTTTCAGGGGCTGGTCACCCACTGAAGGCATTCAGAGTCATTCCTCACGCCAGGGTCTAAGGTCGTGACCTCTGATTGGTCCCATGAAACGATTACACCGCCCGGCTTCGGCCCCTGCAGCCAGATTCGGTAGCATAAAGCTATAGAATCATGTTGTGGACTCGGGTTTCCTCCCCTCTTTTCAAGGGAAAATCCCTCATTGTTGTTTGGGTCCTCCTGAAGCGTGACTGTGGGCTTCAGGAGGAAACAACCCAGAGCTATTCTGAACCGTCACACCTTAGAGATCAGCAGACAAACTAAAAACACGGCTCAGTTACGCAACCAAGCGTCATGTCTCAAAGCAACATTAGTGGAACTTAACCAGGTTGAAACCCAGCTGGATTCAACATTTGCCACTTTTTTGGGCGGACGTGTGAGATTTAACTATCTTTCTGTCTCCCCCTGTAACGTAATCACACTTTTCCCAGATATTTTGCTCTTATTTGACCCATTTTCCCGCAGCATTACAACCCTTTCCTTTCTGAGTTTGAAGGTTTCGCAGAATCAGCTCTTGATAACGCGGAAGTGCGACCGTGCGTGTAACACTGGGCTGCTGTTCCAAAGCCACACTGGATCTAATCGCACGCACGGCCAATGAGCGCGTGCTCCGAGCGGCGGGCCAGGCCGACACAGTCAGCAAACAACGCTTCCCACCAGGAGTCTGTGAACTTTGGTCAGGCTGCAGCTCCGCGACGGCAAACAGCACCTCCAGCTGAGCCTGGTGACCACAGGATATAATCATTTGCACTAATTAGCGGACACTGGTCCAGAGGAACAAGATAATTCAGCCGGAATTGCTGCCTGGCATTTACACAAATGTGAGAGGGGAAAGAGCGGCGGTGGTCAGGAGGGGTTTTAAAACTGAATTATTAAAAAGGTGTCACAGGCAAAGTGCTCCTGGAATTTATTTTTTCGATGCTTCAACAGTGTTTTTCCACATTTGTCTCAAACACAAATATCCGCAGGTCTCCACTCTGACTTCAAACACGAGAGACAAGAGGCTGTTAAACGGGAAGAAGGTCGTGCTGAAAGAGCGGCACCGGCGCTCTCGATGTAGCAACGAGGTCTCCAAGAACAGGCAAAGGTCCCTCATGCTGATCTGTCCAATCACTGGACTTTGTCCAGCCGTGTGTATTGAGCGATAGATATGAGAAGTTGCAACTAAAAGGGTGCAAACAGAGGGTTGGAAAAAACAACTTCAGTCCCACTGTGGGGAAAAAAACTTCTTGCTTTTAAACAGGGAGGAGGGGGAGAGAATACTCAGGCTGTTGTGTAAGCCTGCAAAACTGCTGACGCGGCACAAAACGGAACTTTAACCCGGGTCAGAGGAAAAAGAACTGGGCTGTCACCTTTCCTCGTTATCAGCAGCCAAAAAGGACGACCAGCCGGTGACAAAAACAACACATCTGTGCTGATGCTGCTCTCGACGGCCGGAGTGAATGAAAAGTCTCCATCGGGTGGCGTCAGGCAGAGCATGATGGGAAATGAGAAGCATCCGTCTTGGACTGGACAGACTGACAACACGCAGGCGATCGGAGCATGCTGGGGAGGAGTGGGGGGGGCGCGAGCAAGCAGACGAGACTCTCACACAGGCACAAAGGAACTTGTTTACGTAGATAAAACACACGGAGCATGCATCTTTCCGCTCTGCCCCACGTGGCTGCATCTGTGTGCAGAGAGATTAAGATCTGTGGTTAGAAGAGGGCGCGACAGAGGAAAGGAACAACACACGCGATGAAGAAACAGGAGTGGCGAGGTACGCTAGCCTGGCCTGGCCTCAAAGATCACCGCGCTGTCACATTACTGGACGTTTACGCGTTTGGGGTCAAACACACAGCCGAGAAGGTCGTCTACCTACCGGGGCAGCCAAGAACGATCAATGCTCTCGCAAAACAGCTCTCACAAACGCTACACAATATTAGAGATGAAAACTATGGAGGCACCGTTCTGATACGACATGCATTAAACAGACTCATCCGTGGGTCATTGTCTCCGTGTCCGTGTGCATATTTGATCTGTACGTGTACAAAAGGAGTGACAGTAAACACAATCAATACACACCGAGTGGGTGCAGCAGCCCTTAATGTGTTGAAAACACTGTCTCCCACATGCTGAACGGGGTCATTTCAAACTACACGGCTGTTTTTTCTTAGAACCTTTGAGCGCATCTCTAAAAACAGAAGCTGAGAAGATTTATTAAGCTCCAAAAAGGACATTTTTTGCAACTATGTAAAATGTGGAGAGCAAAAACACGTGACTCAGCATCTGCAGGGAGGTTACTGGGGTTCAGGAGACATGAGACGAAGCTCTTTGTGATGCTCAGTCATGTGTTCTGTCCTGCCTGAGTCTGTGTCACACCTTTAACCATGACGAGGAGAAGCAGGATGAGGCCTGCTGTCTGATTCAGACACGGGAGACGAAACCGAGACGTGTGTGGACAATTGGGAGACAAAAGGCTTTAGTTCTTTGGTGGCTTTTGTGTTTACTCATCACATCATGATGCTGAAAATCACCATGAATAGCACAAAAGTCCCGTCTGATGTAAGCAAAATAAGCAAGGAACCTCCAGATGTGATGTGAAAGCAGCTCCAGAAGCCAGAGAGAAGCAAAGAAAAGAAGCGAGACTGAAACAGATCTGACAAATATAAAGAAGTGGGTTTTTTTTTTTCCTGGTGGACTTTGAAAATGTGCAAGTCTTCTACAAGAAAAGAAATCGTGTTTCTTCGAGAAGCAGCTGATTTATAGAGGGGAACAGCTGGCATGGACGCGTGGTGAAGTCTGAGCTAACAGAAAGAAGCTCTGGCCCACTGCCCCAGAACGCTTCATCTCAATCCGCAGCACTAACCGCAGTCGGTCAGCATGACTCAGCAAAGCCAAACGCAGCCGTGTGTGTGTGTGTGTGTGTGTGTGTGTGGGGGGGGGCTCACAAGCGAGTGAGGGGTGAGTGGGTGGCGTGTGTGTCGGGGTGTTCTCTGAAGAAGCGAAATGAACAGCGGCACGATGCTATACACGCGACACCCACACATGGAGGTCAGCATTGCTTTCGATAGCATTTAGCTTAGCGCCGCCGCTGCTACGGCCTGTTCGACACTCCCTTTTAAGACGTATGCACAGCAGGGGGGTTGAGCCCGTCCTCAGGAATGAGGAAAAGGCAGCGGTGCAGCTGCAGGTCTCAGCTCAGCGCTGCATTCGCGGGCACCAGCTCCAACCTAGCATCGGGAAAAGGGAAATCCCGGGAACCCCACAGGTGCAGCAGGAGGACATGGAAACATGGTTCCGGTTCCAGCATTCCTCCCAGCTCAGAGGTCGCCCTGTTCCCCCCTCACATCCGTCCAGACTGCCAGAAAAAGAACAATTCCATTCTCTCGTTTTGTTTCCCCCTCCTGTCTCTGTGGTGATTCCCGTGTCTCCGACAGGCTCCACCATTCTCATAAAGGAGGGTCATGTGACTCATAACATCAGACGCGTCACATGACTGGCGGGACACGTCAGTCGCTGTGTGTGAACGCAATAAATACACTTAAGTCTCGAAACGCCGATTGATTTTCCGCAGTAATGTGTTATCGAACGGCCGCATTCCAACCGGCGGAGTGGCGCTCACGGAGTTTTGTCAATACGGAGCGGCTGCAGGATAAATAGCATGTGACAGAGGCCGCACGCCATCAGAAATAAGGGCGGGGGGGCAGCGAGATAAAGCCTATACAAATATGGAAAGGTCAGACTAATCATGTGTCCCGACAACCATCAGAGGAGAAGGTCGGAGGGTCGGTCCAGGGTCAGTTTAGGGGTTTGGATAAGCGATGAGCCGAATACAACAGAAGCCGCACAGCCGCTGCTGAACACCTCAGGAGCTCTGTAGCCACCCATCATGGGGGGGGGGCGCCGCCTGACTCACAATCAGAGTCGTAAACAGAGGGAGGAATGCAGCCCAGCTACTTCCAAAGCTGTTTCTCGTAATCCAAGCGTTCCCTTTTTGTCATATCCAAACCCGAGGAGCCGCTCGGAGCGACCACGTGTGCGTCGCTCTGCACGACAGGAAGATTTTAATGACAGATTTGTATGAAACGAGACCCATTTTCACTCTCTACCAACTCCGTTAATCACCAAATGACATCCAGAATCAAAGCTCCTGCTCTAATCCTCCAGTGGAGTCAAGACCGGAAGGTTCTAGGTCGAATCTCCAAAGAAAACACCATCAAAATGTCAAACATAAGGACGATATTGCTGCCCTGTTGCCTCCTCCTGTCCCAGCCGGGGTTACACCGAGTGCTACGTCTATTTTGGGATGGTGGCGAAGCTCAGATGTACAGTAAAGACTCAATTAAAGGACAAGGACACCCCGGTCACCCACTCCCATCATGCCGCCCCCTTTCCCCCCCCATTCCCCCAGCTCACCTTGGCTTCTGGAGACCTGCTCCCCCATGAGTCAATTACGGCCGCTAAAGAGCTGCACCGCGGTTGATTTATTAGGCGGTATCAGCTCCCCATGATAAAGCCTCCTCCACGCCAGCCTTCAGAAACTAATGCAGCGCTCCTTTGGCGCGTAGTATCACGACCTTGATTGCGGAGAACCAAAGGTCACATCCAGAGAAAAGTTGCACCTCTGACAATGCGACGATCCGTGTCCTAAGTCCAGCGTGCCGTTGGGTCATCATTGATCACCAACGATGGGAATTCAATTTGAGAATGATATTCTGGTGAATGAGGAGAGTTCACTTCTGGGGTAAAAAGGCTTCCAGTCTCTCTGGAATGAGGAGCTGTTCCAACAATGCACCTGGATTTAATACATATTAGCAGGTCAGTGAGGTGTAATTACACTTCCTCTGGCTGGACGCTTCCCTCGGAGATTAAACGGAATAGATTTCAGATCGGGAATGCCTGGGCGTAAGGAGAGTAGCATAGCATTACTCAGAGGGGGAGGATGATAATGCACGGTTCTTTTTTAATGTTATAGTGATGTTTTAATACATGCTCAGCGCTAAAGAGGAAATCTAAAGACTTAAATTGGCGTTCCAGCATAATTACATTAGTTTTTAAACAAGACGCCGACGTCTGTCAGCAGCACAACAGATCAACATTAGAAAGTCTGTCAACACGTCAGTGGATCAGCATTTCCCTGTTAGCCGTGGATCACATCCAGTAACTGTTTAAAAAGAGCTCTGTGCAAGACTGCAGCATTTTTGGGTGTTTATACCTGCTAGCCCACCTGAGCTGAGCTCCGTTAGCATTAGCAGAATGCTAACCCAGGGTTAGTTTCCAATATGGCTGAGGTTTTAAGGAAGAATTCAACTTACTGAGCAGGTACAACGAGAGGATGATGCCCGCCAGGCTGAAGCCTTCGAAGAAGCGCAGGATGCTGAACATGGGGACGTTAACGGAGAAGGCCACGCTCAGGCCGAACGCCAGCATGGACAGCACCGATATGATCAGCATCGGGTGGCGGCCAAACCTGCCGGCAAAGCTCGGAATTACATCACACGCTCGCAGGACGTAGCGTTCGGCGACGCTCGTGACGAAACTCTTACCAGTCGGCGAGGATCCCAAACACCAGGTAGCCGAAGCTGGATCCCACCACCAGGGCAAACTTGGCGATGTGGACCTCCGACGCAGAGTCGCACACCAGACTCCACTGTGGAGACAAAAGAGCAGGTGCCAGCTGAGACAAAACTATTTGAATTTAACACCCTAATTTTCATAACTGCCGCTCTTTTAAATTGATTATCTTTAGACGAG
Source organism: Takifugu flavidus (assembly GCF_003711565.1). Taxonomy (NCBI): domain Eukaryota; kingdom Metazoa; phylum Chordata; class Actinopteri; order Tetraodontiformes; family Tetraodontidae; genus Takifugu; species Takifugu flavidus. The sequence continues at coordinate 14,148,708 of NC_079534.1, read as the reverse complement.
AGGGTTTCTATTTTTAAACACATGTTATTTTTCATTTTATGACTCAGGACAACTGGGATTGTGGTTTTAATGGGACGTCAAAGTCTTCTTTTCAGTTTAACAACCCACGCTGATATGTCAACGGGAGGAATATAGTGGAAATGTGTGTGTTGTGTTTTTATATTTATATTCTGTGGCGTTCCCCAACTGTCCAAATGATCAATGGTTTCCAATTAGCATCAACTCATTGCGAGTCAGCGTCCCGGTGCTGGAGTCTGTCCCAGTAGTCACAGGGTGTACAGCGGGTCACCAGTCCATCACTGGAACACACACCAGTCACACCTCAGCCTCCAGTTAATCATGTTTTTGGACTGTGGGAGAAAACCAGAGAAAAAAAAACAGAACAGGCAAAGTCCAGCTAGCTACAGTTGGTGGTTCTCCAGCAGCAGGACGGGACCGACAGCAGCCGGAACCAGTCTAAAAAGGGTTGACCGGCTCGGGCTGGACGTGACCTAAAGCCCAAACTGCTCCTGCCCTCTGCTCTTCACCGTTGGAACCACTAACGCAGCAACCTGATCGGAATGGAATGCTCCCGGATTAACCAGCCAGCCATCACATGGTCCAAGTATGACACTCATTCATGGTTTCAGTATCAATGTCAACGCGCTGCACCGCGAGGGTGTGTGTGTGTGGGGGGGGGTTACAGTTACACAAAAACAGGCCCAGTGTGGCGCAACGACTGTGCGCGACAGGCTGCCGTGGGTGACCACAGGCTGTGTCACACATGCTGGGGTCACATGGCTGAGTCACCACGCCGACAGGTTCTAAACATCAATATTAAGAGCGCTTTATTAAAAAATGGCCAGTCGCCATGCATTACTGATGGGGTTTTCTCCGCGGGCTGATGTCTGAAATGCAGCCGCGCCTCCGTTAGCATGCGCGGTACAAACACGGCAGAGACAGGAAATTCCCAGGAGCCTCGAACGTGTCAAATCTGTGGGGCCGTGCCGCCGCGGCCTCATTAGCCCCGGCAGCTTCTCCCCCATTGTCTCGCTCATTTGGAGCAGGTGCAGAGTCGGCTTGCGCTGCAGATTCATTAGCTGAGAGAATTCAGAGCCAAGCAGCAAATCAGTTCATATCCCCAGCGTGCACGCCAAGCCCAAGCCCGATGGCCGCCGGTGGCCGGCCCACAGCCGCGGTGGCGAGCTCGGATGAGGACGCCCTCAACTGCAGCTGCACATTTCTGCACTCGGTGAACTGCACGGCCCAGGATGGTGGGGGGTGGGGGCGATAGAGAGGCAGCACAGAGGGGAGGACGGAGAGGAGGAAGATTAGCAAAGACGAATCCACGAGTAACCGTGGTTACATTTTGTTGCTCAACGGTGCTTCCTCGATCCCGAGCAGGCGGGGCTCTAGCGGCGGCTGGCTGAAGAACACCACATTGAAGTGTGAATCTAGAATTTAGTCTGCGGCTTCAAAATGAGCCAAACGTGTCGGCTGAAGGGGGCAAATATGTGTGTGTGGGGCAGGGAGGGGGCAACGTGCACACGAGGACTCTGCGGCAGAGCTACTGCTCAGCAACACTCTCCCTCCGCCACCCTGTGGGCGCCGCTGCCTGGCTAAAGCCATTACACGGTGGTCGTTCACAGGTGATGATGATGGAGAATAATGAGGTGGGGAAATGACGAGAGGAATCCAGCGCGTTTCCATTAGTCCACATGAGCTTTGGTGGCCCAAAAGGACAAACGCCCCCCCTCCACAGAGCACTAACCTCGACAGGCTTCATGGGAAACGCCAGCAACATTTGTAAAAACCCAACAACTGGAGAGGAACAGCGTAGAACGACAGCCGCAGCGCTGCAGAGAGCGCCAGTTTGCTGAGCCCAGCCACAGATAAAGGGTTAGCATCACATAGTGACACGCGTGGGGATACTCGGTGTGGAAATAACGTATTTACTGCTGCGTAAACAACGAGGGCTTTCCTCTGAAACACTGGCGTCCACACGCTGCAGCTTGCTGCAACACTGAATGGCAACGACAAATATTTGAGCAGCTCCAAAAGAAATAATCAGCTGGTTCTTTGCATTTACCGTTGCGACCCGAGGCTGCACAGCTGCCGCTGCAGGGGGCTGCTGTGACCCTCGCCCCAACCCTGTCCCAGCCACATTCCTGCTTAACTCAAGCTCCAACAAACAAACCTTAACCCGTGGCGAGGGTTAGAGACCCCGCGCTGCGTCCCCCTCCCCGCGACCAGACAGCCCCCCTATCAGACGCACAGTAGAGCCGCGGCGGCGCTTTATCTTTGGGTCACACGCCTTTTCGGCGCAGGCTCCCATTGTGGGTAGATTCGGTATCTGCAGCGGGGCCGTCACCTTCAGACAGCTGTGATCATTTCAGAGCGTCCCACGCTGATCTGGGGTCTGCGGCGGGGACCAGCCAGCTGAGTAAATATGAAGGGACGCGGCGCAGCGAGGCCTCGGCGGCGGTGTCATCTTTCTGATCTATGGGCGTCCCACCTCCAAAACAGTGATAACGGGCCCTGCCTGCACCCACTAACACGATTATACAAGAGCTCCTCATTATCAGGTTCACACAATACTCTCACGTATGACATCAGGGCTGGAGCTAAACAGTCTGTCCAACATCTGTACCCTGTCCCGTCAGTGGGGGACGGGGTAAAGGGCCGAGTCCTCAACACTGCAGATGCAGGCCAAGGTGGGACATAAAAAGTCTCATTTAAAGACACTTTGTGCCCAAATATCTGCGGCCACATTTACAAGAGAAGCTAGCTGGGCTGAGTGTAATCATATACAATCATTTCTAGGACTCCTGGGACTCTAGGTTCACCTCCTGGACTACCTCCCACCGGCGATCTGGCCCCGTGTCTTCTCCGATTCGGTGGTGGTGAAGCAACTAAATGCGTTACTATGGTCACATAATGTGTCACAAAGGGGACGGGACCTTGGGAGATGGGAACAACCCTGCTACATTCACTCCTTGCAGACCTCCTGGTGGTGCTGGATGCCTGCGGACGGAGACGCTTTCGCCGAACGGCCGGGGGCTTCTACCCTCACGGGCCCGCAGTGGTGGTAGTGTCAACATGACATTCTCCGACTGCATGCAAAGGCAACACAAACAGCAGGATCTGGTTTATGATGCCAGCATCCCAGCGAGAGCGCCGGCCTTCTGGAACAGAAACCACTGAGGACCTGTTTTACGTTTTGCTAACGTAGCTTTGAGGACAGAGATGCACACAACTGAAGGCCTGCACTTAATAAGGCAGTTTATCTGTCTGAGATTAAGAAGCAAATTAGGCGGTAAATGAGGTTAAGGCCTTAAACGTCCCCTTGACTCAGACGCTTCAGCTTCGTTGGGTTTCTTTTATTTAAATAGAGGGAAGCTGCCACCAATAAGCAGGGAGGGAGCCTCAGAGCCTGGCTCCACATCCAGCTCTCTGCTTCTGATTCCTGAGTAGCTGCCAAAGCTCCTCAGTGGTGGCGATGCTGCAGATTAGAAAGGTGGCTGAGATTCTTCAGGCTGCTGCTTTAAAACTCCTTCTCACCGCCTGCACAGGCATTTCAGGTTTCTGCTGTAGGTTTTAGCCGCCAGAGTGACACAAAGCGAGGCCAAAGCTTCGCCTTCGCCGCCTGCTGACAGGCTGCAGTTCTAAATAAGCATCTTGCTTTAGAATGATGCCTTCAAAGATGGTGAAATGCAACCATCGATTACTGAGCTCAATAGTGGCGCCGGACCCAGATGAACCTGGAAACTGATATATGCTCATTAAATCCTGGTCCCTTCGACAGTCCACTACCCACAGTATTTCAGGCCCTCTTTTAACAAAAGAGGAAAGGGAGATTTACTTTTACAGTGAGTTCTAAATGAATAAATGATTCCTCTCACACCAAGTTGATCTCCTCCCCGGCAGCATCCACAAGGAGCCTCATCCATGACGGCTGATAACAGCTAAACACATCAGTCCTCATCAAGAGGATGAAAGACAGAGAAGAATCTGACCCGTTTGTCCGTGTGTGTGCGTGTGTGTGTGTGATGATGCTGATTTCCAGAGTCCACTGATGACCTTTGGCCCAAATAAAAAGCTCCCTGTTCTATTGTGCTCGACCAGCAGCAGATTCCACCAGCAACAGCGGTGGCGGTTTGGGGCCAAATGTCCCGGTTCGTGTCAGTTGTCACATTGAATCGCGACGCATGAATATTTATTTTTTTCTCTGAGCTTAGCTGGAGATGATAAAAACAGCAGCTACTGTTCACAGGCTGTCGTTAATCCGGTTACAGGAGCGCCCTGAAGCCGCTTTAAAGTGATATTTGCGAACAATGGTGGGGGACTATCTCACACGCATGATGGGGTGGGTCCTGCCACGGCCCGCTTACCTTGGTGACCACGTTCTGCACCAGCCCGGTGTGCAGCTTGAACTTCCACTCGCTGCAGTTGCACCGCATGTGGTCCACGTCACTGTCGGTGCCGTGAGCTCCATTGTTGTAAATATGATCTCCACGCGTGCCGTTGTTGGTCAGACGCTCCGACAGCGCGGAGGGAGCCGAGGTGGGCGCGCTCGCGTTCAGGACCGGCTGAACGCACGTACTGTTGGGCTGATCGAGCAGGAAATTGTCAGAGAACTGGATGGCTCCAATGAACAACGCCGGGATCCATGTGAGCAGGATCAGCTGCTTCTGGTACCTCCCGAATCCCCCGAGGAACGGGAGGACGCACTGGTCGATGCGCGTCAGCGGCGCCGGCGTTGTGGTTTCCGAGGACACGAAGCCGTTCTCCGGTTGATGGCCCTCCGTTGCCATCCGCATCGCCTCCATGTCGCTCTCGCCGACAGACGAGTCGGTGTGTTTAGCCGGGGCTGCAGCGCTCCCCCCTGTCGACTCCATAATACCCCCAGCGCTGGCGGTGAGAGCCCTGCGCAGTCTGTCACTGGAATGGAAATAAGGCGCACCTCTTTATCACCAGGAAGCACTTCCCCTCTCCCGTCCGCCACTAGAAAGCCGCGTCGGCCCCAATGCGGGTTCTGCGAAGCGCCGAAGCCGAAGCGTCAGCGCGGTTTGCGGTCCGAAAACGACGCGGCTCCCTGCGTGAAACGATTCCCCCAGGATTCCTGCCGGCCGTCAGCAGAGCCCGGGGAAGTGTGTGTTCCTGTGAGAGCCACAGGTAACACACCTGCCCAGAGAGGCTGCTGCCGACTCGAGCTCAATATGGCCACCTGTGACTCCAGGTGATCCTGGCGGGCAGGAAATGCGCATTCTCTGTAGGAGTCGTCATCCCTCGGTGGTTCTGGGGCCTCTGCTCACCTGGAAGATCAGCTCTTGTGTTTCACCCGAATGGGATAAAGTCCAATCATCCCAGAAATAATCGATATTTAGTGGCCCTGCAGAATCAGGACAAAAACAACGCCTGATATAAGAATATGGGTGAATAAGAGGTCCTGAACGCCTCATCATTTCATTTTCCCAGATTTAAAGTGAAGCAGGAGCAGAATGGTGTATTTATTTCTCTATAAATGTATTCATTAAAAATATGTAGGTAATCTGGGTCAAGGCTGTTGCACATTAATGAGTTGTTTGTTGTGTTTGTTGTCATTTCTCTTTTGACAGAATTGCAGCATCATCTCAGCCCGGTTCCTTCCTGCAGCTGGACTTCCGCTGGTTATTCCAGACTGATACTGATTAGTCCTCCACCACTGCTGATGTGCACGGGATAGTTATCCTAAATTCAATGTGCTGAGTCATGTTTTCGGCTGTTTGTTACTTTATGTTTGACATCAGAAGAGACAAGTTGGTGAAACAGTCCAGGACGAACAGACCAGCCCGGACCTGCTCGAGGTTCCTTCCTGTTAGGAGGGAGTTTTCCTGCAACTGTTCTTCCCTAGCATCCTGATTCTGCTGAATATTCAAAGTCCTAGTGACTGAGAGCTAAGTGCTGGTTGCCATGGTGATGATAATCCGACTTGGTGTCCTTATTCAGCATAAAAACGCGTGTGTTTGACTTCTGAAAGGCACAAAACCTCCCAAAAAGATTCTATAACAGGATTAGAAAGATGCCAGCAAAAGAGTCGGATCACAAATGCTGTAAAAATAAAACTCCAAAATTCCAAAGGAAGCTAATTGTTGAACACAGCACCAGTACAAAACAAAAGGAACAAATAGTCCCGAGACTTTCTGAACATTTTGTGGAAACCCTAGAATGAAGAAGAATGACTGACTGCTATTTAGAATAATCGTTTATCACCTTCCGAAAAGTCCCGAATCTACCGAATCTATCCGACACCGCTCCCATTTCATGTAAACATGTGAACGTACAGGCTTCTATCAGCACACTGAACTTTGCACTTTGCTTCTTTTGCTCATATCGGCCGTGTTAAAGATTAGACAAAAGGTTTTATCCTTATTCCAATAACTTTTTCCAGACTTGCTTTCGAATCTCAAAATGAAGCTTGGAAATCAACTTTGTCACGAGGATGTATAGATGTGCTCAAAATGGGTGGTGCTGGATTTAAACGGCCTTTGTTCCAGCCTGCGTTCGTCTGCGGTGAGTCTCAGTCCGCTTCAGTGCTTCACCCTCCTGGTCGTCATGCGCAAGTGCACCCCCCCCCCCCCCCCCCGCAACGTTTGAAGCGGTGAAACCAGCTGTAATATCATTATCAAGCCCTATATCTCCTGCAAAAGAGAATGTTTACTTTGTCATGTGCTTGATGAACTAAATGTCTTTATCTGAAGTCATAATTGCGGAGGGAAAACAGGAAAGGGCCCCGGCCCCTGGCTGCTTCCTGTTACACACTGCTGACCCCTGCAGGCCGGTTGGTGCAACAACACTGCCTTCTTTTGGGCTTTTAATCAAACTGATAATTCGATATAAATGCTGCAATATCTTTCTTGGACGTTTAAAATTCGAGCTCTCCAGATGATGTGTGTAAAAGCCAACAACCCCACACTAAATATAGTTTTCTGAATGAATCAGCGTTTAATAAAAAAGTTCTTTTCTCACTTGTCTGTTAATCTACTGAGCGACTGTCAACAGTCTTATTTTAAATCTGGCTCCGTTACAAAAACTAGACATGCAGACAATGCCTTCCCTTCCAGAGTGTGCATGTAGAATTTTTCATGTGGTTGTGTGTCAACAGAAACCAGTTGACCCTTGTACGGTCCCACTATCTCACCGTGGTGGTTGTTAGCATTCAAATCGGCTTTGGATCCTCCCTAGCAACTGCTTCAGGTTCATTCTGGACACACCCCTCAATGTCTGTCTGTCTGTCTGTCTGCTTCATGGACAGACTGGTTACACATGAGGAAGCACGGTTCAAATACAGAGGTGTGGCCCACCTGCTTTCATCCTGGGGACGAGTGCACTATCAGGCATAAATGACTCCAAAGTCCTGGAAATACAGTTCTTTACCTCTACAATTCCCTAACCTGCCCTGACCCTTTATGGGGGGTAATTTCACCTGAGATAGAGAATGAAAGTGGGCTGGGTAGAAAAGATACCACAAAGATACACAATCATGCACAAAGTCTGCTAAAAGTTAATCCGCCTGATAAGCAAATACATGAAGTAAGAACAGCGGCTGACTTAAAAGAGGGTTGTTTTTTTTAAAATCACTATACGACAGCCTCTGGTTGTTGGTTTTTTTCCCACATCAGGGTGAAAGTGTACTCCTCTGCAATATTGAGAGGATTTCAGGGGTTTTAGCAGGCTTCCTGCAGATCTCCCTGCCTACTCATCCCATCTCAGAGACGGAGCGTTTTTGAAGTGGTGGGAAAACGCTGCGGGGAAGCATCAATGTGAACACCCAACGTTATTACTGGACACGATGACACCAGTCCGGGTTAGTCACTAAACCAGCCGTCACGCTTGTCTGGTGAAAGTCTGGAACTGATATCACACACAAACAGGTTTGGACTGCCTTCACCTTTGCCAAGGCGTTAATCACGCGGTAATTCTGCCGTCTTAGACTCTGTTTTCACTTGTTTTGGGCGGCTGTTGTCAGGCTGGTGCGTAACGAACCCAAACCCTGATCACCTGTTTGTAGCCGGAAGTGACCCTCAGTCCAGAAAGCAAACGTCAAGTTAAATATTTACCTCCCTGTTTGGGAGTGCTTTTACATGTCTACTCTTGCACGCTGAGTATGTAGTGCAGAAACAGAGAGGCAGAATGGCTGATAGGTCAGAGGGAGGATCCAGTGACTGACAGGAGAGGATCAGTACATGACAGAAACCTCAGCATTTGCCACTCCTTAACCTGACAGCAAATGCCTTAAAATGGGGGGGACAAGAAAAAAAAACCCTCTTCAACATTCTCTGCAAATGACTGAATGTGTCAGAGGTCAGGAGACCAACCCCTGTCGTCTGTTCTGTTTAATTTGAACGGTCCCATTATGAAGCCGGTTCACTGTCCCACGGTCCAGGTCCCCTCCCGCCTGCTGTGTGAGCACGTTCCTAAAAATGAGTTGTGAAATAACTACATGCTCTGTCTTGCAGTTTCACAATAAAAGAATTTGAAGAGAAACCATCTGAGCTCTTGGACGCTGTTTGGTTGGGTGTGTTTCATCTGCAAGGCTGGTCTTTCAAGAAAATGTTATAACAGCTGACACTCAGCATAAATGTGTGTATGTCTGTTAACATACAGTACATACTTAACAAACTGTGTTAACTCTGTTAGGTGCACTCAAGACGTTTGAAGTCCTAGGAATGGAGTGAAGATTCCAGTCTGGGGCGTGAGCTCCGAGAGGCTGTTGGTTCAGTTCCTGTCTTCCTCTCTTTGTCCCGGCCCTGATCTGTGCCCTGATCTGTGCCCTGATCTGTGCCGAGCTGCTGGGTTTGGTCTCCAGTTTAGAGTGAAAGCCCCAGATTACCCAGTGTCTCATCAACTTTAGGAATACTTTTGTTTTCTTTTTTCTTCCTCATATAACCTGACAATTTAATGAGCTCCCCCCATTCCCTTGTCTTCCACGGTGCACACAATCACATCACGTTGTTTTTCGCCAATCTGGTGTGTCTACTGTAGCATTTAGACTTTATTATGTGTTTTTGTCCATAGATTAGCTGGTAAAAACCCCTCCTTCCTCTCATGTAAGGTGACAAGCTCGTCAGCCAAGCCCAAAAGCGTCACATGCATTTTACGCATGTTTTGCCCTAATTTTAACGTCATGAGAAATAAGGGGAAAAAAAGAATAAAGAAGTGAAAACTGTGGCTATAACGTCGCTGATTACGCAGAATCCGTAGTGGTGTGAACTGAGTGGCTGATCGAGATCAAGGTGTGGTTTCTCTCCAAAACGCGTCCAGCAGCTTCCGTCTATTCTCAGCAGACCTTCATCTGCGCAACAGGACGCGCAGCGAGTCCTGGACTTCTGCGTCTGGATGGACCCGGGACAAAACGCTTCTTTCCCATAAACACAACTACTCCGTAAACATGAGCACCTACGGCTCCAACACCCGGCTGAACACCATCGGCCCCAGGAGCGGCTCCCGGCAGGACCTGAGTTCGAGCTTTCGGAACGACGTGTTCGCCGGTGGCAACGGCTTCCATGGGGACTTCCAGGCGGCGGACGGCGGGGCCTACGCCTACTCCTTCTCCCGGACCTCCATGCCCGGCGGGGGGCTCGGGGGACAGAAAGTCAGCATGGGAGTGAGCCCAGGAGGTGGAATAAGGTACAAATTACATCTAGAATTCAAATTAAATCCGGAAATAACGCACCTGCTCTGTGCTGCGTTCACGATAGCCTCGGAACTTAAGGTGTTGGACCTGCAGGCTCAAACTTTCGACTCGTTGTTATTTTTTAGTGGCATTTGAATGAAGGACACGCAGGTTTTGATCGTGTCCCCGGAGGTTAAAGTCGTTCTTTTTAACCGCGGCGTCGAGCTGAGCAGGTTCCGGACTAACTGGACACACGCCATTAAAAACAAGTGCCGGAGCTGCTGGTTTACTGGGCGGCTCGAGAAGCAGCTCTGGCCCCGATCTCTGTGTGTATTAAAGTACTTACTGAAGTTATCACAGCCCACCTGTTGCCGGACACGATTAATTCATTTGAGCACACACCTTCCCTCCCCCCAGCTGTTATTACACGTCATAATGTTGCCATTACATGTGAAAGAGGCTTGCTGAAAGTGGTTTCTGTTTATATTTCACAGTGCCCTTTCTTTGCTTTTCATTTCGTTTTATGTGCGCTTTAAATACTTATTGAATGACACATTGTGCATCCTTGCTCCTTTTGCCCGCTGTATTCAAAGATGTGACGCTTCTTCCATGTGCAGCGTGCAGGCTATGCAGCAGAAAGCTGTGCTCCTCACAAACCAGTGTCAGGAATACCTGCAGAGGGCCAAGATGATCCTGCAGACGGTGAGTGATGCACCTAGGAACCACGAGGTCTGATGGCAAGTCTAGACTTGTGATGGTGAAACGGTTATTAGAGTAATACGCAATCAATAATGGCCTGTGTTTGTCTGTGAGGCGGTTCCTGTGGTTAATTAGGTTTCTCCCGTCTGCTGGCTTCACCTAATTGAGTTGATGGGAAAACACGGCGGGTGTCGGGAGCTGAGTGTCCCTATTGATTTGGCAGGGGGGGCCTGTCATGGAGGCAGAGAAGATGCTGATGCTGGGTGCAGAGTCCATGGAGCAGCTGAAGGCTTACGGCAGAGAGCTGCAGCAACTGCGAATCCCTACGGACATCCACAGGAGGTGAGACAGGAAGCCGTCTAGGTGTTCATTCATGACTGTCACATGAGTGGTCCAGCCTGCGGCGTCACTCACTGCAAACAGGAGCTCACGAACAGCATCAACATTTGCACATCATCTGAATTTCTTTCTTTTTTATTTATTTCGCTGCAGCGTGGAACAGCTCCAGCACATGTCCATGGCTCTTCAGCAGCAGATAATGGGCGGCATGACCATCAGGCGCACCCGTGGCAGCGTGGGCTCCCTGGACGGAGGCAGGGTCTTCAACGATGCCGTCGCCTGGATTTCCCAACAGAAGGTGAGAGGATCTCATAAGTGATCTGTGGACGGGAGACCCCCCGCAAGCGCATCAAGATTTAGTCATGGGTTAACTGGGTTAACCATCAGAGCCCCCGCCCTCCTCTGCTGCACAACACCAATTATTTGCTCTGGGAATTTCTGTAAAAAGGCACTTGAGTCTGTTTGTTTCAGCATAATGTCAGCTAGCAATGTTTTCCTTTGGAATGCTAGGAAATGAGAGATTTCCCAGAATCCCCCCCCCACCTTCCAGTGTTTTATTGATGCACTTTGCTCTTGAGATTTATGTCTTGAAACGGCCGGCATATAGATTAACCTTAGCAACGGCTATACAGAAACAATTGTGTTGTCATGTGTCATAAAAATTGTTGATACTAAAATTACATTTTAGTCAATATCAGATTATTTCCACCAAATATGGATGAGTTATATCTATTTAGAATGAAGGGATCGTATTAATCAGCTTATAATGTTATCAGTCTGAATCCACTTTTGGGTTTATTTTTGGCTCTGATGGTGTGTCACTGTGAATGTTTTGCCTTTGTGAGACGGGACGGAGGAGAGGTGGAGGGTGATGCACTTACCCTATCACTTATTCTGACCTTCTGTAACTGAAGCCATCTGGTCCCGCTGCCAAAACCTGATCCGTGAGTGAAAGAGAGGCTGAGGGAGGCGCGACCGAAACAAAGAGAACTGTTCTAGAAAGAAAAAAAAAAGACTGGGGCAAATAAGGTTGCTGTGGAAGCAGAAAGAAAAAGTAAGAGTGGAGAAGTGTGAAATCTGACACCCTCCACTCACTCCGTCGTTATGGGACAGGGGAGTTCTGCACATTTCTGACAAGTTCATGGGAAAACGCCCTTCTTGCGTCTCCTTAATCCTCCTACTCATGTTAAAAAAAGCTATTCTGTCACCATTGCAGGGTTGTTTCATACAGCTCCTTTCATTTGAGGTAGCAAAAACAACCACAGTGTAGGCGACTTTGCTTCAGTAGCAGCATTGTTCTGTAACTTTTGTAGACGCTGGCTGTGCTGCTGAGTCTTTTAACGGCCATCTTGTGAGTTCCAGATGAGCACCCATCAAGGAAAGGGGAGTGGTGTCAGAACAAAAGCCCTGAGAGAGAGAGAGAACTGTTCACAGACCAGGGCCTGGCTGGGGTTGATTTACTGCCAGAGTTCTTATCTGGGCTGGAGGCTGTAAACAAGAGGGGAACACTCGGGCCAAATTCCTGCGCGCTTTACTGGGCTTATACTGACACCTAGAGGTGAAACAGGAGAACGACGTAAAGTCCAGCAGTGAAAGACAATAAGAGAAACGTTTAAATCAGAAATACAAAAGCTCCATCATATATTTACCTCAAATAACAGTTTTAGTAAAGCGTTTTATATTTTTGCCTGCATCTTTATTACAGCTTTGTGTTAAGATAGCCAAGACTTTTTAATTTGAAGGTGTTACAAAGTAGTCAGAGATGTAATTTCTTCCAAGCTGAGCTCTATTTTCTCACCGCATCACGCGTATTTGCAGCGCATGATTGAGATGGCTCCGTGGGGCGACGACTCCGCCAGCATTGAAAAGCAGATCGCGACCCACAACCGAACCCACAGCTCTCTTCAGAGGAGCCAGGAAGTCGAACGTGCCAGAGATGAGCTAGTAAGTGCTCTCGCTGTAGTTTGTATTGGTTAAAGAAAAATGGTCATCACATATTTGCAACAAGCTCTCTCTCTCTCTCTCTCTTCAGAATGCTAAGGGGGACAGGTACAACCTCTCCATCTTGGAGCAAGAATGGGACAGTCTGCAGGTAGGACCACGACAGCCTCACACAGTGCTGTTAGTTGGGACTATAATTCACGAGTGTCCCTCATCTGTCTCAGAAAATGTCCCACAACCGCGTGAGTCAACTGCGGGAGCTTCAGAGCATCATCGAGGAAATCTCCCAGGCCATCATGTGGGTGAACGAGAGAGAGGAGGAGGAGCTGGTGTTTGACTGGGGAGACAAGAACATCGACCAGTATATTCCCAGGAAGCAGGAGAGCTACTCTGTAAGGCTGAACCCTGGGTTCAGGGCTGGGGTTCTTACTCAGGACTGTCTAAAAGTCTTGCTCCTGGCTCTCTCGACAGGGTCTGATGAGGGACCTGGAGGAGAAAGAAAAGGATCTGAACAAGCTGAAACTGAAAGCAGATGGTCTCTTGAACAACAACCACCCTGCTTCAGATAAAATTCAAGTAAGATTTCCCTATTTTTTTTGGTTGATGACGATAAGCGGAACACGATCCTCTCGTCACTGCTGACTCTCTGTGCCCGTCCAGGCCTACATGGACACCTTACAGACGCAGTGGAGTTGGCTCCTCCAGATCACCAAGTGCATCCATGTTCATCTGAAGGAGAACGCTGCCTACAGCCAAGTAAGTGCTCGATCCAGCACTGGCTTTTCTGACAACAGAACCTTGTGAAGACTTGAGTTTCTGCCTCCCCCAGTTTTTCAAGGAGGCCAATGAGACCTACACGAAGCTGCAGAAGGAGCACGAGTCCATCCGGAGCAAATTCACCTGCAACAAGAACACCCCGCTGGAAAACCTGACTGACCTTTTGAAAAACCTGGAGGTATGGATGCCTGGTTCTGCTGCGTTCGGGTCCAAAGGTTGTGATACGGGCCAGAAACGTTGACCTTTCCTGCCAGTGATGCTATACGTCTCAGATACACTGGCGCCTTTATTTGGCCCGTGTCGTACCATGTTTCTTGAAAATGAGGTCACTCGTTCTTCCCTCTGGAACGCTGACATACCAAGAAGTGGAACAAAACACAGCCGCCTTGGTAGAGAAAGCAATTTGTTCTTGAGTAATGTGGTTGTGAAATCGGTCCAGTATGTCTGGTGAACTGACTCAGGCTTGTGGTGGGTGTAGAGTTCCAGGCCCTGAACGATAGCTGTCGACAGATAACAACACAGATTTGGGGTTTGTTTTGTTTTACAGAAAGAGAAGGAGCGAATCATGGAGAACAAAAGACAGGTCCAAAGTCTGGTCAACAAATCCAAGAACATCGTCAGGCTGAAATCTCGCAACCCGGAGGAGAGGAGCAGCAGCCCCGTCATAGTGCAGGCTTTATGTGACTTTAAACAAGACCAGGTGAGATACCTGCTTCCTCCCACGCACCAAACAACACACAGGGGCCCAAAGGGGCTGTGAAATAATGTCATTCTGTCCTTCCTGTTTGTTTTCTGCGTTCCAGAAAGGTATTCTCAAAGGGAACGAGGGCATTCTGAAGGACAACTCGCAGCGCAGCAAGTGGCTTGTGACGGGACCTGGGGGTCTGGATATGCTGATCCCCTCCGTGTGTTTGTTAATCCCCCCTCCGAACCCGCTCAGCATCGGCCTCGCCAGCAAGTAGGAGACTGTAGAAGACGGCATTTATGTGCCGTACCAGCAGAGGAAGTGAGACAAACCTTCTTTTTTTTGTGCCATTTCATAGAAATGAGCAGTATTATGAGGCAATCATGAGCATCTGGAACCAGCTGTACATCAACATCAAGAGCCTCATCTCATGGCAGTATTGCCTCAAAGACATCAGCTACATCAACTCCCTCACTGTCAGCATGGTGAGCTCTCCAACACAGGAGCCTTCGTGTGCAGCGTGATTGGGTTTAAACTGCCGACTAACCCGACTCGTCTCCACTGGCAGCTGTCCAAGATGCGTCCTGAGGAGTACCGCAGCATCATCAAAAGACTGGAGACCCACTACCAAGAGTTCCTGCGGAGCAGCCAGGGCTCTGAGATGTTTGGGGAAGAAGACAAAAAGACCATCCAGGGCCACTTTGATAAAGCTCAGAGCCACTACGACACGCTGATTATCCAGCTGCCTTCTTACCGTGAGTGAAAATGTCTCTAGTCTCAGTGATGCTGTTGTTCTCGCTCTAATTCCCCTTTAACTAAAACAGGGGAGGAAGAGGTCAAAGTCGAAGTTCCGAAACAGGAGGTCACCAAGCCTGTGACCAAGCCTCCGCCTTCTTCCAGCGCCACCTTAAGCCTCACGCTGCTCAACAGCCTGCAAGAGCTCCGGCGCAGACTTGAGCTGGCTGAGTCGGGTCTCACCAGTCACCTTCACGTCCCCCTGGGGGAGAACGGCGTCCACCAATGCTCAGTGCACATCCAGAGGCTCCAGGTTGGTCACAAATTAATTAAATGTCGCTCATATTGCCATTTATTTGTGGCTCATTTGCTGATTTATTTTATATTTAATTGCTGCTAGAGTCTGCACGAAGAGCTGGACTCCATTTATGACGAGTACCTGCAAATCAGAGAGAAGATTAAGAAGAAGCTGGACGGACTACCGCCCGATTCTGAACAGGCCAAGTTCCTCCAGACTGAACTGGAAATCATCAACCAAAAACTGGGGCTGCTGCAGAGCCTCAACCAGATCTACTTTCAAAGGTAATTGGTTTTGTATCCAGTCAACCACAGAAGGTAACGAGCAGGATAAAGAGCACTTTTAATGTGATGGATGTGTCTTTCTGACAGACTGTCAGCGCTCAAATCCTTGCTCCAGAACCTTCTCCAGGCCGAAGATATCGTTAAAGTCAACGAGACTCGTTTGACAGAGAAGGAAACCAGCTCTCTAGATCTTAAAGAGATGGCGAACTACCAGAGCACTCTGAAGGTTTGTCACACCTCCATCCAGTGTTATAACGAATGGAACCTCTTTTTAAGGATATGTCTATTTGCTGTTTTAGCAAATGAAAAATGAGCTCGATCAAAAACGAGACTTGCTGACAGCGCTGGAATCCGACCTGGCTAAAGCGCTGCACTGGAACGGTCAGATCTCCGAGTCCTTCCACAAGTGTGACGTGGACCTGTCCAAGTACTCGGACCTGGTGGGTCAGCTGTGTGACCGCTGGCGTCGGATCCAAACACAGATAGACAGCCGGTGGGTGCAATACTTTTCCAGTGCGTCCTTGTTTCCCGGATAGGAAATGTGTTTAAAATATCCCCTCTCCCACTCTTTCCTTTCCAGGCTGTGGGACCTGGAAAAACAGGAGAAGCAACTGGATCATTATCAACAGAACAGCACTTCCCTGGAACAGTGGATTGACAATGCCAGGAAGCGCCAGGACACCCTGCAAACGGCCAAATTTACTGACATCCAGAAATTAATGGATCACCTCAACCAACAGAAGGCACGTTGTCCTCCTTTTCCCTCTATAGCAATAACACGTCGCCCAAAGTTTCTGCCCTTTTAATTAGACAATTCTAGTAATTCTACTACTGGAATAATAAATAAATATTTTGGAAAGTCTAACAGTACTGGTTCTTCACAGGCACTTCACACAGAAATTAAAGGAAAGAAGGAGAGAGTGGACGATGTGCAGAAGACTGCAGACACCTGCGCTACGTCCATCAAGGTGTGCGGCTAACTCTTTACATGTCTAGCTTGGACACATTGTTTTCACCCAACACAATGGAGTGACCACTGTTGCATTTCCAGGACTATGAGCTGCAGTTGGCTTCCTACAGTTCTGGCCTGGAAACTCTGCTTAAAATCCCAATCAAGAGAACAATGCTTCAGTCTCCGGCCTCCGTCATCAGGCACGAGGTACGAGAAGCATTGTTTTTCAGTTAGTTGTCATGACGTCACTTTGAGAAGATGCTCCTTGCCCAGGGTTTTGACCTTTTTGCCCTAAGCACATCCATTATAAGATATTTAAAACAACCCTCTGCTGGCATTTGTCATTTAGAGCCGTCTCATGTAAATATCATTCTATTTATTTGAAATGATTAATTTTCCATTCCTCTGAACTCTGTCAGGCGGCCGGCCTTCAGTCGCAGTATATCGAGCTGCTGACCCGATCCAGCGACTACTATAAGTTCCTCGGGGAGCTCCTCAAGAACATGGAAGAACTGAAAGTATGTGTTGGACCTGGTTGCAGCTATTTATAACAATAAAGTTCTTTTATGCAGAAAGATTTACAAATAATGCAAAGGTAAAATGTGTTTTCGAACCTTTTTAACATTGTTTTTGCACTACTGCACTTTTCAGATTAGAAACACCAAGATTGATATGTTGGAGGATCAGCTGAGGCTTCTGAAGGAAGAAATTAAGGATCGTGACCTGAAAAACAAGACTCTGGAGGACGCTTTGGCCCGCTACAAGCTGGAGCTCTCACAATCAAAAGACCAGCTTATTGATTTGGAGCAAGTGAAAAGAACCACTGTGTTGCAAGTAAATGCTACCAAGGAGAGTCTGGACAGCACCCACAACCAGTTGCAAGACCTGAATGACCAGCTGACACGCATTAAATACCAGCTGGAAGAGGAAAAAAGGAAAAAAAGGCTGGCAGAAGAGCGCTACAACAGTCAGCAAGAGGAGTATGAGGCGGCCGTTCGCCGCAGACAGAAGGAGCTGGAAGAGCTCAACTGGGTGAAAATTGACCTGGAAAAATCAGTGAAAGACAAAGAACGTGAACTGGAGAGGATGAAGTTATTGCTAGAGGAGGAAGCAACACGTCGGCGCAACGCTGAATCGGACATTTCCAAGGTAAGAGCACAATGCAGCCAGGAGATTAATCAGCTTAAGCAGACCTACGAAACCCAAATCCACGTCACCAAGACCACAATCCTGAAAGCATCACAGCAGAAAGACGACAATATAACAGAGGTAAAACTGCAAGTTGACAAACTGACCGCTGAGAAGAAAGATCTGGAGGAGGAGCTGAGGAGGCTCAAGCAGTCTATGGCTCTGGCCGAGATGCACAGAGCAAAAGCAGAGCAAGAAGTCAGCCAGCAGAGGGCGTCAGTCACACAGGAGACAAGGATCCGCAGCGAGCTGGAGGTCCAGCTTAGAACCCTGAAGCAGCAAAGAGGTGACGATGAACTCAAACTCATGGAGGCCAATAAAAACAAGCAGGAGCTGTCCAGACAAATCAGCATTCTCACATTTAATCTGGAGGAGGAAGGAAAAAAGAGGAGAGCTCTGGAACTGGAAATCAGTCACACGAAGCAGGCAGAAGCAGAACTGAAGTCGAAGAACGCCTCCTACCTGGAGGCTCTCAACAAGCTGAAGGTGTCTGAGCAGGAGATCCGCATCACCAAAATAGAGCTGGAGAAGCAAGCGAGTGAGAAAACCAAAGCCGAGCAGGGTTCGATCAGGCTGCAGAGCCGCATCCGGGAGCTCCAGTGTTCTCTGGACGGGGCAGAAGCTGAGCTGGAGAACCAAAAGAAGGCCGCCCAGGAGGAGTTCACCCGCAGAAAGAGAATTGAAGCCGAGTTGGAGAGGATGACGCAGACATGCAAAGAGCACACTACTACCATCACCAAACTGAAATCTATTCAGGTGGAAGTTTCAAATTCTGAAAGGAAGCACGGGCAGGACCTCGCTGCCCTCCAGGATGCCCTGGACAGGATCACGAGGGAGCACAAAGTGACCAAGCAGGAGCTGGCAGCCGCTACGGCAGAAGTGAGGGGGGCTAAACAGAAGCTCCTGCAGGAACAAGCGCGAGTGTTTGAGCTCAACCAGCGAAACGAGACCTTGTATAAGACCATGGAGGAGAGGAGCCGCCAGCTGAATGAGTACACCAAAGAGATCGAAACTCTCAAGACTCTGACACAGAACCTGACCAAGGAGAGGCTGAGGCTGGAGGAAGAGCTGAGGGGAGTTAGGCATGAAAGAGATACCCTGAGGCACAGCAGAGACGCTGTGGATGAAGAAACGGCCACTCAGATTTCAGAGCTCCATATCCAGCTTCAGAATAGCAACAAGAGGACAGCAGAGTTCCAGGCCCTCATCAATGACCTGACCAAGGAGAGAGAAAAGCTTAAAAAGGAGATAGAAAAAATCCAAAAACAATCGATCGAGGTATTTTTGATTGCGTCAAAGGGCCGTTTACGCTGTCTATACTTGCTCTGACTCCTATTCTGCTTTTGCATGAATAATCTTGGCTGAGAAAGGTTGATGCCACAGTAGCTCTGCAGTGCTAATGACATGAAATTTAACTCATTTTTGGTCGCTTTCTATACAGTATGTATAGGCTGTAGGCTCTACTCTGGGCCTCACATGAATGTAAACCTGATCAACAATCAATTGAAGAAAAAAAAAGTACCTTTGAAATGTGCAGTTACATTCATATCTGATTGTACACGACAAAGAATGGCCTCAGAAATCAGGCAATACCACTATCAAACATTGTTTTTATTATAGATAGTGATGAGGAATATTAACACAAACCGAGTTAATACGTTTGCAGCAGCGTGTCTGACCTGACGATTCTGTCTCTATCTCTTTCTCCACAGACATCCATGATGGCGCAACAGTCCCAAAGCCATTACAACGAGCTGTTGCTGGAGAGGGACAGCCTGCTCTCCAAGCTTAAACTGCTGGAGCAGGACAAGTCGCGGCACCAGCGCCTGGAAGATGAGCTCACGCGCATCAAACTCTCCCTGGAGACTGAGATTCGCAATAAACAACGCCTGCAGGATGAAAAGAGTGGGATCCAAAAGGACTTTAGTCACCTGAAGAACCAGTTTGAGCTAAGGGAAAGGGAGATTAGGCAGTGTAATTCTGACCGGGACAAGGCAGAACGAGAGAAGCTTTCCCTAAAAAATGACATCGAGAAGCTCATGAGGGAGCTGAAAACCGTTGAGGAACGATACAAGAACCGCCTGTTGATCTCAGAGAAGGAGGCGTCCGACCTGGCTCTGAAGAGAGACGCGCTCGAGAGGGAAATACAGAAGCTTCGGCAGAAACCGGCCAACTTGAGTAAGCAGACCCAGACGCATGAGAAGATGCCCTCCATCGATCCATCCAAACTGCTGTTTGAAGGAGTGCGTCGCAAAGTCACCGCGCACCAGCTTTGTGACTGCGGCATAATCACCAAAGCCACCCTGGAGCAACTCTTAACAGGAAGGAAGACAGTGGATGAGGTAGCTGTGGACATCCAGCTGAGCCTGAAAGGTACCGGCGTCATTGCAGGCATGGTGTCACGTTCTCACGGGAAAATGCCGTTCACGGAGGCCAAAAACAACAAGCTCCTCACCCCAGAAAGTGCCCTCAAGCTTCTAGAAGCTCAAGCGGCCACAGGCTACATAGTTGACCCAGCATATAATGAGAGGATGTCTGTGGACACTGCATGTTCTCGAGGAATCGTGGACACTGAAGACAGGGAGGCCTTGGTCACCGCTGAAGCTGCTTGTACCGGCTTCAAGGATCCATACACTGGCAAAGTGTTGTCGGTGGGTCAGGCTTGCAAACAAGGCCGCCTCAACAAAGACACCGCCCTCCGTCTGCTGCAGGCTCAAGAGTCCGTGGGGGGCATCGTGGATCCGGTTCTGAGTGTATTCCTTCCAAGGGATCAGGCTTTGGATCGCAATCTCATCGATCAGGATCTCTACACGGCACTGAACAAAAGACCTGCTTGCTACCTGGATCCAGCAACAGGAGAGAAAATAACCTATTCTGATCTCAGGAAGTCATGCACGGTGGATCCGGTTGGTGGGTTGCTTCTGCTCTCTGCTCCAGAAAAGGCCATGACCGTGAAAGGTCTGCGCGGGGAGGTCCCCGTGAAAGAGCTGGTTGACTCGGGCCTGCTCGATGAGACCGACTCAAAGAAGCTCTCCACTAAAGAGATTGAAGAAAAGCTGAAGTCGTATCTTTACGGCAGCACCTGCATTGCAGGAATCTATGATGAGGTCAAGGACAGGATACTGCCTTTCTATCAGGCAATGAAAGAAGGTCTGCTTATGAAAGGAACCACCCTGGAGCTTCTTGAGGCCCAAGCAGCGTCTGGCTTCCTTGTTGATCCGGTCAACAATATCTTCTTGACAGTAGAAGAGGCTGCAAAGAGAGGCCTGATAGGACAAGAGTTTAAGAACAAGCTCCTGTCTGCAGAAAAGGCAGTAACTGGATACAAAGACCCAGAAACAG
Organism: Takifugu flavidus; assembly: GCF_003711565.1. Classification (NCBI taxonomy): domain Eukaryota; kingdom Metazoa; phylum Chordata; class Actinopteri; order Tetraodontiformes; family Tetraodontidae; genus Takifugu; species Takifugu flavidus. The sequence goes on along the minus strand of NC_079534.1, from coordinate 14,127,834 downwards.
GAAAGATAATCTCCCTCTTCCAGGCTATTGAGAAAGATCTTGTTGAAAAAGGTCATGGAATTCGCCTTCTTGAGGCCCAAATAGCCAGCGGTGGGATTATTGACCCCAAAGAGAGTCACCGTATTGATGTGTCCGTTGCCTATAGAAGAGGATATTTTGATGAGGAGATGAATGAAATCTTGACGTACGAAGGAGATGACACAAAGGGATTTTTTGACCCCAATACAAAGGAGAATCTGACGTATATTCAACTGAAAGACAGGTGCATCAAAGACGCCAAAACAGGCTTAGTGCTCCTCCCCCTGAAAGACAAGAACAAGCTGCAGAAGTCAGAAGAGAGCCGAACCAATGTCCTTCGCAAGCGGAGAGTTGTGATTGTCGACCCGGACACCGGGCTGGAAATGTCAGTGAGGGAGGCCTTCCACAAAGAGCTGATCGACTACGACACCTTCCTCGAACTGTCTGAGCAAGAGTGCGAGTGGGAGGAAATCACCATCAAGGGTTCGGACGGAACTTCGCGCTTGGTGATAGTGGACAGGAAGACGGGGACCCAGTATGACATCAAAGACTGTCTGGAACGCGGCATCGTTGACCAGGCGTCTTTGGATCAGTACCGGGCGGGGGCGCTGACCTTGACTCAGTTTGCCGATCAGATCACCCACAAAACGAGCGCCACCGAGATGACCATCGCAGCCACCAACGTTGAGGACATGGTCACCTGCAGCAGCCCCACGCAGCTGGCGCCATCTTCTCCCACCGTCCGCAAACGTTTCAGCAGCATCTCTATCACCGTCTCTCCACCCGAAATGTTTGACGACCACAGCCCGGTGGCAGCTATATTTGACACCGAGACCCTGGAGAAGATAACAATCACCGAAGGTCTCCGCAGGGGCATCGTCGACTCTCTTACGGCACAAAGGCTCCTGGAGGCCCAGACGTGCACGGGTGGTCTTATCAACCCCGCCAACGGTGAGAGACTCTCGCTGCAGGATGCTGTCCATCAGGGCATCCTCGATGAAAGCATGGCGAGCAAGCTGAAACCCGCCCAGAAGGCCTCTAACGGCTTTGAAGACGTGAAGATCAAAAGGAAGATGTCTGTGGCGGAGGCAGTGAAGGAGGCGTGGCTACCTTATGAAGCTGGGCAGAGGTTTCTGGAGTTCCAGTACCTGACGGGAGGCTTAATAGAACCTGGGTCCGGGCGGCGCGTCAGCATCGAGGAGGCTATCCGCAGAGGCTGGCTCGACGGGCAGGGGGCCCAAAAGCTTCAAGATACGCGGAGCCACCAGAAGAACCTGACCTGTCCCAAGACAAAACTGAAGATCTCCTACAAAGAAGCCATGGACAACTGCATGGTGGAGGAAAGCAACGGTATGAAGATGCTGCAGGCCTCCTCGGTGTCTTCCAAAGGAATCAGCAGCCCTTATAATGTTTCTAACCCAGGATCTCGCTCTGGGTCCAGGGCTGGCTCTCAGGCCGGCTCCAGGAGTGGGTCTCGTAGAGGCAGCGTAGATTACACCTCCACTTACAGCTACAGCTTCTCCTCCAGCAGCGCAACCTACAACTCCAGCAGTCAAACTTAATAATGAAACTAAAGTTCTTTTATTAAAAGAAAAATCTGGCCTGTCTTTACAGTTTGCTTGGAATATTTTTCTGCTAGTTTTTTTTTTTTCTCGTGCTGAATCTAATTTGGAATTTTCATTTCTTTGATGTGAGGGTGTTTCTATATTTCCTAGCATGCTTAATACTGTTATAACGAAAAATGCAGAGTGAATATACTATTTGTCACAGCACCACTTATGGTATATATATTTTTTAGAACTTGTCATACAGTAGATGCATATTGGCTTTAGCATTTTTTTAACATCAGTTTCTTAGTTTTGTTACTTCACTTATGTGTGATCTAGAAAAAAAAGACAACGTTTGGCTTAAAATACTTGACTAAATCATCATTACTGTTACTAACATGATTGAAAAATAAAGTTGTTAGAACAAATTGAGTTGCCTTTTTGAACTCTTCTTTCCAAGATTGCCTGAGGAAAGACCCTTTGATTAAAGATGATTATCGATAATAATTAGCTCATGTACAGCCTGGATGCTCCCCATTAATGTTTTCTAAGAATATCTAAACCTTTTGAAGACTTTGTTCAACCAGAATGGAAGTTGAAACCTTCAACTAATTGCTGACATTTGTTCCAAAGTTGTGTTTTCTGTGGAAACCATTGCGTCTTCTTCCCATGAAGCGCTGTTGGGGGGGGGGGCGCCTGCAGGAGGAAGCGTGCGTGTGAGGGGTGAAAAGAGCGAGAACAAATGGAGGAGAGGCGGAGGGAGGAGGCCAGCGAGAGGGGTGGGAGGCGGGCTGGAAAGGGGGGAGGGAGCCGGGGAGACGGCCCTGGCTGGGAGGACTATCCCGTGCCAGGACTTGCGGCGGCGGCAGCCCCGAAGGAGACAAGTGTGCTGGGGGTCCCGAGCGGGAGAAGCAGGCGGCACAGACGCGTCCAGGTCCGCAGCGCAGGCTGAGATAAAGACGAGTAAGAGTCCGAGGAGAGGTCGCCGAGGTGGAGCAGAGATTCCAGCAGAGAGAGAAATGAGGCTGTCCGGCTGCATTAAGCCCGTGTGAAGAGGCTCTTTAATCGGGACTCTTTCTCTCCCAGCGGCGCTGACGCACAAAGGACAACCAGGCAATCTTTCTCGGTTCGAAAAGGTAGGATTTCGGAACTTTTTCCGCACAAGAAACCACTTTTCTCCCTCCCTGCCTCCCTCTCTTCTCCTTTATCTTTTTTTTTTCTCAGCAAGTTGTTGATAGAAGGGTCGCTCCATATCCTTTAGAGCCAGGATCCCAGCCACGTCCCCCCGCCCTTTCCCCTCTGCCCAGAAATGATTTAAAGCTTAAAGAACAGGGCACTGCTCTCTGTAGGCTGTTTACTTTGGCTCTGTAGCCAATAAAACTCGGGATGTGTGCGCGTGCGCGTGCGCGAGAGTCTCTTCCTGCAGCCACTCAGTAAAGGGAGTCATTCAAACACAACAAGAAGAGCTTTTTCGTGCGTGTTCTCTGGGCCCCGGCCCCGGCCCTGACCTGGACTCTTCAAGGCTTTAAACGTGATGCCCTTTAATGCCGTAATTCTGGCGTCCTGGGCTTTAATGGTGCCGGGGACCCTCTTTAATGTAATGTGAACCACATGGGGGAGACTTTTCTGCTTATTGTGACATGATGGGAACAATCACAACAACTTTGGCTCTTCTCAGCCGCGCGGTGTTCCTGACCCGGGGAGCATCCACGGGCATCCTCGCATCACGGCAACCCTCCGCCCCGACAGTCCCGCCCTTTTCTCCGCTTGGAACCCGGGGACACACCTGCTTTTACACCCACCAGCGCACCTTTCTTTCAAGCCTCGTAAACCACGCAGGTTTTTCTGAGCGTCACGCGGACTGAGCTCTTTCAAGATTAGCTTTAATTACAGACCCACTGGGGCAAGAGGAATATTCTTGAACTGGCAATTAGAGCTGTTTTTGGTGGTTCTGTTTGGAGGGCAGAGGCATTTGTACGATATCTGGCTCTGGAGGCCGTAGGAGTACACATCACAAGCTGTTTTTGTTCCTGGTTACACAAGGACCAGGCTCCTGGTGATGGTGCGGTTTGGACAGGTGGGTTGGCACAGAGTCGGAATTGTGTACTGTAAGCAGGACATTGTGCTCTGACCCCGGGTGAACCAGCATGGCCCGAGCGCACGTCGTGACCGTGGTTCCTGACGTGTGAGAGCCATTAAAGGGAAAGAAGCAGAAAGGAGGAAAGAACGGCGAGAAAGAGACGGGCTGAATGAGAGTGAGAGTCGGAGCGTAAATCCATTTTGAAACACATTCCGCCGTGACCTCGGGATCAAAAACGGTAATTAGGGGGTGCTTTTAGGAGCCCAGAGGGCTCTTTAAGATTCGCTGGGAGCCAGGGCTGTCATTTTTATCCCCTTGAAAATATCTCCTTAAAACGTGGGACAAATACATGTTGGACTGCTGCGGCCACTAAATAAACCTGCTAAAAATACCGACCCCCCTCCCCCCACTTACATTGTGGCTTTTTGAAAATAGTTCTCATGCTTTTGTTTATTTCAGCTCTCCTGCGATGAAAGGGTGTCAGAGCAACAGTGCAAACACACAGAGAGGCTGGCAGGAAAAAGCCAAAATAAACTGTGGCTTTGTCCCTCCCGGAGCCCTTCAACCCATGACTGGCAGACGCGAGGACCTCTGCGGAACGAGGCCCGTGCCAAGAATGGACACCAGGCGCTCGGGAAATGCGTAGCCGAGGCGTTCCGCGGGTATTAGATGGGAATTCTGAGCAGCAGCTGAGCTCAGATAAAAATGGCGTCATCTGATAGGACATGAATAGCTTTTTTCACGTGCTGGTGCGACAATCTAACGTGGTTAAATGGAGCTAAATTGGCCTAACTGGAATAAAAACATTTAGTACCTTTGCCAGTTTAATGCGTCACTAATTGTCGGACCGAATTTCACGTCGAGTTTGGAGCGGCCACAAAATGCCGCTACGGAGCGTCGATCGTAAACTAGTCGCTGGCACCAGTGGGAGCAGTTGGGCTCGATTTGGGAGCGTGAACGCGGAGGGTGAGGGGCGCCTTGATTGCTTTCGTATGTGTGCAGCCAAACGGCGAGCCGGAGCCATCCTAATTTTCTTTTAAAAGTTGAGACTTTTTTCCCCTTAAGTGTCTCGGATTCCTTCGCGGGACACCGGGGGGTTTGGGGAAAACGGTCAAGTAAATCTTTCGTTTTGGATTGTCCCGATGCATGAAAGGACACGCTCCCTGCTTCCAGCCAAACTTTATTTCATTCATCGGATCGTGCTGCTGGCCAACAGTAAATCACTAATGGAAAATCCAGCCGGAGAGTCTGCAGACGTGTAGCAACCAGCCTCCTCGCATCCAAACACATTTGCTTGCTGCCACTTATGCAATGTTTTTGCCAACGTTTGCCACCCAAGCAGATCGGTCAAAGAAAATAATTAGTCACTATTTAAAGATTGGGCCATGTTTGGCCCCCTGAGGCCCGGCTCACTGTTCTTTGCTTCTGTCATCCGGAGGTTTATCTGTTTGGGCAAAATGGAAGTTTCCATTCAGCGTGGTGGAGGGAGTGGCTCCTGAAATAGAAACCCCGGCAATCCGACTGCATTTCTTTCCTTCCTCTGTTTGATTCATTTGTCTCTGGGGCTGTTGTGGCCAGATGAATGGAACGGCGCTTGGATCCAGTCCCGACTGACAGATCGTGTGTCTGCAGCACCCACGCAGCCCAATCAAGCTCTTACCTGTAGAGCGCAGAGCTGGGGGAACCAGACACACCCTAATCCCCCCAACATCCTGACCTCAGCAGGCCTGTTGCAGCTTGCCCGGCGGACCCGGCAGACCCGGGAGCGAGCTCTCTCCAAACCCTCCCCGCCTGCCCTGCTCCTCGGACCGGCTCTCACAGTGCCATGGGTGGGCTCAGGATTTGAGCTCCTTGGCACCGCTTACGCTGCCTTTGTGGGCTAATGCTACAGCTCAAACCAGGAACAAAAGCAGTCAGTGCAAATTAAAGACCAATTATCTTTAGTGCATGCTACGGCAAGTCGCCGGCGTTAGCTCGACTGACGAGTGGGGGGCGAATGAGGGGTCTGTTTGGTAACAGAGGCTGATTGCAGCACGACTGTGAAAGGAATATTGCAGTTTTGACAATAGGTGTGGCTCTTTTCATAACATTTTGGGGGAAAAGGACCGATTATAGCACAGATAATCCAGATTTGATGTTGGATTTTGTGCTAATCTCTTAACCTGGTTGCCTCCGTTCACTCTAATGGCTGCTTTGTTGCCTTTCTGCTTGAAAAATCTGCAGTTTGTTGATAAAGTCCTTGCTGAATCCCTCTCGTAGAAGGCTTTCTGTCATCAGGTGCAGACAAATTCTCTCAACATTTCCAGAAGAATTGGCCGTACAGCTCTGATCACATGATGTTTTTGCCCAGAACTCTTTGTCAACTCGTCTGGTTCACCTGGAGGTGAAGCGGCGCTGTTCCGGCCTCCAGTCCCCGGAGTTCTTTGACACTTCCAAAATATTGTGCAGCCCTTCTTCCATATCCTGGCCCCGGACATAAACAGACCTGAAGCACCGGCTCTGCTGTTCATAAATTTCCCACCAGTAAACACTTTTTCCACAGCGTCTCAGCTGAAACAGACCTTGCCGTTAATACCCCGACCCTCCTCCCCCTCCCCCCCACCACCACAATACACCCAGCCCTGCTTCCCCGAGGGATGGCTTCTTCACACACACGACCCTTTCATTCCGCTCTGAGGGTCAGTTTAAGCTGCGTTCGGGTTGTCCCTGCTTTATGGCTCCCTCTCCGGCCCCCCCTCAGACTGTTTTTCTGTAGCCTGCGGTCGTTGCGAACTCAATTGGCAGACACATTCTTCGGCCGCTGATCGTTTTAATCACAACAAACAACGGGTGACATTTAAGATGGCTGATGATATCTTTGGCAGCGGCAGGAATTTGTGTCTGTGCCTGCACGCCCGTCTTTCTGAAAGCTGAATCATTTATCAGGCTTCTCTGACGAACGTAGCGTTGCCACACGCGCGGTCGCTAACTGGCCTTTACATGCAGGGAAATTCTGCTTTAATCAAACCAGAACCGTTTGATTTAGATTGATATTAATGCTCTGAGTTTGGTGCATGCAGGGAATGTGTTGTACGAGGTAAACATAAAGAGAGGGACGCTTTTAATGGAAAAAGCTGTCAACACGTGTGATTGTGCACCACATTTGCTTCGCTAGCCCGACGGTGGTTGCTTAGCAAGCTCAAGGTTGGTAAACAGCAGAAAATGTTCGCAAATGGAAACTTGAATCGTTAACTTCAACTTCCTGGGAGGCCTGGCTGCAGCACAGGAGCTCCAGCAGCTGTCTGAGGGGAAAAATAAAAGGGCATCTGTGAGCAAAGGTGTTGAACTGACTATAAAGTAGGCAGAGCCCCATATGGGCAGGGAAATGTTGGGATAAATGTGTAGCATGCACAAGTTTAGCTTGTCACTTCATGACAGTAAGGTTATTCTGGGCTTGATCAAACACATCCAACACAACTGACCTTATATAATCCTGTTATATCGTCACGCCTGATTTGAACTCTCTGATTTTGATATATTATGAAACTAATCTTCAGCGTTTGCGTAATTTGTTGGCGGAAAGCGATTTGGCAGCTTTTTCCATGCTAAAATGTCTTGCTTTTGTTCTGGTTTCTACTTCCTCGTCACACCGATATTCCGCAACAGACTGGGAACAGAACCAGCTCCGTCGGGGTCAGATTCTGTCCCTACTTGTGAGAGAGGCCGTCCGTTGACCGTCACAGGAAGGCGGCCGGCAGCGCACACACAGAGATGACTAGATAAGAGAAGCGGTCCGTCCGTGCGCTGGTATGAAACAGGCGCGCTCTTGGCCACCGCTGCAGGAAGTGCACGGCCATGAGGTCACAGGGGAGCACCATCGCTGAGGGATTTGCTGCAACTGGTTCCAGCCAGACCTCACTGTGGGATTTTGTTTTTTGTAGAACAGCGGTCGCTAGATAGCCGGTGCACTGAGCCGTGGATATCAACGAAGGTCCTCGAAACGGCGTTTCTTCTGAAGCACAACAATGATTGTGACGGTTTCTGAGCAAACAAGACGCCCACGGTCAGACAGTTGGGTGATTCTAGGCAGCTGTCCGCCACAGTTGGATACGGTGATGAAAGCTGCGGACTTTGACCCTCAAATATTGACTCCCCCCGCTGACGGGGGGGGGGAGAGAGAGGGACGGGGATGGGTCAATGATGAAATGTGTCCTTTTGTTTCAACAGGAAGCCTCGAAATTCAAAATGGAGGAGGGATACGAGCTGGACCTGACGTATATCACAGAACGCATCATCGCGGTGTCCTTCCCCCGGGGCTGCTCCGAGGAGATCTACTCTCACAACCTGAAGGACGTCACTCGGATGCTCAAGTCCAAGCACGCAGACAATTACCTGGTCAGTGCTGGAGCTCCTCACCTGTGGCCTCAGGAGGAACTTTCTGTGTCATTGTTGCTGAAGTCCTCTGTTGTCCGTTCCCTCTAGATCATCAACCTGTCTGAGAAAAGGCACGACCTCACGAGAATGAACCCCAAGGTGTGTTTGGAGAAGGCGCGAGTGCAGGGGCACGTTTCTGTCCGGCTCTGTCTAACTCTGTGTTTTCAGACGCTGGATACAGGCTGGCCGGACATGCACGCTCCACCTCTGGATAAGATCTGCACCATCTGTAAAGCCATGGAGGGCTGGCTCAACGCCGACCCCCTCCATGTGGTGGTTATACACTGCAGGGTGAGCACACGAGGAACAACAAAACCCATTTGTTGCATTGTGTTTCCTGTATGCAGAATGAATCATTTCCTATCTGCTCGTGTGTCTTTAGGGGGGCAAAGGTCGCATCGGAGTCGTCATTTCATCCTTTGTGAATTTCACCGAAGTATCAGCGAGGTATCCAGCTGCCGCCATGCCTCATCTGCTCTAACGCTTCCCGGAATTGTGTTGTTTGCCCTAAAGTCTGGAGTTATCCGTCAGCAACGTTCCCAAATCTGTCTTTTTTTAACCCGCCCTCCTCTGAGCAGGAGTCCGGGAAAATCGCCTCAAAGGGAGACCGTGACCATGATTCAGCGCGTGTCGAGTTGCATGAATCAACAGGGAAACATGTGAGCTCCTGCAGTGGCTCCTGGCTACAGCGCTGGTATCACCGAGCCCGTTCATCGGGAATCCTCGGATCATTATGGGCCGAGGAAACCGAAACGAAAGAACTCTAAGAACCGTCACCCTCGCCGCAGAAGGCCTGGCCTTCGCTGTTTAGGCCCCGCCGAGGAAGCTCGCACATCCGCCAGGTGACTGCGGAGGGCGAAAGGAGGTAGAGGAAGAGATAGGAAAACAAAAGAGGCAGATTTACAGTGGGGGGGCGGTGGAGGGAGGGCAGCAGAGCTGTGAAAAGGCCTCAGCGCCTGTTGGTTTTAGGTCCCGTCTGAATGGCCGAGCTGTGCACACACTGCGCCCTCCCCCTGTCCTCGTCCCCCCCTCTGTGTTTACTTAGAGCTGCCATTCTCTTCCTCTCTGCTGGAATCCCCCGTCTCTCCGGTTACTTTCCCTCCCGTCCATTATGCATGTGTATGCATCCGTGCTCGCCTGTTGTCTCAATTTAAGTTGGGGTTAACAACACAATTCGACGATGGAAGAGCGTGAGAGTGCCGCGGCCCCCCCTTCGCACGACTCGTAATGACTTAACGCGTCTCTCTGTCTCCCTCAAAGTGCCGATCAGGCCCTGGACCGCTTCGCGATGAGGAAATACCACGATGATAAGGTCTCAGCGCTGATGACACCTTCACAGAAGCGGTAAGACCCCCCCAATTCAAGCTAGGCCCTCCTGTCTAGCTACGTGGGCGGTAAGACCCCCCAATTCAAGCTAGGCCCTCCTGTCCAGCTACGTGCTTTCTCTCTCCGCTGCGCATCCTCACCCCGGGCCCTTCTGGGTTCGCTGGACACCTTTGCGTTTCTCTGAAAGGTTTCTTGGAGCTTGTAATGGGAATCGGAGCTCCTGTTAACCTGGTGTAACCCTAACCTGGTGAATCACCGCCAGTCGTCATTGTTCGCACGACTCTCTATTGTCCCACTTTCCACCACATAGTTTTGTCCCCAGATTTGTGTGATATTGAAACATTAGGAACAGACACATGGCTACAGGATGTTGGCAGTTTTCCAGTGTGGCCGCCATAAATGCTAAAAAAAGTCACCGTAAAAGTACTGATGTTTACGTGGTGTTTTACTTAAAAATGACACCAATCTGCCTCCATCCCTTAAATTTGAAGCTAAAAATAGTAATAATATATGGTCACATATGATATCTTTTAAGGAAATGATAGGTAGTTGAATACTTTTAAGAGGACTTCTTGTTCTTCCACGTCAGGTACGTTTGGATCCTCAACAGCCTCCTCAGCGGCTCAATGAAGATCAACGCATCGCCCTTGTTCCTGCACTGCGTCATCCTCCACGGGATACCCAACTTCGACGCAGCCGGCGGTTCGTCTCATCTTGTTTACCACCACACACAGCTGCATCTGTAAATGGAGCTGAACTTGATGCCGCCACCACTGTAATAACACCAGCCAGACAGCCCCACATCAGAGGCGGGGCAGTAAACAAGTAGAAGTCTTATCTGGTCCCTTCACATCTTTCTCTTTTTCCCCCCCGATGCTCATGAAACCTCGGGAGGAGATGTTGGCCGGGGGGGGAGGGAGTCTTCTTTACGGGATCACAGTGAAGTTCTGGGAATTCACACATGCGATTGGCAATAAATTGCTGTTTTCATCACATTACGAAATCCCTTTTTCACAACAAGGGCTTATCACACTTGAGCGCCGAGCAAAACAGTCTGAAGTGACTCCGAATTCGTTACCTCACCACTAGCTTAAGGTCACGGAGGTCATTTAGGTTGAGCTATATTGATTTTTTATTTTTTTTTGCAGTTTGTCGTCCATATTTTAAGGTGTACCAGGGAATGCAAGCAGTGTATTCGTCTGGAATATAGTGAGTAGAGTCCTTCTTTTGCCGATTTTAGGGTGACTGGAGCGGATTTCCACTGACGGCTGATTCCGTACCGTTGTTTTTGTTTCAGTCACATCGGCCCAGGTCACAGAGGTCGTGTCTGCATCATCCTGGAGCCGGCGCAGCTTCTGAAAGGAGACATCATGGTAAAAAGAGCCACAAATTTATGCTTTCCGTGAATCCACCGCTGTTATACTGATGGCAGTTTTCGTTCTCTCTTTTTTTTTTATAGATTAAATGCTACCACAAGGGCGAATTAGCCTCCGAACGTGAAGTTATTTTCCGGCTTCAGTTCCACACGGGAGCAGTGCAGGGCTACAACCTGATATTTGAAAAAGAAGACATGGAGTCTGCCAACAAAGGTAGACTCGTCAAAGCCCCGAGAGACAGGTCTCGACGTGCAGCTGCTCGTTTACGGCAATTCCTCCGCTCCTCGCAGCTTTTCAGCTCAGTCTGGACTTCATTTAGAATTGGCGCTTTCAAACCAATAATTTTACTTTCCCAAACATGTTACGTGCGCCGAGAGAACCCGATTCCAGCACCATTCACCATTCTATTTCAGTAACGGCATTCCTGTGTGCTTTACATTCCAGATCCCAGATTTCCAGACTATGGCAAAGTGGAGCTGGTGTTCTCCGAGGGACCGGAGAGGATCCCAGGTAGATCGCTAACTCCTTGTTTGATTTGCTGGAACGAGAAGTAACTGGAAAAGCAGACGGTGTGCGTCTCCGTTATTTCTGTCCCCCTCCCCCCCGAGCCCTGGTGAGGAGGGATGTGGAATGCTGCAGGGTGGAAATGTAGTGTGAAGTGTGTGCTGACAGATGCCGAAGAAGCACAGCATGTGCTGCCCCACAGGAGTGCAGCTATGCTGGCCGTGCACGTGCACGTGCTCGTGCGTGATATTTTGTGTACGGCTGCTTGAACGTTTTTCAAGATGGTGCCTCAGCTATGCTAGTCACATTAGCCGAGTTTAGCTCAAAGACGGGATTCAGGTGAAAATCACTAATATTCCACCTCTTTTAAAGCCAAATAACTATCTGACACCTGATGTTTAGGAACATTTTGTCAATGGACTGAGACTAGCTGTCAGTTTCCGCCTTTAGCCGAGTGGCGCCTGGCTGGAGCGTCATCATTTCCTCCAAGAAGATATGAGACTGATGACTGAGACTGAGGCGTGTCGTGGAACTCACAGCAAAATACTTATTTTTTTCCCTGCTATTCTTTCAAAAATGTCTCAATTATATGCTGTCAGGCCAACTGCTTGCAGACTGTTATTACCTCATATTTAGAGATGCATCAGCAGGTTCTCCTCTCGTGTATATGGCGCGTTTTTCCTTTTAAAATAACAATGATGCAAAGTTGTGCTGCTCAGAAGTCCTGGATTATACTCCTGTCTTTTGTTTCTCGGCCCAGGTGCAGACCGATGGCAAAACGGGGCGGATGTTATTGTAGACTACAACACAGCAGATCCTCTAATCCGCTGGGACTCCTACCAGAACATCTGTGATGCCGAAGGTAGGCCTGCTCCTACATTAGTCACTCCATTCCTCAACCACTAAAAGGTGGTTGAAATTAGTCAGAGTTTGAGCGAATTACTCACTGAGCTGCTGCCTCCTCTGGACCTTTTCACTAACACACACCCTGTTTTGTTCCTGGGTTCCGCACTATCGAGGGACGGCAGTAGGATTGCTTTTACATTCGTCGGCTGGTTTCTGTTTTTTCGGTCACTGAAATGAATCGTGAGCGGCTCTTAAGTGAATCCTGGCAGGCTGGTACGGAAGCCTGCGAGAGACAGGACTTCTGTTATGTGAGCGAAGGAAACGAGGGCTGAAATGCATCTTCTGCCCTCACGGACAATGATGTTTTTGTGCCAAACGCAGGGAGGAGCGTCCTTGTGGGGAGCAGAGGAAGTGCGGCTTTCAAGCAATTCCCATTTTGTTGTTGGCGTCCATGAAAAAGCATTAAATGTCCCCCCGCGCACACACACACATACACATCTCACCCCCAGAGCCACCCTGTCGGAGCGTCCTGTCCTGGCCGCTGTTGCTCTGGGCTCGACCACAGAAGTCACAACAGCCTCCCAGAATAGAGCCGGATCGTTGTAGCGTTTAAAAACCAGATCCACCCTTTCCCAGAATTCAATGGGCTCAAAAAAAAAAAAAAACGAGCCGCAGTTTTATTTTCTTTTAAAAAAGCCCCCGTGGGAGCGCGTAGACTTACGCACACCTCGCGATACACAATAAAAGAAGGAGACTCACAATGGGAAATCTTATCAGAACAACAAATGAGAGTTACAGTTTTCTCCTACTGCCTCGATTCTGAAGCCTTAATGTGGGATGTTTACAGTGTTTCTCATGTAAACACGACATCCAAGTGGGAAGACTGGGAATTCTGCATCCACTTACCAGCTCCTGGCGGAATCTGTTTATTCACGAGAACTCGGTCAAGAGTAGGAAGTCAAAAAAGAGGTTTCCCACCAAAGTGCTAAAGTTGTGAAAAGAAAATCTAATTTACTTCAATGACTTTTAAGTGAGACTGTGTGTTTATCCTAATGCGAGTCAAATTAAAGGGATCGTTTGGCCAGAAAGGTTGTTTACTGTCGAAGTGTGGTGTGACTCTTGAAGGGGCTCGGATTGTTACGCCCCGAATATTTTGCTTCCTTCATCAACGTCCTCAGCCGGATGTTAAACTTAAAAAGTCCTCCTATTCCAGGGAAAACGACCCTGAGGCTGCGAGGCACTGCTGCTGTCAGCTCTTCTGTGAAAAGGAGAGAAAGACTCATAAAATCGGTGTTTTTTAACATAATACATGTGACGTAAGGATTCGATTTCTCTTTAAAAGACGACATTTTTCTCAAAATCTGCAAGATGTAGCTGATTATTAGCCGACAATGGATATGGGGCTGTAGCTTGACTTGACCATTGACCGTTGGTTGTCCAAGTGTCCACCAATAGAGGGTATTTGAGTTATTTATGGCTCAGTCAGTAGGGTAGTGGCTAGTTCTCTCCAATAACTTGTACATTTAGCTAGTTAAATAAACACGTGTGTGGATTGTGCCATTAGCCAACCTGTGCTATGCTGCTAGTGTGTGTGTGTATTGGTCAAAGCGTTGAACACACTCCTGCAGCCGTAACACGTGACTGAGGGGGGTCGTCCGCATTTAAGAACGTGGGACTAGGCGGAAAGTGCGCACATTCAAAACGCATGTAGGAGCTTGTGAAGAGGAAGATGATGCATATCATCATCATCAACATGCTGTCTTGTCATGGTTTTGGCATTCAGGAGGTGCAGAATGGTAACTCAGGAGGAATGGAACTGTGCTTTTAATTACCTAGTTAAATACGTCCAGGTCTCATCCTGTGTACTGAGAGAAGATGGTTTCGTACCACAAGTGGAGATGATGAATGCTTGTTGTGAAAACGTGGACATTTTCCCCCCAAAGTTCGAGCATATTTGGTTAACCAGACGTCGGTTTGGTTGCTGGCGTAAACTTGGGAGGTGAAACACTTTCAAACAATTGTCAAAACCCATAATTGAGTTTACAGCACATCTGCTGTGTGCGGATATCGTACGTAGTCAGAGGGAAAACAACTCACAAAAATCGCCCCGAGCAACAGGTAGATGGCAGCGATTGTTTGATGAATAAGTGCCTGTTTTACGGAGTGAAAAAGTCTGGAGGTGCAGGAATGTTGTTTTCATTCCCTGCTCCTTTCTGAGACTGTCCTCTCTTTTCATTCTTTCTCTCTATTTTTCCCACTCTTTTCTCCCAAGTGGGGTAGTCCCCTCATGCCCAGAGAGGGGTCGGGTTACCGGTTTCCTTTGCCCCGCCTCTGCCCCTCAGCCCCGCCTCACTTGTTTACATTCCTCTGCCCTTATTTGGAGATCTCAAGGTCCCCCCCCCCTGTGTGGAGTGCAAACACTCACCTCCTCTGCAGAGAAAGAAAGCAGGGCCAACTCATTGGAACTCTCTTGTTCTGACCCTGACCAGCGTCTGCTGGGTGAAAGCCATGTCCATTCGTGGGTGGTTCGGTTGGGCCTTGGCCAGGACCATATTTCTGGCTGCAGCACTGAAGGTAAAAGATTTTTTCGTGTTGAAGCAAATTCGTTGCCGTGATTGTGGAGGGAGGAATGAGACACGGTTGACAAGGCAAGGTGGCTTGTTTTCTTTGAAGAAGGGTGTTGGGGGGTGGGGGGCATCTCGCTTGCACGCACCTTGCCTGAAGGAATGTTACGGGAAGGATTTGTTAGGGGAGAAAACTCCCTGTGGGGCTGACCCATGAACAAGGCCTAGACCACTCGAGACGATACAGGATAAAATATTTGTGTTAAGTGGTGCACACGGGAGCTTTGGGTGGCGAGGAGGTGGAGGGGGGGGCAGCATTTACCAGATCAGGTCCTGTGGTCACACTTTGACTGAAAGGCAAGTTCTTAAAGCGGAAGTTTAAGAGAGGAGGCTAGGAGTCATGTTCCAGCTCTTTTGTTGAGGAACAAGGAGAACCACGGCAAAACGGCGAGCTTTAGCTCATGGGGAGGGCACTCATGTGCCCTTTTCACCATTTTGCCCTTGGCCTGAGATTTCCTTCGTTTTCTCTTGTGATTTGATTTGAAAGCTCCTCGCAAGATGACCGCCTTCCATGGCTTTTCTTTCATGGGCTTCAGGTTGTTTGGACATATGCTGGGGGTCAGGGGGGCAAGCGAAAGGGAGCAGGGTGGCTTAATGGCAGCAAGGTGAGGAATGCAGGGGTCAGACCAAAGACCTGCTGCAGGCATGTGCAGCGGGCTAGACATCTTTTATAGTCCCTGGCTATGAGGAGCACCTTTGTCTGCTGCACACTGGGCATACTCTCGCACCTGCCCCCCCCGGAGATGTTGACAATTACTGGGATATCTTTGTGTTTTAACCTTCGCCTTATGCATCTGATTAGGAGGATTTTGACTTAACTTTAGGGAAATAATTGACTTTCCTTTCCCAACTAATGTCCTTGTTTTGGTAGTCTTAATTCTTGTTGTGTCTAAATGCTGTTTTTGTCAGGTTTGTTTGTTTCTGTGGTCTTGTGTCGTCTCTGTGAGTCCCGTGTTACTCTGTGTATTTGTGCCCATACCAGCTGTCTGTATGAAGTGCTGCATTTCTTCTATTTTGCAGCACCACGCTCTCAAGGCCTAACCCAAGACAAAGTCTCTAGCAAGCAGAGCCCCAGTGGAGGCGAGGGCACACTTGGTCGAGGGGCGTGCCCGACGTCTGCCACCTCCAGTCCTGACCACAGTGACCACGCCCTCTCCGTTAGCAGTGACTCGGGTTTGTCGAGCACTTCCTTGTGGGCGGAAAAACCTGCACCTGCTGTGGCATCTGTGACAACCACGGGGACCATCAAGCCGAACCAAGGACCTAGCCAGCAGGAAAAGGTCGAGCTAAAGCGGCTTTTAAGCGGCTTCGGACTCGAGGGCCCTTCAGCTGGAGAAATGGACGACCGAGGTCCCAGAGTCGGCATCCAGCAGATAGTCCCAGCACAAGTGCACATCAACGGCGACCCCAGACCCAGGGAAAGAGAAACAGACATCCTGGATGATGAGATCACCGCAGGTCACGATCTTCGGAGCGTGGACAGTTTAGGGACTTTATCGTCCTCCTGCCACAAGAGCAGTCAGAACTCCCTGCTGTCCGATGGCTTTGGGAGTCCTGGAGTAGAGGAGCAGCAAAGCCAAACCCAGCACTACCCAGCCCCGCATGCAATGGAGGAGTATGAAAGAGCCTACGCAGAGGCTAGAAGAGGCTGTCTGACCTCCAGGAGCAACTCCGTGGCCTCAGCTAATCCCAGCAGTGCTTCCGTGGGCAAGCAGCATGTCTACAGGCAGGGGAGCTATTCCACACAGTCCTGGGTTCGACAGCAGCAGATGGTTGCAGCTCAGCAGTTCATCTACATGCCTGAGAACGGCAATGAAGCGGAGGTTTTTCCAGGGAACAAGCAGGGGAGCAGTCTGTCCAAAGCCGGCCAGTCCACCGAACCAACAGGCACCACTACGGACATGACCAAAGACGCTCTAAGAACCAAGGTGCCGCACAAGGATCAGGCCACCCAGCTGAACAACAACAACAACAACAAGTGTGACGAGGAGTTCAAATCTCTGACGTTGGATATCGACAACTCCATCGACCAACTCAATCAGCTGATCATGGACTTGGACCCCACGTTTGTGCCCCTGTCAGGCCTCAGCTCTTCCGTCAAGAGGAACGGCGTTAGCAGCTCCACTCCCAAATGCTCGAACGGCATCAATCTCAGATTTGAAGAGAAAAACACCCCGAAAAACACGCAAGAGACAGGTAAGCTAGTCAGACAGTCTGGGTGTGGTGATGCTGGTGCTGGTAGTGGTGGTGGGGCTGGCTTTTTTGGAAGCACGAAATGTGTGACAGTTGTGATCAAAGAGAAGCTTTTCACACACGAGCGACTCAACATTTAACGGCCACACTTGTAACCCTCGAGTTGTTTTTCTCCGGCTGCGTGGGCTCCCGACACCGTTCTGCCTCTCCCACCTGGCGTGTTTTAGGAGCACAAATAGCAGGGTTGTTGCCAGGTTTTCAGATGTTTTCAGCATGTTTCTGAGAAAAGTGCACAGTCCAGACTTGCCTGCATCTGGCTCCAGGAACAGTCCGGTACACAAAGAGAGTGTGTCCTCTCGTCATCAACCGCTCTTTCTTGGCATTTGGTTATAGAAAAAAACCTTTTTTAAAAATGTCTCTGAGACATCAGCTACTTATTATTCAGTGTAAAAGTATTTTTAAGCATTCTCTGTGTCTAATTGAAGCAACCTCTTAAGGTTACAGTCTTTATTGTGGTTTCATGGCTCTGTCCTTTAAAATTAATGCTTTGATTGTTGTTGTCTGGTGTGTTGTGTAAATAGGGGATATGCAGCCTAGTGGCAGCCAATATTCCTTGGAGATATTTCCACTTTGTTCGTGTTCAAACTTATCCCGGAGCCACCTTCAAGTCTACACAAACACTGTGTGTGTGTGTGTGTGTGTGTGTGTGTGTGTGTGTGTGCTCATACCAGCAGGTTTTCATAGAAGTATAAAAGCTGTCCACATTCCAGCAGACATATGTGGACACATTTTTTTATCGTTCAAATCTTCTTGCGGTTAAACGCGGATGTTTCTGGACTCTTGGTTCTTTAGAGGTGTTTGTCCGCAGTGTGTGCAAACCTGCACGTTCACGTGGTTTCAGTGAGCCGAGCGTTTGGGAGGCCCGAGGAATTTTGGAAGCAGGAACACGCGAGCCTGGAGGCGGCGTTTTCTCCCCCATTAGGCGACTGCAGCCTGCCTGCCAGTCTGTATCGTCTACACTCGAGCGTCTTTCCAAGAAGCAAACCCTTTAGGCTATCATGTGACATGATGTACATGTATATAATATTATACATTGTTATTATTTTGTTACTTCAGAACAGGACCAAATAATATTTAATGGCGTCGCATAACTTTGAGGTGTTTAATGATTAATATCGATGTTTTTTTAGGATTGTATATTAGCTCGGTGCTGTGAGAACCCAGGCATGAGTTAGGGAACATGAGATTTATCTGAGAGAAGACATTCTTCACCATAGTTTTATCTCCAAAACCTGGGAAATTCACCCAGTAGAGGGGGGTTGCTCCGAGGGTTAAATACTCTGCTCTTGCCTTTTGTATGAACAAGCCTCTTTAAGAATTGAAGCAAATTGTACTCCGTCTGCAGGCTAATAGAATTGTTCCGCAGCACACGCTGCAGATCTATGGGGGCAGGTGGGGGTTCGGTTAGCATCTCTCTTGTCTCACCTGTTCAGACTTTATTTTCACTTTTCAAAATTCTTGCCCTTCAAACTACCTCCTTCCTACACAGGCTCGTTATACATTTACCACGCGGAGTTAGTTAGCCACCTCTTCCACTTCCTGCCAGCTCAATTATTCTCTAAAAACAGCTCATAGTAACAGATAGCTTACATAAACCTCGCAGTGCATGTGTGCAGAAACAATGCCAGGTATGCATGACAGGGTGGTCTGGGTCATCCATACTCGCCACAGACAGAATGACTAACCATCGGCAGCATTAGCACCCGGCCTATTAGCATTCTTCAGGGCAGAGGGGTCGGACCTTGCTCAAATTAACACTTCGGTGCTAAGTGGTAACACTCTTCAGAGTAGTCACAACACTGAGCCCCCCCACATAAACACACCCCCACGCCTTCCAGACCACCAACCAGACCCCTGGCGTTCCTCAGCTGTCCTCTGAAGGCAGCGCTCTGCTCCTCCCGTTTAGGCTGATTTCGTTTTATTCATGCACTCATATTTTCTTAAATTGATTATATATGATACATTCCTGTTCTTATTCATGTGTCTATCCAGCAGTCCAGTCCGGCGATGGGAGGGTGGGTGTCAGTCGCTCTCTGAGTCGCCAAGGAAGTGATGTCACGGACCATCCGGGCTTCCGTAGCTCGGGTTGGGTCGGGCCAGAGGAGTATAGGAGCCAGCGGACGTACTCGCCATGCCTGCCTCAGTCTCAGGTATAAACTGTGTGTTTGTGTGAAATTTTGTGCAAAATGTTGTGCTCCTCTTTATTTGTGTGTGTCTTTATTTCCAGCATCACCTGTTCAGGGGCGACAGCACTGAATACAGGCCTCTCGTACCAGAGGTGGACAGTGGGGTCGAGGCTGGGAGTGACATGACTCCGCCCACCCCCGCGTTCCCCATCTCTCCACCGACACCTTACGGTAGAATCAACATTCCATATATTATTATCTGGCTTTCTGCACGTATTTTTTAAACCCGACTGTCTTTATTTTGTTGTTTTTTTCAGTGAAAAATTTGTCAGAGTTGAGCCAGTTTAGGCAAACTCCATCTCCCAGTCAGCAGTCCTGCGGGGGCTACAGAACAGGCCACGGTAGGAAAGCCCGAAACACCTGAGCTAAAGAGTATTGTTTCCAAATAATTTGGGATCCACAAATCCTTTTCCACAATAGGGATACAAAGAGGTAATATTTTCCTGTCAGCTCCCACATTGTGAAGAATCCCCTCTTGTTTTTGGTGTGTGTGGTGACCTGAGCACGTTCTTAGACAACAGAGCCATTTCTCTCTTCTTTGGAAAGATGAAAGCTCTTTTTTGTTCACACACCCCAGCTCTTCTTATTTTTGCATCAGCATCTGCGGTCGGTCCTTTCATGCATTCATTCCTCGCTCGGTTTTCATCAAAGCGAATTATAGAGCACGGCAAATTGTTGCAAGGCCCTCGTACGCATTTACATGCGCTCCCGCCCTCCTTTGTAGTCCCTCAGACATCTGAGGGCACTGCATTCTGTCTCCGGGGTTACTGTGGGTTAGGGCCCGTGACGCACAAAACTCCCCCCCCCCCCCGCTGAAGCGTCAGTGTGAAATCTTTGCTGTTTAATGAACTTTTGAACACTCAGGTCTTCATTAAATTCATTTGTCATCAGACCACAAATGTACTGAGATGTTAGGCACTCGTCCAGCTGTTTAGACCTGTTCTCCTCACTCTCTCCCAGAACCATGTGGATATCCGGAGGTGATCAGTCACGTTGGAGTCGACAGTTTAACAGACTCCTCCGTAAACCGTCACAGAACGCTGAGTGCCTCTGGTGTGGGGGCCCTTCAGAGGACAGAAAGGTAGTCGGATTTATGACTGTGATAGTGGAATGTGAACGTTTCAAAAGCGTCTTTGCTGGATCTGTTTTTACCTAGTTCCTCCATGAGCCCACCATGGCCAGAACATCCATCCCTGAGCTGCCAGGCCTCTCTGGGCACCTACGCCTCCTCCTCCAGGCAACCGCTGCACCACTCCCTGTCACTGGACTACAGCTGTCACCCCCCTCCCCTGCACCACCCTCACGTCCACCCTGCCCCCAACGCCCACAGCTCTCCCCGTAGCAGCCAGCGGAGCCGCATGGCTCGGTACGCCCTCAGCCGCAGTCCGGCTCCGAGCTTCGAGGAGCAGGAAGACTCAAGCCCGGGCTACGGCACCGATTGTGCCAACCCCACCATCCAGCCGCTGGGGAACGGGAACATGGACAGAGACCTTTTGGACGGGCAGCTTCCATCGCTCCTGCTGCCCCCGCATCTGCCCGAGAAGAAGCGAGCATCAGACGGGGAGCATTCCTTCAGGACAGCGTCTCCATCCCTGAGTGGCTTCTCGAGCCCCCACAGCGGGAGCTCTTTGAGTATCCCCTTCCCTAATGTTTTGCCTGACCTCTCGTCTCAGATGTCAGGAACAGCCTCGCCTCTGCCCGGTAAACGTCTCATTCATGTCACGCGCTTTCCTAACTGCTCACAAATGCATCCAAGACCCTGACAGATGTGTGTTTTCCAGATGTGCTGGCCAGCAAGCAGGTCACAGTAAAATTTGTGCAGGACACGTCAAAGTTCTGGTACAAGCCAGATATCTCGAGGGATCAAGGTGTGTGTGTGTAGCAGCTAACAGAAATAATCCAATCAGCAGTTTTACACCAAAGAGCCACGTTAAAATTGTTTTTCTCTCCTGCAGCTATTTCAGTCCTGAAGGACAAGGAGCCCGGCTGCTTCGTTATCCGTGACAGTCATTCCTTCAGGGGGGCTTACGGACTGGCTATGAAGGTGGCGACTCCTCCTCCGTCAGTTCTCCATCAGAGCAAGAAAGGTAGCTTCTTTTGAGTCGTCGCTGATATAATCTTTTTGCTAAATAAGATCCACTTACCTGGGTTGAACCCGGCAGAGAGAACGCAGGATTCTAACATCACAGCCACTATTCAAAATCAGAATTGGTTTGAATATTTTGGTAAATGGTTGCATAACCGGCGACGTTAGCATAGCTTAGAATAAAGGAGAGCAGCTCCTGGGCCACTGGACCAGGAGGCGGGGCTACTTCCTCACATCCTGGGAATAACACATCCCACACAAAACCGTCTCTGGTTACAGACGACTGTACTCCCCTGCGTGCTGGAACATGAGAATGCCTCCCTCTGTTTTCGTGTCAGAGCTCCTCAGTCCATGTTTCTCTCCTGGGCATCATCATGAAGAAGCCACACAGACCCCATTTTCTCCTGATCTTAGATGTCCAGCTAATGTTTCACCACCAAACAATAGATGCGCTGGTCCACAGAGCGCCTGGGCCGATCCCGTGGCGCTCTCCTGGGGAGCTCTGTGACGGTGGGATCCAGCAGGCAGCTCGGTTGCTGTTGAGCACCGTGGGGAGACGGTTCAGATGTGGACGAAGAGTCGCACATCTGGACTCAAACTGGACCGTTTACGGTTTATTAACTGTGAAAGCCACCACACCGGGAGGGCCCCGACCAGACCACCGCTGCGACCCGTCCTCAGGTTTTATTCCCTTGCTCGCACCTGCCCTTTTGTTTTGCCACGGACCTCTTTGTGGTCCGATGGCACCTGTGCTGACATCATGACACGCTCTTTGAGCTCAGGGCATTGTGGCTCCTCGTAAGTGTGAAACGTAAGCCACCTCAAGGTGGGAGCCTGTCTGCCAGCTTTTGTGTCGGTGCATTCCTCGTGTAGACTCCTCCTGTCCCCTCAGAGGAGCCCCTTCGGATCATCATCCCATGAATCTGTGGAGGGACAGAATGGAGGGATTTCATGTTTCACGTGAGAAAATATACACAAATATATCGCCTCACCAATTTCCTTCCTATTTTCCACTCAGGGGACATGTCCAATGAACTGGTCCGCCACTTCCTGATCGAGTGCACTCAGAAAGGGGTCCGCTTAAAGGGTTGCCCCAACGAGCCTTACTTTGGTGAGTTTCCGCCCTCCTGGAACATGTTTTCACTCTTCGGTTCCTGGTCCACCTACTCCACGTAGAGTGCTGCCCTCTAGTGGTGTGTTGTGACTCCTACCTCATGCTGCTGGCGGCTGTTTTGGTTCAGAGGGAGATTAAGGGGCATTAGCGTATCCGCGGCGTGCCTGTGGTAACCATAATGACGCTGTTTTTTCTATCACGACTTGTAGCTGCATGTGATTCATGCTCAGGTGCCACCAGGTGTATTCATCGTTCTTTTACTGTAAATCTTCTGGTTTATGTCTGCCGATCTGAGTTTCAGAGCGTTCTAATTTCTTTGCAGAATTTACTGAACTTTTAACCAGTTATCCCTTCTTAGATGCTTAGAACCAGATGCTGTTGTTGGATTAACTGACAACACGTCCCGGAAATATTCATCGGGAATTCATTGTATTGTCTTCCAGGAAGTTTAACCGCGCTGGTTTGCCAGCACTCCATCACTCCATTGGCCCTGCCCTGCAAACTCATCATACCTGACAGAGGTAAACAGCCCACACCCAGCAGCAGACTTGATTTCCCAATAAAGGTTACTGAGGGTTTGTGGTTGGGGCTGTGCAGCTACCAGACCGCCAGGCTGTTTCTTTGATGTCTTTGATGTCTTTCTTTCTGCTCAAAGATCCTCTGGAAGATGTTGTGGAGACTACCTCGCCATCAGTCACCAACTCTGCTGCTGAGCTGCTCAAACAGGGCGCAGGTAATTAGCCCGTCCCCGATAAACATCATAAATCCGCTTCACGCCACCTTAATTGAGCTAAACGGTTGTTTGTTTGCGTGCGTCCGCAGCCTGTAACGTGTGGTACCTGAGCTCCGTGGAAATGGAGTCCCTGACAGGCGTCCAGGCGGTGCAGAAGGCCACCACCATGACTCTGAGCTCCAACCCTCCACCCATGTCCACCGTGGTCCACTTCAAAGTGTCCTCTCAGGGAATCACCCTCACTGACAACCAGAGGAAGTGAGTAGCGCATGTCCTCAGCTCTCACTGTTACTCACACGTGTTTGAAAACAGTTTTAAATGTTGAACTCCTCCCAGGGAGCCTTTGGTCACCAAACCTCTGCCTGTCTCCCTGTAGGCTCTTCTTCAGGAGGCATTACCACGTCAACACCGTCATATACTGCGCGTTAGACCCTCAGGACAGAAAGTGAGCGTGAACTTCAGCAGCGATCACGGATCTGCAGGCGGAGATAAACTGATAAAAATAATCAAACTTTATCCTGTTTTCTGATGTTCCCAGGTGGAAACGGGAAGGCTGTACTTCAGCAAAGTAAGTCACATGATTACTGTGGTGCCGAGTGGCTCACTGGAACAGACAGTAGTGACAGTATGTTGTCGAGGGAGGAGACGGCGCCCACGTTAAGTGCTCTGCTTCGCCTCTGCAGGATCTTCGGCTTTGTGGCGCGGAAGACCGGCACCTCCACAGACAACGTGTGTCACCTGTTCGCGGAGCACGACCCGGAGCAGCCGGCGAGCGCCATCGTCAACTTTGTTTCCAAGGTGATGATCGGCTCACAAAAGAGTAAGTAGGCTCGAGAGAACGCCTGGACAGACTGAAACGAGGAGGAGGAGCAGGAGATATGGTGGTGATCTATAACCACTGATCCAAACTGGATCCCATTCGTGACCACCTACCAGCGCATTCATGATGTCTCTTATGTAAAAACAATAATCTGCTTCTATTAAGCTGTTTTTATTTTCCTGAAAAGAAGCAAATTAAGCATAAAAACATGAGAAATGTCTGAATATATTTACCAGCTTACAGCTCAAATGTCACATGTTTTAATCACATGACAGGCTTGACAAAGATTGTACTTCTTTTGAAACCTATTCTGTTGCATGTCAGGGTTTTCCTCACGTTTATCCGGCACAGATTCTGTTGATGCTCTTAACATTTATAACGTTGTAGAATATTTTGGACATGCCGTTTAGTAAATGTAGAGTTTGGACTCCACTATATGCAAAGCCGCGTGTAGGACGGCCACATTTTATCTATGCAATGCAAATTTCTATTTTTTTAAACTGCAGCGTGCACGAGGCCCTTTTGATCCTCCTTGTGCATGTGGTCCACTTCTAAAGCTGTCTGTGACATTATGATGAATCGGGCGTGCGATGGACTTAAAAAAACCTAGAAATATTTGAATATTTAAGTTTTATTCTGTCCTCTACTGGGCCTGGACGGCAGGAGGGTCCCAAACAGCACCGCAGGACTGGCTCAGACACGTGTCCCTGCTGTCCTCACAAACTGGCTGCTACTAAACCAGTGCAATCGTCTGTTTGGGACAGTGGTTTGACCCACAGAGCGACCCCCAACCATCTTTCCAGCTCCATCTGATGTTCATATCCATTATGTATACAATTCTTAA
This sequence comes from Takifugu flavidus, assembly GCF_003711565.1. Taxonomy (NCBI): domain Eukaryota; kingdom Metazoa; phylum Chordata; class Actinopteri; order Tetraodontiformes; family Tetraodontidae; genus Takifugu; species Takifugu flavidus. Next base: position 14,103,064 of record NC_079534.1, on the reverse strand, counting down.
CATGTAACCATGAGCTATTATCTGTACCTCATATCTTATCTCATACTGTGTATAACTCGCTAGATGTGAACACTATTTGTACTGTATATGGATATTGTATTGATTAATGTGTTCTGTAAATAAACCAAATCAAACTATTAACTGATGGTGGTGATCCACAGTTTATGATTATTTTATTTCGTAATACCAACTGGAGGAATCTCCAGCGTGCTCTGCTATGTTTGGACAGTAGATTGGGCGGCCATTTAATCTTATTTGCATAATTTACGTCACAGTAAAAAAAACAGTCATTATTCCCCATTAGGAGCCTCCCTCTATGCTCGTGGTGATATTGAAAAAGCCATCTCTGCATTATTCTAACCCTTTGCAACCGTTGCTACGAGTTGTTTTATATCTGCTTCTCCACGGAGTCGCTGCGGCCTTTAACCAGCAGAGGGCAGCACTAACACAAGCCACTCGGACCTGCGGGAGGGTGGAGCGGGGTTGTGACGTGGCAATAAACTCCCGAGACTGCAGCTCTGCGTCAACAGTAACGACGAGAAGGGATGGGAGAGGATTACGCATCCGTCACATGTTTTTTTTTAAACACGGTGCTTTTTTCCCCCCTGCGGTCCGACATAGGTTCTCTCGTTAAATGAGCTTTTTAACCTGCTTTCATGTCCGGACAGGTCGCTCTGATGCTGCTGAGAGGGAATAAAGTTGCAGAGAGGAACGCTGTAATAATTCAGACCCCTCTTCCTCCCCCCTCCTCCTCCTCCGCTCACCTCTGTCCCTCTGCAGGTGGTGAAAGTGAAGAATTCCCGGGGAGGGCAGGAAGGAAGTGGAGGTCCAGGTGCGACGGCTGCACCGAGCCCACAGACGCGTCTACCACTGTTATTTAGGAATTTAGGGGAAGTCCTGGGATGTGAGCAACGCAATCGAGTGAGGGGGGGTCAGAAACATGATATTTCACGCACTGATGCAGTAAAATGTGATGGAAATGGAGCTAAAACAAATTGATGACGTAAAAAAGTATTTAAAAAAAATAGATTTGTGCTTATTCCTGATTGTAATCCTGGTAGTTGCCAGTGAGCCCTGCTAACATTTCAGCCCACTGCTATTGTGTTGACTCCCCTGACCTGAGCAGGGACCCATAATGGAGCGTAATTAAGCCTGTCAGATACAGTGTGTGTCTTCACAAACAGCCTTTCAATGCAGCTTCACCCATTTGAAAAAGGCCTGTTCTCACTCAGGCCAATCAAGCGCCACTTTGTGCATAATGTTGAGGTGAAAGGCCCCGTTTACCAGGTTGATGGGACTCATTCTCCTCCTCCTTCCTCAGCCACTTAATTAGTGAGGCACGGCTCATCTCTTGCCCCTCTGGGGCAGAATAGAGGCTGGGGTACAAAAATAGAAAGTGAGTTCTTGGATGGCTGCACAATTTGAGGCTCCCATTCATTTCTATTTTCCTCCTCTTCGGAGATTAATGGAGGACATTCACAGCACGTTACAGTGGTGGTGGAGCTCAGGTCTAGACAGCACCCTGGTCAGGGATTCACCCAAAAATGTGTGTCACAGGGGCACTTTTTGATGTTTCTGTCATATACTGCATTTTTAATCTACTTTTAAACCTACTGTCCATTCAATAACTCCTTTTGTCGCATTTGTAAGGTCTTAATTATCTTAAATAAGTGAATATCTCAACAACTGAAGGGTCGTAGAGGAGCTGAACTGAAGGATGTTCAAGTCACAAATAAAAGTAGATATCACTGTACATTTATATTTACATGTGCCAGAATTGGGGGATGATTGACATGTGATGGACAGGCAGCCTGTCCAGGGTGTGACCCTCCACCCCACCTCTGACCCAATGACCTCTGGGATTAGACCCAGGACCATGACCCTCAGAGGGAGCTTGTGAAGGCTACTGGAAGATAGATGGATGGATCGATAAAGTGATGGAGGGAGGGAGGGATGTACAAACAAGCATCAACACCAGTGAAAAAGCCCAATAGGAGACAGAGAAGAGAAATACACACAGGAAGTGATGCTGTTTAGGGGGATTCAGGGGCCCACAGTGAGCCCCCCCCCCCGTGCACTGTGGAACCCACCAGGCAGAGTTCTCTCCAGCCTAATTATGGCCTTGGTGAGCCTCAGGGGCCGAGGCTCCAGGAACAGGGACCACGACAGCTCTCCTAGCAGGCCACTCCAAAAAATAATGAACCAACCCCGGATTTAGATGAAAGGCGACCTTTGGCCCCTTGGCTTTTTATCCTTTTTGCCATTCAAAACACATGTAATAACCATCAAACTGTCAAAAAGGGGGGGGGGGGGGCAAAATCAAAGTGGTAGGAAAATGATCATATTAGTCTTCCAGGCCTTTGAGAGCAGCTCGTTCTTTACGAATGGATGGTGACCATACAGGCGTGTCACATGATCACAGGCGACCTCATTTCTACATCAATCCTGCCTCTTTTCCCAAAACAGCTTCAGTTGATCCCAAATATGCACACAGACACACTAGGGTCACCCCAAATTCCAGGCATAAATGAGGATGTGTGAGGAGCAGGGACACACACACACACACACACACACACACACACACACACACACATCCTGTAGAGATTAAATGTATTAAAACCGTGGATATAAATATGACGTGTTGATGCCGGAACGACCTGCGGATGCTGTGTGAGAGGCACATTTTTCCCATTTCTTTGCGTCACCTTGCTGACCTTCTGCGGTCTGCATCCGCACACCTGCCGCCCCCCCACGCGCGCCGCAGGTGAGCTCATCCGATTTTTCCCCGGTCATCTTAAAACAGCGGAAAATCGTTCCGGGTCGGGATTTCGATCTTTAAACCGCCATAAACCAGGTGATGTTAAACACATGTACAGTAACGTCAGTGGAATTCCTGGTGCGGGGCCTTTATTGAGTGGCTGCTCTGCGGGACGCCGTCCCCCCAGCACATGCCTCCCAGAGCCCGGCGCTCTCCTCTGCTATGCTGAAAATGCACAGGTGGCTGAGTGTCCCTCTTCCACAGAGCTCTGAGCAGAGGAGAGGGAGGAAAAATCAGCAGGCCCCCTTTTTTTTTCAGCTTATGAAACAAATGTTTGGCATTCCACCGAGCACGGCTCTGCTGTAGGCCTGTCTGTTAACAGGCGGCAGTACGCCAGGGCTTGTTGGCCACCGATTCGACTCTCGCTTCCAAGAAAATTCAAAAGCAAAGAGGAGCGGCGCACCTCGCCTCTCCTGTTGTTATTCTTTTGTTGGGCGGACTGTGCCAGCGTATTCTCTCTCTCACTCGTCCTCATCTGCAACCAATTCATAGCTAAAAATGCTGCAGATGTAATTACCGGGGAATTTTCTCACTTACATGTGTGGTATGTGTCTTTATTTTAACTCCGCAGCACGGACAGAAAAAAAAAAAGGCAACAACTATGTCAAACATTCTGACATTAAGTTGAGAGAACACTGGCGTACTGTATGTGTGGGGACAGGTATCTGAGCTGCAGGCTGGAGCAAAGCAAATACCAGAGGTGCAGGTCAGCCTCTTTTATGCACAGGTGGATGATTTTCTGCATGTTTTGACTTAAAGTGGTTATGGAGGTGAACGCCAGCTGATCTGACTTCTGACTCTATCCACAGGAGACGGTGATGCCCATCAATCTCTAAAAGACTGGACTTGAGCTTTATTCACACTTCTTTAACATCACTGACCCTTAAAACACAAACACACACACACCTGTGCCTGTGTGAGGCATGCTGATCCATGAACGTGTTGCACCTTGGTGAACCAGTCAGGCTGACTCAGTCACATCAGGCAGTAGCTCAGGGCTTCAGGCCACTGAAGCATCTCCAACAGGAGCCTATCCAGGCTGCACTAAAGCGCCCAGCTACTGTGAGCGGGATGCTGTCGGACACATGATCCCATATCTGGCCAGAACGTTAGTGGTGCAACAGAATCTGAACGAACTGGCTAAAGGCTAAAAGCTAAAACGCTCACAGTGCAGTGTAGATTAAATATGCTGTCCCTCATTGTCTTCATGGAGAGTCGAAGGACTAACAGGAAGACTTCATGATGCAAGTCTACTTACAAACTGGCAAACTATTTAACGCACGTCTTTTCTCCAAAGACAGCCGTTAGCGAGCTGCGGACCGATGCATATCTGTCTGAGGTTCTGGAATAATCATGTGCTGCTGACATCGGCCACAGCTCAGGCTTAAACCATCCACCGGGTCACTGGGGGTCATGTGCAACAGTTTCTTGGCCACAGATCACACATATATGCAAACGGCCCACATGTGCACAAAACCATTAATCACACACACATACACACACACGGCCAAGGGGGAAAGAACACACATACAGCAAATGAAGCCACTTAACAGAGCAGTTTATCCAAAAATGAAAATGTACTGCTGGAGGCTTGTTTTGAAAATGTAAATTTAAACCAGCGGTGCAATCAAAGGCTGGCTCACCCATAACCCTATAGGGTTTCTCTATAGGGTGGTGTTCTCAAAGGGGAGACACACTCTGGCCAGCTAAAGTGTATTTATACATTACCCTTTCAACCGTGGTTGCTAACAACAATGCGCAATAAATAAATGAACTCGGTTCAATTAAAAGGTTCTGGGAGCCTTTTTTGTGCTCATAGCCCGCACAGGAGCCGGGACAGAACCGACGCGTCCAGGCTTTGAGTCCGGATCAGCAGCTGCAATTTGGACTGAGAGCAGTGGAGAGATGGCTGGTGCGGGTGCAAGAGACGGACCGGTGAGTTCTCCAGAGTCCGAAGTGCGGAAGAAGAATGTTACAGGTGGAACTTTTAATGGCTCCCAAAACAATTCAGTTTTGATAGAGTCGGTTAAAATAAAGCTGCAGTGCGCGCACGGGAGAGAGAGAGAGAGAGGGAGAGAGAGGGGGGAGGGAGGGAGGGAGGCTGCGGTGCCCCCACCACCGTGATTGAACCAGACATACCTATTGGAGCTTTTCCTCAACGACGCACAAAAACATTAAAAAAATAATAATTGCTTAGTGTCTGTTGTTATGCACGTCCGTATCAAAGAGTGCGTGGGGGATTGAATCAGGAATCAGCCTGTATTAAAATGTAGTCAGTGTTTTTTTAAAAATAAAAAAAAAGGTGTTGGCTGAAATTAATTCGCTGCGATAGAAAAACTTGTCTGCAAAAGTATCCCAGTGTTCCGATTTTTGCCCCACTCAGGAATACGCAGTAAATGAGACCACAAGCTACTCGGGGGTGTGACTAGAGTCACGGGGGTCTATATATTGAGATGTTTGTGTGTCCAATGGTTTGATGTGAATGAGAGAGACGCTGCCCAGTGAAAAGTCACCTCCGGAGAGCTCTTCCTCACTTGACGCGCTCACACGCCGCGATGGATCCCTGTTTTCGCGCACTCTGCATGACTTTCGTCCTGGCATCTTTCACCCGCCGGTCAGGTGCGGTCGGACCCGTTATCAAATGCGAGCCGTGTGACGCCGGAGCCCGTCTTTTGTGCAAGCCTCTACCTAAGGACTGTGTGGAAAAGGTCCGGGAACCGGGCTGCGGCTGCTGCCTGACCTGCGCGCTGCGCTTCGGTCAGCCGTGCGGCGTCTACACCAGCAGATGCGGCTCCGGGCTGACTTGCCAACATCAGCCCGGCGAGACGAAACCTCTGCAGGCTCTGTTGGAGGGACGGGGGATCTGCGTCAACGCAACCAATAAACGACTCACACCCAGACCGACAGCTCCAGTCAATGAACTTCCAGGTAAGTCACGTCCGCTTCGCGCGTTTTACGCGCACTTTCCACAAAACGGGCGGTTTGACGAGCTAGAATGCCGATTCCACGTTTTGAAACAGCATGCGGGCTATAAAACAAGGGATGTTTGACAGTTTAAAAAGAAGTTCGGTGCGCCTCAGTGCTATTTTAAATGAATATTTGGATGATATTCTGTAGCTCTTTAGCACTTAAGAGCAAACGAAAAACAAGTGGAATCAAGTGAGGGCAAATATCTGATTACATTTTTTTAAATCTTTATCATCTCAGCAATCAGCATGCAAGTCTAAATCTACTGTTTGGTGAATAAACTCGTATTCTCAAACTTTAGCAGAGAATATTGAGACTCAAGACGAGGAGAGGAATTCCACCAGCTCAGGCCTTCAAACCCCAGACAGCACCCACAGACCCATGGGATCCCCAAGACCTCCACTTAACCCCTTTCTCCCCTCTGCCAAGTCAGACGTCCTCAGACGGGAGCAGAAGAGAATCCAGAGCTTTAAAATGGAGGAGCTCCCGGGACCGCTCATTACCGACCAACAAAACTTCTCTGTAGAGACCAAACAGGAGCCTGATTATGTAAGTTCTGCAACCAATATTTTCTGCGCGCCGAAGGAATGTTTTTCTCATCTTCCTCTGTGTTATGGTGTTTTTCTCCCCCTGCGGGTGATAAAATGTTTTGGTTAGCGGTACTGACGGTTGGCAAGAATGGCATGGCAGCGAGCGGGTACGATGGCCATGTGGCTGACCCGGGTCAGGCGGTTGTTTGGCCACAAGGCGTCCGCGTGCCGGGTGTACAGGGAGCCAACAAATGATGGATTGGCCTATACGAGTGCCTGTTGGAAGCCCTGTTGCTATTTTGATCTCCTCTTTGGTCAGAGAAGTGAGCACACACCAGGAATGGGCTTTGACTGGCTGCTTTGATTAGTAACTAGAGTACTTGGACTTCAGGATTAGCTTTTTGGCTAATCTGCAGAACTCTTTGAATTGGCTTTATCCCATCCTTTGTGTATAGTGCAGGAGTACTAAGCAGCTTTGGCAACCCACTAAATTGCTTAGCGCCTTTATATTCTAACTGCCATTGTTTCGGTATTACAGCGCGGCAGGGTGTGCTTTCTTAGCATCTTTATTGAAGGTGCATCAGGCACTTTTGGTTGGTTTGGCCGAGAGGCTCTGGGTCGTCAGACTCAACAATCGAGGTGTTTTTTTCCCAGGAAAAAAGTTCACGGGATGCTGTTCAGCAATTGGCAGCTTTGCAGGTGTTTCCACTTGTGGAATTTTTGTCTCCCTCTTCTGGGAATAAGAGGAATTACGCAAACATTTGTCCACGCGTCGATGATGCTGCTGGCTGTGACACGCGTCCTCGATCCTTTAACCTGCTACGCTGTTGATTCTGCTCTTCCAGGCAGATTGTTTGCAAAGATGCATTAAAAACTTTGGTAACTGTTGATGTCGAAGGTTTTTTGTGAGGCTCCAACATTTCCCTGACAGTAACCCGTTGCTCGTAGCGATATTTGACATGCAGAGCATGGTGGTCATTAACGTGTGAGAGTTTTATAGACCTGTGCTCCTCTCCTCTTCACTGGCAGGGTCCCTGTCGGAGAGAGATCGAGAGCATTCTCAGCGGCCTCAAGATTACAGACATTCTCAACCCCAGAGGATTCCGCATACCAAACTGTGACAAGAAAGGCTTTTACAAGAAAAAGCAGGTAAACGTGCCACATTCTCAAGCACAACACGCCACAATACAGACTCGCACATCACTTTCACTGGAGAGCAGACGCCACTCGGCTTTGTTTTGGAACATCTTGCATTAAATAAGGACCGTGGAGCCCAGTGATTCAAACCTTCAGTCTCCTGGAGGGCAATTACAGATCTGCAGCTATCCTCCTGTATTCTTTGCTAGTTATTAGAGCCTCATCATCGCACCACCGCACCAGTGAGGTAGACCCTAGCCACTGGCTCTGGAGACGGGAACCGCAGGGCCCAAACCCCAGTGGGGTTAACAGCTGGCACGGTTGGCTGTTTAACAGTAACCCTCCCAGGGAGACAGACGTCAAGGTGACCGCGGGCACCCGACGCGCTCCCCCCATAATTGCTGGACTTTTGGAGGAACGTGCACAGAAATAGAGCCGCAGCCATGCCTGCGCTCGAATGCTTCACCCACGATCAGGTTGTAATAAATGAGCGGTTCTGATGCGTTCATATGGAGGCACTTACTGCTCCCGTGCCACTGCATCACCAAGGCGGCTTTTACTTATACCATCGCAGTCCCTCCTGCTTAATGAAAGTCTTCTCCTTGACCCGCAATCATCTCGCGAGGAGCCTCACAAGGCCAGCGCCATTCTCTTTATTTGGAACGGACTCGCAGCGCAACACCGTGTACTTCCCGAGCCTCCCGCCGCAGCTCAGATTAGCGCGGACGCCGAGGCGAATAGAGACGCGTCCCTTCCCGATGAGCTCTGCGAGGCAGCAGCACGGTCGCTTTGGCCCTTGAAATGAATGTGTGCATGTTTTACTGGAGAGGAGGTTGACCTTTGGTAAAATTGGCAGTAAAATAACAGCCCTTGGGTAGCTCCACAGACTCTGTAAGTCATTTGTAGTACCCATAATTTGGAGCTGTGGGGTATAATCAGCAACAGATGATTCGTACTGGCCACCGGCTTCTGAAAATAGATCTCGGTACTCATTTGTTCACAAATGGGACTAAGCAAATATTTTACCAGGTTTCTACCCTACCTTAAATGTCTCTATATGTGTGTGTGTGTGTGTAACAGAGGTAGACCATAAAAGCAGCTCAAAATACCACAGTGTGTTGGATAGCCAAGGCTGCGTCGACTCAGCAACATTTGACCATTAATACCTCTTAACTATTGCGGTTCCACCTCATTGAGTAAAATGGCTTATTAACCGTAAAGCTCCATATTCATCTCACTTGACTGCGTCCTTCACCTCCTGTCTCTCCCTTCGCTTTCAGTGTCGTCCATCCAAAGGCAGAAAGCGGGGCTTCTGCTGGTGCGTGGACAAATACGGGCAGCCCCTGCCAGGTTTCGACGGGAAGGAGCGAGGAGACGCCCAGTACTACAACTCCGAGACCCAATAGGAGCGAAGCAGGACGGAGGGTGGGAGGCTGAGATGGTGCGCAAGAAGAATTGTAAACAAACCGAGACACTGCGGATATTGGTAGAGAGGTCACGAGATGGCTCGGCCGATATATGGATGTTTGCTATTTCTGTCCGTTGCCCGCGGGACCTTTTTTTCTGAGGCAGGGCAAAAGCAAAAGAAGGAAAAAGGACTTCGGCGTGAGCTTATCTGCGATGGACGCACTGCTCATACGCCGTTTTCTGTCCCTGGCCTAAAAAGGACAACGTCAGAGGAGAGGATATACATAGAGCTCCACAAAAGAAAACAGTCATTTGTACTTGTTGCTCTTAAGTTACGCACAAATAAACAGCGTTGCACACGTGTACAGGCTTGAGACGTGTAATCGGAACTAGTGTGCGGTTCCTTTTCTTGTGTGCTGTCATGACAACCGTTAATGTTTGTGTGAATGTATGTTTCAGAGGAAGCATGCGGTGCCTTACTATATGTCTCTTTGTTAAGACTTGTGTTTTGTTCCCTGCTTCCAGCTCCCCGGGGAGTTCGGAGGGCCAATTACCTACAGTCCATCTAAAGATTTCATGCTTGATCTGTAGGCACGGGAAGTCACTTCTGTAATCTGTCCTGTTGTTGTCACTTTACATAAGCTGAATATTTGGGTTAAAGGCCACAAACTGTTATCTCTGCTCTCTGTGTGACCGTCGTCACCTCTTGCCGTGTTTTAAGGAAAATATGCTGTTTTGCATTTACAATGCAACCCTTAGAGCTCTATTTTTGCTTAATAAAGGCAGTATAAAACCACGGTGTCTTCACCCTCCCCTGTTTGTGGCAACAGAAACAGAGCTGATGGTTTGATAGGATTGTTTTAATGGGACAAGGGAAGCAGAATATGTCACAAAAATAAAGGGATAGCAGCATTTGTACACAGCCTGCCAGCATGACAACAAGCAAAAGCATCAACACACGGGTCATAAATACTCAAACACAGGCAAAAATAGATCAAAACAGATAAATAAAGGTCCATAAATTGAGAGACATGCCAGCAACCAGCTGCCAAAACCCGTGGACCTGCAGTGAGGAGTCGAGGTAGACAAATGCAGAGCGACCCAGCCCAAACCTCTCGGCGGTTTGGATGAGTCCTGATATGTTTGTGCGAGGCCACAATGCGCATACTTGTGGCGTTTTAAGTATTTCCCCCGATGCCCATTGAGGAAACACCAATGGAGATACATTCAGTGTCAACATGTCAAATGAATGAGCGGCTGTGCACGGCTCCACTTTTGAATGAAAGGGAAAAAAAAGAGAGAGCGAGCGATGCTGAACAGGGCCTGGCAGAGCTGCGGACATGTGGTTCTGAGTGGTGGAGTTATTTAGTCAAACACAAATGTATACAGTGTTGCCCTATTTACCGTCTCTAAAAATAGGAAACCTTCTGAAACTGAATCTAAACATGTCAAACGGTTCATGCGAGACTTCACATACTCTGAATAAATAAGTGTTGATAGATACAAGCAACATGAGCCGCCCCCCCACCCCCACGTGTTCGCTCGCGCCATTTCATCACATTAAGGGATCTCTTTGTTCTTTAATGGGCGATTTCCTGATCACAGTCCGAGTCCCCGAGCAGGTCGCCCGATCCTGGGATCTTCTTCCCGTTCCAGGAGGAGACGCACCAGCAGCGAGCCGGTGGTCCGACCAGAGATGACTCACACTGGAAAACAAAGGCGGAATGTGAGCGTGTTTTGCTCCACCGCTGCAGGATTTGGCATCACTGGGGAGGCCAAGATTGTTCTATCACCTCTAATACGTGAGGAAAGCGCTCTGCATTTAGTGTTGTCATTTTAAAAATATTTAAGAAACCCAAACACTGAATATTACAACTGCATTGAATACAAAGGGGAATTTGTGGCAAGCTTGTCTGTTTATGCTACGGTGCTTTAAAGCGTGGTCTCCCGAGTAGGAACTGTGCACTTTAAAGTACAATATTTTGTCCACAGTATTCAGTCTGAGGTGCTGGTACCTGTTTTGCCTTGTAGTAGCCGTGTTTGTCACAGTTCGGGAGGTAAAAAGTTGTAAATTTCTCTCCCAGTGTCTGCTGAGAGCTGGTGATCGTGTCGAGAGCCGCGTGCAGCTCAGTGTGACAGGGACCCTGTGGGAAAATCCAACGGTGAGAAGTGTCCACAAACGCATCATCACCATCCCAGTGTTAACTGTAAATGTCCCTAAAGCCACATCGACAGACAGGTGTGCCTTCGATGGAAGCCGGGGGTCATTTTCGCTCACCTGTCGGACCAGTTTGTTGCGGACTGCGTTCAGCTTGGCCTTGATGCTCTCCTGACCCTCAGCTGTGTCCTGGTGGTCCGCAGGAAGGTTCAGACTCAAGAGGTACTGCACCGAACCGTCATCCTCTGTGCATAAAGACATCGCGTTAATTTTAATCACCTTTGTTCTTTCGGGACGATCGGTGTCGACGCTACCTCGGGCTGAGTCCTCGGTGCAGACCCCCTGTCCCCTGGTCAGCGCGTGCAGAGGTCTGGCTTCATCGGGTCTGGGGGTGCAGCGGAGCCCCTCGCCACAGTGGGCGGTGTGCACCCCGCAGGACGCGCCCTTCTCCAGAGCGCAGGCCATGCAGCAGCCACATCCTGGCTCCCTCAGCACCTGCGTACACTCCGCCGGGACGGCCGGGCAGCTGCTGAGCGTCTCCTGCGAGCAGGGGGCGCAGCGGATGGGCTCCGGCCCCACCACCGGGGACGACCTGACCACGGCCACAGACACCACCGCTGCCACTGCCACTACCCTCTCATATAATCCAGACATCTCCAGGTAAATCTCTCCTCTGTGCTTCGGTACTTTTCCTTCTAAATGGATCTCTCTGCTCTGCAGCAGGGGTCCATATATATGGAGCTCCGGCCCCCAGGTGTGTTAATGATTGACACACTGCCCACACACATAAAATATTTGTCACAAAGCCACAGAAAACAGTGCGTGATCCCGCTCGACGTGCGCAGATCCAGGTTCACGGGGTCTGTTGTCAATATTGACTTTGGGTCATGAAGCAGCTGCACAACAAAACAAGCCTGTTTTTGGATGACCAATTTAATGATCTCCTTTACCTCTGAGGTTATGACAACAGCTATACGAGTTTAGCTGTTTACAACAGCGCGGCGCTGAATAGCGTCCACAAAAAGAACCCTGGAGACTTAAAACGGCTCTGTGACGCTGACGGAAGAGTCTAAAAACTGAGGGTGACGGCGGCTGAACACCACCTATTTTGCAAAGTAACGGTGACGGGATTCACCCTGACATTGTTAACTTAAGCCCCATCTGTCCCTTTAGCCGCCTTTATGAAGGTTCTTCTTATCAGGCAGACAGATAAGGAGAGCATTCCCCTCGTTGCGTAACATCAAATTTATGGATTGTCCTACTGGAACCACAACATGTTTGTCTCAAAGAGGACGGGTTACTTTTTTGGCTGTAGTATTTTTCACCATATTCACCGTCTCCACGTCAGTTGCGCGCACGCCACCATTCTTTTTGGGTTTAAATCTTTTCTTTTTGTATATTTTATTGTCTGTATTTAGGATTCTACAGGAACTGATAATAATAAAAATAAAAAAGACACACACAAACACTGGAAAAACAAACTACAGTTGTTTTCTGGTCTGTGCCTGAAGGCTGAAGTCATTGCAGCCACACTAAAGGGAACAGTATCCTCTGTAATCTGGTCTACTCGACCACCAGTGGGTGACTTTTTGCTTCTTCTATGTTGATCATCACGTCTACCAGCCACTCAGGAAACGGATCCTCCTTCGGTGGAGAGAAGCAACAACAACAACAACAAAAAAAAAGGATTTCTTAATCCAAATGTGAGTATCTGAGGTGGCTGGTGTGAGGAACTCACGTAAGGGTCCTTCTGCCGTCTTCTCCTGGTCGTCCGCCTCCTCGCTGATGGTTTGGGTGTTGCACGCTTTTGCCACCTGATCTTGGAGAGCTGTAAGGATCTTTTTGGGGGGGCGCTGATGTTCCAATTTGATGAGAAGAGCTGCCTGGTCTCCTCCTGCTGGCTCCTGTTTAAGTGCACTTGGGGGAAAGTCTGACTGCAGGAACGAGACGTTCTCTTTGGTCTGAGTACAGTCAGCTCATCGTCTTCGTCATCTTCTACCGAGTTTTGAAAATCTTCATCCTCCTTTTCTTCCGTTTCACTTTCACCTTCATCCTCCACCTCCTCCTTTATGGGCTCCAGGTGTGGCCTCTTTACACAAACACAACAATGAAGCGGAGGGATGTAAAATGTTTTATTGTTGTGTATAAAACTTACATGTTGCTGCTGAATCTCCATTGAGCGTATGTGGGAGGCAGCTGTAGCTCCTGCTGATTGTTTGCTCCAATCAGCTGTGGAGCAATTAGCAGCAGGTGACCAGTAAGAGCAGAAGAGTTGGGTGGAAATGTGGAAATGTTCAAGAAATGAAGGTGTTTCAAGTTCAGTTGATGGGTGAAATTGGCCCTGTTGCGGTTTGGCTGCAGAATCACATTCACATTTAGTAGAAATATGAAAAAAAAAAAAACCCATAAAACTCGTCTTCACGTCTGTGATACGTGCAGTTCATTTAATGGCCAGCAGGGGGAGGCGCATTTGGAACAATAATAATAATACTAATAATAATATTAATACTAATAGTATTATTAATAATAATGATTAAATATATCAGGGGAGAAGAAAACAATAACAAAAAAATGGAGTGCTTTTTGTGTAGAATAAAAAATCCATTGTACATTTCTGTTCTAAAATTCTATAGAAAAGTAATTGATGTAATAAAATAGACAGATTTTTGTCATTGCTTTCAGAATCCTAAAAAAATGTGAGGGTTTCACTACATTTTCTTCCTCTTTCAGCCTGATTATACCAAGGCAGTAGGATTGCGCAATGTGGAATGTGGAGTTAGAGTTTCAGCCCCTTCATAGACTGAACGAACCCCGGACAACATCAGTGCTCTTGGAGAACTCCTCAACCCCGCCCCCCCACCCCCCACGCCAGATTATCCTGTGCAGCGTGAAGACTGTTATTCTAAGAGTCATAAACTCAGGTGTGAGAAATGAATTTTTATAGACTCTAACTAACAAGCAACACCGCCCATAAAAAAGGCTCTATTTGCTACCCGCTGATCAGTTTCTGTGCTGTGCTCACCCACGCTCGAGGTGCTGGGGACAGAATGTAAATATTGGGCTTCCCGTTTACAGGTCTCATATGGCCCATGTGTACTAAAAAAAAAGCTAAAGTTTCATTTTCACACTAAAACACAATCCCAGACACCCACTCCTTTCACAACTCAGTAGCTAAACACATTATTCATAAGAAAAAGTGACCGTTTTTATACACCAATATTGTCTTTATTACAAAATATTCAATAACCCAACTTTACACTGTACATGATACGACAAAGTTTACAGATTTTGGCTATTTACAAAAAGTATGATCTGCATATCAAAGTGAATATATCTAAAAAGGCAGGTTGCAATCACTTTAAGCTTATTGAGTAAGGCAATAAACATGATGTATTTACACTTTTGCAGATCAAGTGAAGGTTCTATACAGTGAAGATTTAGGCTAGAAGGATATATGAAGCGCTTCCCATGTTTGAAATGTGGTAAAGCTCTTTTTTCCCCTAGAGGAAAAACTGACTTCAGTTGTTCTGGAATAGGAACTTAAATGTAAAGATTTGGTGGCGTTTTCCCGTTAGATGGCGCGTTGAGAAAGACTAAACTGTCCACCTGTTGAGTTTGTGTGCATTCCATTAATGTAGCATGTGATCCATCCAGTTTATCCAAATAATATAAGACTGTCTCCAACAACCCTTATTTTATCCTTCTAGGCTTCAAAAAGACACCATTTAAGGAAGGAGGAGTTCCAGAGGTCAAATGTATCCAACCTGCTGCCGTATGTACGGTGAGGCAACAGAGATGATGAAACTAAACCCATAGAAAGCTCAATACTTTGGTTTTCCCTTAATAAGAGTTGCTATGGCCGTCAACTCGTCACGAGCTGGCAACTGTAACATTTGTGCTGTTCTGTTAAGAGTTGAACCACACATGCATGCACACGCTCACGAGCACACACATGCAGGCTTACTTACACCAGGAAAAGAAGAAGAAGAAGAAGAAGAAGAAGAAAGAATCACGGTTGGTAATGTAATGTGTCCTTGGCATACTCAGGACAGTGACAGCGTGTTTTAAAGAAAGACGGGTGGGAGGAAACCCCGGAACACCACGGATCGAATCATGGGGTAAAGAAATGGTGACTGGTTCGGGTGGTTCTGATTGTCTGTGTCATATCGCCATTTCTCCGGATGCTCGTTGAATCCGTTCCTGGCTGAGGATCAACAGGTCCCACCTTTCAGTGCTCTGTGTTCGTCCTACACTGCTACATCTGCGACCGCTGCCTCGATCTTGATCGCTGTCACCTCGAAGTTGTCCTCCTCATCCTCCTCGTCTTCTTCGGCCACCACGGGGACGCAGGATGAGGGCAGGCACGTCGCTTGGCTGTTGCTGCTGCTGGCAGCGTGGGTCAGCGGGCTGCTGCCCGCGCTGGCGTGGACGGAGGAGATGCTGCCCAGATTGGTCGGGACGCTGGTTTTGCCGCAGGAGTGGATCCGGCGTGCCAGGCTGGCGGAACGAACCACTGAAGATGTGGTCACGGTGCCCACGCCCTGAACCTTCCCTTCCAGGAAGTAGGTCAGCATCTCGCCTTTGCCCTTCACGCTGACTTTTCCTCTGCACACCAGGTCATAGTTTGTGTGCAGAAGCCGATTGACCTCTTCAGTCACCTGCAGGACAGAGACAGACGCGGGTCTCTTATTTCTCTCTTCACACCGTTTTGTGACTAAAATATCCCAAACTGTAAAGAAAGTGCAGCTATAGATGCAATTAAAATAAGCTAGCATGTGTGAAAACATTCCCTTTCTGGAATTTTGTTGCTTGTGAAGGCAAATCCTACAATTCTCTGAACGATCTGCTACCAAAAATCCTCTTAAAATAAAGTTCCTGATAAAACAAACTCAAAGGAACATTATTTTAGATCAATTAGTAAACTAGTGGAATAGCAGTTAAGAGAAGTCTTTATTTATTCCTTCCTGCTCCGTTTCTCCACCAGTCCGCCCTTTGTAGCAATAGCGCCCCTTGTGGGCAGTTTTAAAAACAAAATCTGAGAAGTAAAAGAAATGTGTTTCCTCTAGAAAACTATAGACAACTGTTTCCTATAGGTGTCCCTTATAGTGACCCCTATTTTCGGACACGTTGTGATGCGTTCATGAGTCAGCACTACAGGTTTTCAATGCTAAATCAGCTGTAGATGCAGTCGTGTCACATACTTGTATCTTTCCCGGAACTCCGGTGCTGTCCATCCTGCTCGCCACATTGACTGTGTTCCCCCAGATGTCGTACTGAGGTCGCCTCGCGCCGATGACTCCCGCCACCACCGGACCCACGTTAATCCCTGCAAACAAACATACATTTAAGCCCGTCGTGAGGTCACAACGCGGCTCATTTCGGCTCAAAAATAAGACGGGACGCACCGACTCTTAAGACAAACTCATTGTACGACTGGTAGTTGATTTCATCCAAGACGTCAAACATCTCGATGGCGTAGTCGGCTATGGTGCTCAGATGGTCGTAGACAGATTTCTTGACCTGAAGAGGGAAAGGAAGTTAAAGAATGATATCCTTTTATTCAAATGGGCAAAGTAAAACAGAGGAACAAAGGAATAAAAGACTCCACCTTGGTACCGATGGTGGGGACCAGGCCCACAGCTGCCATGTATGTGCTGCCGATAGTTTTGATTTTCTCTATATCTTTGTAGCATTCCTTATCCATGAGCTGCAACACATGCATTCAGGTAAACACACAGAGCTGCAACCCTCCCAGGGGCTTGTGCCCGTTTCCAGAGAAAGAGAGAGAGAAAGAATCACTCCAGCACCTCATCGAAGTCTGCGATGATCTCGTTCAGCAGCCTCAGGCACTCCACTCCCATGTTGTTGCCGTCCAGCTCGATGTAGAAATCATT
The DNA here is from genome assembly GCF_003711565.1 of Takifugu flavidus. NCBI lineage: Eukaryota > Metazoa > Chordata > Actinopteri > Tetraodontiformes > Tetraodontidae > Takifugu > Takifugu flavidus. The sequence continues at coordinate 14,086,153 of NC_079534.1, read as the reverse complement.
AAAGTTTGGGATCGAGGCAAACAGGACGCCGACTTGTGAGTAGGACTGGTAGTAGAGATCCTAATGGGGGAAAGGGAGTCTGTTAATCAGGCCTTTTGTTTTTTCCTCTGCCTGCTTCTCACGTTCTCACCATGTTCCTTGGATTGGACAAGAGGAAGTGTTGAGCGACGTGTGCAGGCAGAAGATTGAAGAGAATCCTCCTGTTGTCGAGCTTGACTTTCTCCATGCCATCTCGCTCTTCTTCAGCCTGACCAACAAAAATATACACACAGCTGTTGCCGCATTTCCAACCTTCACCACGAGGGGGCAGAAGAAACCCTCACGCATGTGGGCCGTGTCCGTCTCAGAGACACGAAATGATTAAATAACTCAATATTCCGACGACATTAATGTGAGTTTATCCTCCAAGAGAGAATAAGGGGACGGAAAAGACATTCACAAATAATTTTCAAATGCATTTTTTATTTTAAAATGCTTTGTTATGCTAACTTAAACATATTTCTGCTAAAAGTTAAGATAAGGATTCTTAGGCCAAACACACAGGCACAGACCTGTACTGCCCATAGGAAGTCCAAGCGTAGTTTGAGGTCGAGTTGCCTGGAGTGGAGGGCCAGGGCGCTGACAAAGAGCAACAGAGACAGGATGGGCTCGTAGCCTCGGATGTGGAAGGACCCCCCACTGTGGGAAAGAACAACACAGGAGTCAGCATTAAACCGGACCACACAGAGAACTACACGAGGGTGGGATAGACCCCCCACGATGTCAGGACCAGTGAAAAGTAAAATCAGAAATATTATGAGTGCAGCATATAAGTGTTGTGTCTTATTCTAAAAGAAAAAGAAATAGATAAGAAAACAATATTGATCTTTTAAAGGCCAAATGTAGGTGTTCAAGCATTAGCATGATTAGCAAGCCTGTTTCTGGACTAAACTACCCAGGCCTCCTCATTGATGGGTTCTTCCCACCATCCGGCCTACATTGTCCTTTCTGGCCTCTGATTTGGAACTAATGAGCACATGAGCTGCATTACAAAATGGATGAAAGCGCGCGTGTGGGCCGTAGACAAGCGATGACTCCCTCACAGTGCTATAAATCTCCCTCTAAAATTCTGTTAATTATTCAATCACCACCTATCTTTTCCTGGAACGGCGCACAATTGAAACGGGTAACGGGGGCCCTCGCCGCGGATGAATGTGTGGGCTGTTTTCATGCAGGTCCAAGATTTGACAGAAGCAACAAACGCAGTGGAGCTGGCGCCGGTTTGTGTGTGCGGTGGACGCGAATCTCACTCTGCGCTCCTGCGGAAGCCGCTGAGCTCCAGCACGGTGACATAAAACACCCCCAGGAGGAGCACCAGCGCCATCTTTGGCAGCCAGAAGATGCGCAGGAAGAGCGCCAGCGTGAGCGTGCCCACCACGCAGGACAGGAAGGCGTAGCGGGCGCCGTCACAGGGCAGCTCGTTCATGGTGCGATTCGTGCCGCTGTCCACGTCGATGATGACGATGGAGCTGTTGGCGGTGGCACTTCCCCACAACCAGGGCATGCAGCCCACCTGGAAAACAGGAGAGGTCAGGTGGGAGGAGAGTGCGGTGCTGACCTCCAACCCCCCTCCCCTCCTTAAACTTCTTCAGTCTGGAGGTTTTCTTCACGGCTGTGCTTTAACTTTCCTCCTCCTGTTTTGTGTTTGTTCTTTTAAGAATTTCAATGCCTTTCTTCACTTCTAAGCGCCTCTCCTGGCGTAGCCTGACATGTGAGCCTGTTTTTCCATTTCCTTCTGGAGATGATGATTCTTTAATGTTGCCCTTCACACTTACCACACAGGCCTGGGCCACAGCGTAGATTAAGAGCACTATGAGGATGCAGAGAGCCGTGCGTATCTGAATGGTCAGGCAGCCGGGAAAACACTGAGACAGGCAAATGGAAGAGTTAGGTGAAGAGAAGGAAATTGATGCTCTAGGAGAGGATAATGAGATTAGACTCAGGTGTAGGATCTTAACCCTCGGTTTAATCTAGCAGGGTGTCAAAAGTTAACGCGTGATTTGAGGATGAAATATTGCAGCTGTAATTACCTGCACTCTAGCAATATGCAGGTACATGATACAAGCTACAAGGAAACAGATGCAGAAGACGAGAAGGACTAGTACTGCTGTGCCCCTGAGAGGGAAGATGGCAGAGAGAAGACAAAGGGGTTAGTTTGAAGGCTTCAGAGAGAGAAATGAAGAGGAACAGAATCTGCTGTACGTACTGGGGGATGATGAGAAGATAGACAAGGCCGAACAAGGCAGCTAGAATCAGAGAGAGGACCACAGCGCTGGTGAAGTACTCATCAGGAACCTGGTGGTACTGAGTAATACCAGACAAGAGTGAACAAACACATTCAGCCCTCAGGCTGTCTGGTACAGTGCGTGTCTGCAGAATCCCCTCACCCTCTGCTCCCGCTCAGAGCACTTGTACATGAGTGTGAGGAAGTTGAGGTCCGCCGTGTCCGACTCGGTCTGGCGGGCCTCGATCAGCCGCCCGATGTAGCGGTTGACCCGGGTTCTGGGGCTGCTCTGGATCAGATTGGCCTGGTTAGCGTTGGTGCGGTTCCTCAGCTTCTGCGGGGCCGTTCGCATGGCCCTCCGCTGGTGGGGCGGATAAAAACAAACAGGCTTTATCACCATACTGCCGTTAGAGGCAAAGGAGAGTAAAACACAAATGCAGTTAGCTTCATCACTTCATGGCTTTCTGGTTTGAACAACTTAGTCAGTCAGGACGAGCATCAACAGAGGCCACTGGGGCAGAGGCAGCGATGGCGGAGTGGATGGATGTTCACAGCCCACAAATCACTCACTGGCTGGTGATTTTTCTCTCCCTTCGTGCTACCTCTGCTCCCCGTTTCTCCCAGTCTGTCTGAACGTCTCAACTCAGCAGTTTCCTCCCATCGACCACCTCTGCTCACTCTTTTTCCTACTTCTGTCCGTCCTTATTTAATTCCATCTTTTGTCTTCTATCATCTGTCTGCAAAAATACAATCAATATTATTTTTTCCTCCTTCCTATCCTTGGTTACACCCTCCTTCCATGTCAGTCCAAATATTTATTTTCCCAGAATTCTTACCCAACTATATTTCCTGTGTTTGTGCTCCACCCTGCCCAGCAGACTCGTCCTCTTTTGTAGGTCTTCCTTGTTTGTTAACTCATGCATCATGTCATTTTCCCTGTCCTCTCTCTCTCTCTCTCCGTCTATGTCTCTCCATTCCCACACCTTATTTCCTTGCCCCTCCCTCCTGTTTTGCTGCAGGTACCACAGTTACCTGCAGATGCCCGCTGCTCCACACAGAGGACATGTCATTCAGCACACCGAAAAACTCCATTCACGCCTCCTCCCACATATATTTTTTGTCCCCGTGCCTTGAATGCATAAACGGATTCCCGGCGTCAGATTGTGTATGTGGCCTGAATGTAGGGTCGAGATTAGGTGAATGTATATTAAACTCTAATCTTAGGTTTCATGTGATGCACTCAGCAAGGGAGAGGATAATGCAAAGTTATTACAAAACCGTTGTTGACCTTAAATAGGTCGAGACATGAAGATGATAGTGAATCAGCGTTCTAATTAAAATACACTGCTACACACACACACACACTCCTCAGGAGCCTCCATTCTCCTCAGGCACATAAGGCCAGCTAAGTTCAACCTCTACAGACATGTGGCCAAATCGATTTGGCCTTTTTCACGGCTCGTCAGCACAGACAGGGTTGGTACCTTATCGCCGTCCTCGCAGTTCATGACGTTGGAGAAGGGAATCTCAGCCTTGAACATCTTCCTGCAGTGCATGAGCTGCACCAGTAAGTAGCACACTGTTTTAAACTTCATCTTTTTGGCCGGCTTTATGTCTGAGAGAATCAGCCCAGGGAATATCTGTCACCGGAAAAAAAAGAAAAGAAAATAGGGTTAAGTCGTGCACCCCACACAGAAATGCAGATTATGTAAGGGTCTTCTTGCTCGGCCATTGGACAGAATGCACCTGAGATCATGAATCCTGCTCCTTTTAGTAGCATGATGGCCTCATTTCTTTGCCAAGGAGCTATTTTAAATTTGAGAAACTGAGGTCAGTTTGTGATTTATTTATTTTTAATAAAAAGGAAAGTCCTTAAATGATAGCAGAAGCCCAACAGCATATTCTCAACTTCTAATGAAGCCTAACCTTCATCTCAGTTAAGAGGATTGAGAAAATCTCAGATATCGAAGAAAAGAAGACTTAAGTGGATCAAATAGGTGCAAGATGTATAGTGTGTCGGAGAATCTGCAAGAACTGGAGCAGGAAGCAGAGGAAGCCTTCAAGAGTTATCAAGGCAAGGCTGGAATCCCCTTTGCAGCTGTTAGATGTGCACTAAGCCGTGCACAGTGCACATCGTAGAGACCCCTGGGATGCTGGAGCATCAGGTTAATGCCAAATGTGTCGAGACCTCAGCAAATCAAGTCAACCTCATGTTTGTATTTAAAGGATGATGTGATTTCTAGAATTCACTGAGATCCAGCACCTTCCGTCGGTGAGATGGCACGATAAAGAAGGTTTCGATGTCATGTTTTTGGAGGAAGGCGTTTCTTTCGTGACCGTTTCCAGGCTCCACCTCGTAATCTCCATTTAGGCACTCCAGCGTAGATCTGGTGATGTGGACCTTCCTGTGGGATGCAAAGGTGAGATCGACATTTCACGGGAGGGGAGGTGACAAAACCTCTTATTAAAAAAGGTCAGACACTTCAAGTTTCAATTCTTGACTATGGAAAACGCCGATCAACACAATCAGGTTTCAAGAAGGCCGGTCCTCCTACAGACCGTCCGGTACTGACCCGGGTAGTCCTCCAGCCTCCATCATGTTGGCTAGAGTCACATCGTTGGACCACACATCATACTGCCATTTCCTGAGGCCCAGCACGCCGCACAGCACGCGGCCGGTGTGCAAGCCCACGCGCATGTTTAGGTTGACCTCCGTGGCCTCTGCCACCGACCTACAGGGGCAGAACACGTGAGTGTTTGTAAGTCCACATGGAGCATAAACAGGCACAGAAAAAGAACACAAACACACTCGGTGAGCAGTGCTGCACATCTGCTGCAGCCAGACTGAATCGGTTTATCGGGACACGCAACTGTGTTGCCTTCAAAACGGTTTTTGCTGCACAAACTTAAAAAGATCAATAAAATTCCATATATGATCTTGAGTATTGCACAGCATCCAACACACACACACACAGCCCAGTTCCACAATGATCTCCTTTGCTCCAAAAATCCCCAAAATAGAACAAAGAACAAAACAAAGCGGCTCTTTTTCCAATTAAACAGTAATAAGGACAAATTAATCTTGATCACTTGAGTTGGGCTCAGTGAGAGCTTATTTTCTCCCTCTGTTAAAGCCTTTTCTCTCCACCAACTGTGCTTCTGCCGGCTCAAATGTTCAGCGTTAAAATTCATCACAGCACACATGGTTATCCGAGCTGCAGACAATGACTCCTTTCAAGCGTTCAACTTTTTGGATGAAAAAACAAACTAAATGGAACAGACAGCCGAGTCTGTTGATCTATATTGTGAGTAATAAATAGTAAGGAAATAGCATGACACTCCTACACCTTTGCAGGACACACACAGGTTCAAATTCAGCAGGCTGCGGTTATAATCCAGCAGCAGAACCGACTGGACACCGTTCTGAATACTGACGTTATGGTGTCGATCATGTCCAGACCCATCTCCACGCAGCAGTGGGCGTGGTCTGTCTTGGGTTGGGTCAGTCCCCAAAAAGTAGTAGTAGTAGCAGTCACCCAGGATCTTAATTCTGCGGCAGTGGTTTTCCTGGAATCAAAAAAAAAATCTAATAAAAAAATGCATAGTAATAATAAAAATAAGATTTAAATGACCTCTTTTACAAGCACTTAAATTGAGGTTCATGTTTATTAGGCAACAAATGGATAAAATGTCAGTAAATGTGTTTTTGATACCATTAAAAAACAAATTACAGTGCTTCTGGAAGGTCACACTTTTATTTCCCCCCAGTGTTGCATTAATTTCCCATCCAGATCTTGTAGTGATGATAGGAGAGTTGGACCTCTGAGCAAAGGTTCTCAGGGGGGTTGAGGTCTGGACTCTGGGGGCCCGTCCATGTGTGAAAATGTCTCATCATCCCTGAACCTCTCTCACTATCTGAGCCCCAGGAATCCTGGAATTCTCATCTTGGAATATGCCCACATCATCAGGGAAGAGAATGTTGCTGAACCTGGACCTGAGGACCTGCAGCAGCCCCAGATCAGAGCTCTGCCCCCCCCAGGGTGATCCAGTAGACACCATGATGGGAGCATGGGTTCATCTGCCTCTCTTCCTACCCTGATGCCCCATCACTCTGGAACAGGGTCAATCTGGACCCATCAGACCCCGTGACCTTCTTCCATTGCTCCAGAGTCTTTATGCTCCCCAGCAGACTGAAGCCTCTTGATCAGCCTCCCTCATTACTGCTTTTCTGAAGGCTCCACAGCTCTTCAGTCCCTTCACATTGTGCACGTGGGAATGTTCCAACTCTCACAGTCCTGAGTTCTACTGGTGCTCTTCTACCCTCTGAGCCCACCAAACCTTTGAGTGACCACTGGTCACCATCATTCAGGATGGTTTTCTGACCACATTTCTCCCTCTAAGATGATGGTTCCCCACTATCCTCCCCGTTCTGAATGGTTGGACAGTTCTTAAGCCTATTTTAGGAGTTTCTTAGATGTTTCCTCTGGTGGAGGCAGGACAATGCTGTGACTCTTCTCAAACACACCAACATCTCCTCCACCACAGAATGAGCCCTTAACATGATTGTTGAAGAGCTGAGCCGCGGCCGCATCAGCTGGGCTTAAATAAGGTGTTGCCAGCTGAACGCTAACGACCCATCAGTGGTGCTCCAACAGGTGTGTCTGACCCATTTACTGAGTTGAATCCAGGTGGTGACTTTCAGATCCTTCTTGATTTCACAGACATTGGGCAAGAACAAGACAAACAATAATAGTATATAGAGATTTTCCTGCCACTGCTGCCTGATTGCCAGGCAGGATCTGGGTCTGTAAAGCACCTGGAGACAATCTAAACGGTGACTGAGGTTATCTGAATAAAGTTGAACCAAACGGAATTAGAATGCTTCTGAATGAAATTGTATTTCATATAATAATAATGGGAAAAAAATCCATTATGTATAGACTGTAAACATGATGAACCCAGTCCACTTTCAGTGGAATAATATTTAGTACATTAGAGAATAAATCATATTTGCGGTTACACCAGCATTATTGTACATTTAATGGGCATCGCCATGCAATCCCGTATAATTTTCCTACAATACAGCACTAAATAAATGAATCAGTCTCACTTGGCAGTAATTTAAGTCCCTCTCTAGGACAGCCAGCTGTGGCGTAAAAAGGTGGCTCACACACAAGCCATTAGTCCTGAATATGAACCACGGTAATGAATTTCAGCACAAAGAAGAGGTTTGTCACACACGTCTTCCTACAGGGGAACCCTCGATTGTTTCCATGGAGGTAATGGGATCGCTGGCCGTGCAGGTGAAGAGCGCAAAGACTCATAATTATGCACATCGGTGGCCGTAAACAAGACAAAGGCTCTATTTTTAACATGTGAGGCAGGTGAGTTTCAGCAGAGACAGACGGGGGCTTGTTAGCAACGGCTATTTGTCTGGCGCAGATCTGGTGTCACGGATGAAAAATGAATACACAGATTAAGCAAAAATAGCTCGTTAAATGTGCGAATCCATCATTAGACATTGCAATATTATTTCATTAAAGCCAATTGCTTAAATCCACGGAGAAGAGGGAGTCATAACTACATGTGCTGAGTTTATTTTTGCAGATGAGCCCACTGTGGTCTCGTCACAGCGAGCTTGTTTGTTTCCAGGATGGTGTGGATGAGAAGTTGGAGAAGTGCCTGGCTAGTCAGTTGCATGTTTGCATCCCCCAGGCTCATGGGCAAATAGGACATGACCTGTGTGCTCACACTTAACATCTGTGGTGCAGATGTCCTTGTGTGCCGAGGAGAAATGCATCCTGGTACCATGGGCAGTGCAAAGGGTGTAAAAATTCACATCGGATCTCCGCTTGTAATCACACGTTCCTGTCGGTAAAACAGGACATGTCCACTGTCCGAGATCGAGAACTAGACTGTCACGTTATGAGGGAGCCGCCAGGTGAACAGCAGGAATGAATGGAGGACGGGTGAAAGGACAAAGATCTTAGCTTTTGATGGCAGCTTTAGCCCTGAAGGATAAAAATTTGGTATTAATTCATGACCTTTTTGTCTGGTAAGGTCTGAGGTTATCACAGGACACAGTGGAGCTGGGAAAGTCCTGGCACTTAGACCGTCTCCCACTTTGCTAATCTGTACCGTGAAGGCTTAGAAGCTGATTCAGGCACAAGCTGGATTACCAGCATCACGTGACCCCAGCATTGTGGACCATCTCGGTGGTCATCTCCATAAAAGAAAGATGCACTGGTGTTTTTAAGAAGTGAGCCAGGTGGAGCTGTATTCTCCATGAAGCTGTGCTGGCAGAAATGGAAATTAACAAACACTCCAGTGCACGCAGACAAAGAGGGGGAAACAAAAGAGCATTGAACAGGGAACACTCAGAAAATCATTATGAGGGAAGTGATGAGCCAGCTGAAAGTAGAAGCAGTTCATTTCCTCCAAGCCCACGAAGGAGCGCACAGTGTGCTTTGTCTTTGATACAAAACAAAGATTGGTGCTGTGTTACATATTATTGATGATGCCCAAGATTAGGGCTTCCATTTCCACTGCCGGGGCTCCAGAGGGCTTGAAAAGACACAAGACAAGAAGACTTTTTGAACTTTCCTCATTGGATCCCACAGAAACATTCATTCAGGTGCATACACAGACGTTCTTCTTCTTCTTCTCATTATTATTATCATGCATTCTCCCTGTTCCAAGGATGAGCATGTCTGAGCGATTTGCTACGAAAGGCGAAAACTGGAAACCAGCTGGCTTGTTTGGTTGGGGTTTTGCTTCAGTCCACAGATTCTCACATCGCGAACACTCGTGAGAATCCGCGGAGCTTGAAAGCGATCCTCGCACCTGCTGCCGCGAGAAACCAGAACGTGATTATCCGCGTGCTGTTTACATGCAGATCCTGGTTTCCGAGGCGGCAGCGTGGGATGGCCATCAATCCGGGTATTAAATTTAAAAATACAAAGAAAAAAAAACCACACTTTGCAGCCAATTTCATATCTGAAATAGCTGTGTGCGATCTCTGAAAGGAGGAGATCACACTTTTACTTATGCATAAACCTGTGACTCATTTTTAGCACTTATGAATCTTAAGCACTAAAGAGTAGATGTTAGTTTCCATTTCTTCCCAACTGTACAGTGCAGTGATTTATTTCCAGTTTATCGTTCATTCTCTGCACATAACGCGACCCATTTTGTATGCTTGTGCAGTCATAAGAAAGTGAATGAAAACTCTGACTTGTCGAGGAAGTAAGAGGCAATATATATCATTGATTCATCCTAAAAATGGAAACATGAGAGAGGCAGAGAGAGCAGAGGACCACGGGGCATAAAAGACATCATTGAGGGAAGTAGGCTGCTGCATGTCAATCAGAGAACCCAGAAACAAGGAGCGGAGGAGTCTTGATGTAGGGAGGTGTTCCGAGAGGGAAGAAAAGGATGAAAAATAAAGCTTTGTGAAAACCCTGCCATGGAAACACTGCGGCACACGCATTACACACACAAACCAGGGCAGGAGCATTGGCACATCCAGGGATGGAGCATTAATGTTATACAGCGTTGCAACAATAGGGGATTAATCACAGCGAGCTTCTGAGGGAAGAAACTTGACTGAGGAGGAAGAAGAGATATTCTATTGAACATGTCTGTTCTGTTCTCTCTGCATTGTTTAAATGCCAACATGACGAG